>NC_143147.1:5310000-5610000 GCF_059928025.1 Delphinapterus leucas | reverse complement strand
ACGGGGACGGTTTAGGGTACAGGTTAGGGTACGACAAAGGTTTAGGGTGAGCATACGTGTTAGGGTACGGGTTAGTGTTAGCGTACGGGTTAGGATTAGGGGACGGGTGAGGGTAAGACTTCGGGTAAGGGTTAGGGTTAGGGTTAGGGTTAGGGTTAGGGGACGGGGACGGTTTAGGGTACAGGTTAGGGTACGACAACGGTTTAGGGTGAGCGTACGTGTTAGGGTACGGGTTAGTGTTAGCGTACGTGTTAGGATTAGGGGACGGGTGAGGGTAAGGCTTCGGGTAAGGGTTAGGGTTAGGGTTAGGTTTAGGGTTAGGGTTAGGGTACGGGGACGGTTTAGGGTACAGGTTAGGGTACGACAACGGTTTAGGGTGAGCGTACGTGTTAGGGTACGGGTTAGTGTTAGCGTACGGGTTAGGATTAGGGGACGGGTGAGGGTAAGACTTCGGGTAAGGGTTAGGGTTAGAGTTAAGGTTAGGGTTAGGGTTAGGGTTAGGGGACGGGGAAGGTTTAGGGTACAGGTTAGTGTACGACAACGGTTTAGGGTGAGCGTACGTGTTAGGGTACGGGTTAGTGTTAGCGTACGGGTTAGGATTAGTGTACGGGTGAGGGTAAAGCTTCGGGTAAGGGTTAGGGTTAGTGTTAGGGTTACGGTTAGGGTTAGGGGACGGGGACGGTTTAGGGTACAGGTTATGGTACGACAAGGGTTTAGGGTGAGCGTACGTGTTAGGGTACGTGTTAGTGTTAGCGTACGGGTTAGGATTAGGGGACGTGTGAGGGTAAGGCTTTGGGTAAGGGTTAGAGTTCGGGTTAGGGTTAGGTTTAGGGTTAGGGGACGGGGACGGTTTAGGGTACAGATTAGTGTACGACAATGTTTTAGGGTGAGCGTACGTGTTAGGGTACGGGTTAGAGTTAGCATACGGGTTAGGATTAGGTGACGGGTGAGGGTAAGGCTTCGGGTAAGGGTTAGGGTTAGGGTTAGGGTTAGGTTTAGGGGACGGGGACGGCTTAGGGTACAGGTTAGGGTACGACAACGGTTTAGGGTGAGCGTACGTGTCAGGGTACGGGTTAGTGTTAGCGTACGGGTTAGGATTAGGGGACGGGTGAGGGTAAGGCTTCGGGTAAGGGTTAGGGTTAGGGTTAGGTTTAGGGTTAGGGGACGGGGACGGGGACGGTTTAGGGTACAGGTTTGTGTACGACAACGGTTTAGGGTGAGCGTACGTGTTAGGGTACGGGTTAGTGTTAGCATACGGTTTACGATTAGGGGACGGGTGAGGGTCAGGCTTCAGTTAAGGGTTAGGGTTAGGGTTAGGGGATGGGGACGGGGACGGGGACGGTTTAGGGTACAGGTTATGGTACGACAACGGTTTAGGGTGAGCGTACGTGTTAGGGTACGGGTTAGTGTTAGCGTACGGGTTAGGTTCAGGGGACGGGTGAGGGTAAGGCTTCGGGTAAGGGTTAGGGTTAGGGTTAGGGTTAGGGGACGGGGACGGGGACGGTTTAGCGTAAAGGTTAGGGTACGACAAAGGTTTAGGGTGAGCGTACGTGTTAGGGTACGGGTTAGTGTTAGCGTACGGGTTAGGATAAGGGGACGGGTGAGTGTAAGGCTTCAGGTAAGTGTTAGGGTTAGGGTTAGGGTTAGGGTTAGGGTTAGGGTTACGGGACGGGGAAAGTTTTAGGGTGCCGGT
Source organism: Delphinapterus leucas (assembly GCF_059928025.1). Lineage (NCBI taxonomy): Eukaryota > Metazoa > Chordata > Mammalia > Artiodactyla > Monodontidae > Delphinapterus > Delphinapterus leucas. The sequence continues at coordinate 5,608,307 of NC_143147.1, read as the reverse complement.
TAGGGTACGACATCTGTTTAGGGTGAGCGTACATGTTAGGGTACGGGATAGTGTTAGCGTACGAGTTAGGATTAGGGTACGGGTGAGGGTAAGGCTTCGGGTAAGGGTTAGGGTTAGGGTTAGGGTTAGGGTTAGGGTTAGGGGGCGGGGACGGTTTAGGGTACAGGTTATGGTACGACAACGGATTAGGGAGAGCGTACGTGTTAGGGTATGTGTTAGTGTTAGCGTACGGGTTAGGATTAGGGGACGAGTGAGGGTAAGGCTTCGGGTAAGGGTTAGGGTTAGGGTTAGGGTTAGAGTTAGGGGACGGGGACGGTTTAGGGTACAGGTTAGGGTACGACAAAGGTTTAGGGTGAGCGTACGTGTTAGGGTACGGTTTAGTGTTAGCGTACGCGTTAGGATTAGGGGACGGGTGAGGGTAAGACTTCGGGTAAGGGTTAGGGTTAGGGTTAGGGTTAGGGTTAGGGTTAGGGTTAGGGGACGGTTTAGGGTACAGGATAGGGTACGACAACGGTTTAGGGTTAGCGTACGTGTTAGGGTACGTGTTAGTGTTAGCGTACGTGTTAGGATTAGGGGACGGGTGAGGGTAAGGCTTCGGGTAAGGGTTAGGGTTAGGGTTAGGTTTAGGGTTAGGGTTAGGGTACGAGGACGGTTTAGGGTACAGGTTAGGGTACGACAACGGTTTAGGGTGAGCGTACGTGTTAGGGTACGGGTTATTGTTAGCGTACGGGTTAGGATTAGTGTACGGGTGAGGGTAAGGCTTCGGGTAAGGGTTAGGGTTAGGGTTACGGTTAGGGTTACGGTTAGGGGACGGGGACGTTTTAGGGTAAAGGTTAGGGTACGACAACGGTTTAGGGTGAGCGTACGTGTTAGGGTACTGGTTAGTGTTAGCGTACGGTTTAGGATTAGGGGACGGGTGAGTGTAAGGCTTCGGGTAAGGGTTAGGGTTAGTGTTAGGTTTAGGGTTAGGGTTAGGGGACGGGGACGGTTTAGGGTACAGGTTATGGTACGACAAAGGTTTAGGGTGAGCGTACGTGTTAGGGTACGTGTTAGGGTTAGCGTACGGGTTAGGATTAGAGGACGGGTGAGGGTAATTCTTCGGGTAAGCATTAGGGTTAGGGTTAGGGTTAGGGTTAGGGGACGGGGACGGTTTAGGCTACAGGTTAGGGTACGACAACGGTTTAGTGTGAGCGTACGTGTTAGGGTACGGGTTAGTGTTAGCGTACGGGTTAGGATTAGGGGACGGGTGAGTGTAAGGCTTCGGGTAAAGGTTAGAGTTCGGGTTAGGGTTATGTTTAGGGTTAGGGGACGGGGACGATTTAGGGTACAGATTAGGGTACGACAACGGTTTAGGGTGAGCGTACGTGTTAGGGTACAGGTTAGAGTTAGCATACGAGTTAGGATTAGGTGACGGGTGAGGGTAAGGCTTCGGGTAAGGGTTAGGGTTAGGGTGAGGGTTAGGGTTAGGGGACGGGGACGGTTTAGCGTACAGGATAGGGTACGACAACGGTTTAGGGTGAGCGTAGGTGTTAGGGTACAGGTTAGAGTTAGCATACGGGTTAGGATTAGGGGACGGGTATGGGTAAGGCTTCGGGTAAGGGTTAGGGTTAGGGTTAGGGTTCGGGTTAGGGGACGGGGACGGTTTAGGGTACAGGTTAGGGTACGACAACGGTTTAGGTTGAGCGTACGGTCAGGGTTCGGTTTAGTGTTAGCGTACGGGTTAGGATTAGGGGACGGGTGAGGGTAAGGCTTCAGGTAAGTGTTAGGGTTAGGGTTAGGGTTAGGGTTAGGGGACGGGGTCGGGGACGGTTTAGGGTACAGGTTAGGGTACGACAACTGTTTAGGGTGAGCATACGTGTTAGGGTAGGGGTTAGTGTTAGCGTACGGGTTAGGATTAGGGGACGGGTGAGGGTAAGGCTTCGGGTAAGGGTTAGGGTGTGGGTTAGGGTTAGGGTTAGGGTTAGGGGACGGGGACTGTTTAGGGTACAGGTTAGGGTACGACAACGTTTTAGGGTGAGCGTACATGTTAGGGTACGGGTTAGTGTTAGCGTACGGGTTAGGATTAGGGGACGGGTGAGGGTAAGGCTTCGGGTAAGGGTTAGGTTTAGGGTTAGGGTTAGGGTTAGTGTTAGGGGACGGGGACGGTTTAGGATACAGGTTGGGGTACGAAAACGGTTTAGGGTGAGCGTACGTGTTAGGGTACGGGTTAGTGTTAGCGTACGGGTTAGGATTAGGGGACGGGTGAGGGTAAGGCTTCGGTTAAGGGTTAGGGTTAGGGTTAGGATTAGGGGACGGGGACGGTTTAGGGTACAGGTTAGGGTACGACAACAGTTTAGGGTGAGCGTACGTGTTAGGGTACGGGTTAGTGTTAGCGTACGGGTTAGGTTTAGGGGACGGGTGAGGGTAAGGCTTCGGGTAAGGGTTAGGGTTAGGGTTAGGGTTAGGGTTAGGGGACGGGGACGGTTTAGGGTACAGGTTAGGGTACGACAACGGTTTAGGGTGAGCGTACGTGTTAGGGTACGGGTTAGTGTTAGCGTTCGGGTTAGGATTAGGTGACGGGTGAGGGTAAGGCTTCGGGTAAAGGGTTAGGGTTAGGGTTAGGGTTAGGGGACGGGGACGGTTTAGTATACAGGTTAGGGTACGACAACGGTTTAGGGTGAGCGTACGTGTTACGGTACGGGTTAATGTTAGCATACGTGTTAGGATTATGGGACGGGTGAGTGTAAGGCTTCAGGTAAGGGTTAGGGTTAGGGTTAGGGGACGGGGACGGGGACGGGGACGGTTTAGGGTACAGGTTAGGGTACGACAAAAGTTTAGGGTGTGCGTACGTTTTAGGGTACGGTTAGTGTTAGCGTACGGGTTAGGATTAGGGGACGGGTGAGGGTAAGGCTTCGGGTAAGGGTTAGGGTTAGGGTTAGGGTTAGGGGACGGGGACGGTTTAGCGTATAGGTTAGGGTACGACAACGGTTTAGGGTGAGCGTACGTGTTAGGGTACGGGTTAGTGTTCGCGTACGGGTTAGGATTAGGGGACGGGTGAGGGTAAGGCTTCGGGTAAGGGTTAGGGTTATGGTTAGGGTTAGGGTTAGGGGACAGGGACGGTTTAGGGTACAGGTTAGGGTACGACAACGGTTTAGGGTGAGCGTACGTGTTAGGGTATGGGTTAGTGTTCGCGTACGGGTTAGGATTAGGGGACGGGTGAGTGTAAGGCTTCAGGTAAGGGTTAGGGTTAGGGTTAGGGTTAGGTTTAGGGTTAGGGGACGGGGACCGGGACGGTTTCGGGTACAGGTTAGGGTACGACAACGGTTTAGGGTGAGCCTACGTGTTAGGGTACGGGTTAGTGTTAGCGTACAAGTTAGGATTAGGGGACGGATGAGGGTAAGGCTTCGGGTGAGGGTTAGTGTTCGGGTTAGGGTTAGGTTTAGGGTTAGGGGACGGGGACGGTTTATGGTACAGGTTAGTGCACAACAACGGTTTAGGGTGAGCATACGTGTTAGGGTACAGGTTAGAGTTAGCATACAGGTTAGGATTAGGGGACGGGTGAGTGTAAGGCTTCGGGTAAGGGTTAGGGTTAGGGTTAGGGTTAGGGTTAGGGGACGGGGACGGTTTAGCGTACAGGATAGGGTACGACAACGGTTTAGGGTGAGCGTAGGTGTTAGGGTACAGGTTAGAGTTAGCATACGGGTTAGGATTAGGGGACGGGTGAGGGTAAGGCTTCGGGTAAGGGTTAGGGTTAGGGTTAGGGTTCGGGTTAGGGGACGGGGACGGTTTAGGGTACAGGTTAGGGTACGACAACGGTTTAGGGTGAGCGTACGTGTCAGGGTTTGGTTTAGTGTTAGAGTACGGGTTAGGATTAGGGGACGGGTGAGGGTAAGGCTTCAGGTAAGGGTTAGGGTTAGGGTTAGGGTTAGGGTTAGGGGACGGGGACGGGGACGGTTTAGGGTACAGGTTAGGGTAAGAGAACTGTTTAGGGTGAGCATACGTGTTAGGGTACGGGTTAGTGTTAGCGTACGGGTTAGGATTAGGGGACGGGTGAGGGTAAGGCTTCGGGTAAGGGTTAGGGTTAGGTTTAGGGTTAGGGTTAGGGTTAGGGGACGGGGACGGTTTAGGGTACAGGTTAGGGTACGACAACGGTTTAGGGTGAGCGTACGTGTTAGGGTACGGGTTAGTGTTAGCATATGGTTTAGGATTAGGGGACGGGTGAGTGTAAGGATTCGGGTAAGGGTTAGGGTTAGTGTTAGGGTTAGGGTTAGGGTTAGGGGACGGGGACGGTTTAGGGTACAGGTTAGGGTACGACAACGGTTTAGGGTGAGCGTACGTGTTAGTGTACGGGTTAGTGTTAGCGTACGGGATAGGATTAGGGGACGGGTGATGGTAAGGCTTCGGGTAAGTGTTAGAATTAGGGTTAGGGTTAGGGTTAGGGTTAGGCTTAGGGGACGGAGACGGTTTAGGGTACAGGTTAGGGTACGACAACGGTTTAGGGTGAGCATACGTGTTAGGGTACGGGTTAGTGTTAGCGTACGGCTTAGGATTAGGGGACTGGTGAGGGTAAGGCTTCGGGTAAGGGTTAAGGTAAGGCTTCGGGTAAGGGTTAGGGTTAGGGTTAGGGGACGGGGACGGGGACGGGGACGGTTTAGGGTACAGGTTAGGGTAGACAACGGTTTAGGGTGAGCGTACGTGTTAAGGTACGGGTTAGTGTTAGCGTACGGGTTAGGATTAGGGGACGGGTGAGGGTAAGGCTTCGGGTAAGGGTTAGGGTTAGGGTTAGGGTTAGGGGACGGGGAGGGTTTAGGGTACAGGTTAGGGTACGACAACGGTTTAGGGTGAGCGTACGTGTTAGGGTACGGGTTAGTGTTAGCGTACGGGTTAGGGTTAGGGGATGGGTGAGGGTAAGGCTTCGGGTAAGAATTAGGGTTAGGGTTAGGTTTAGGGGACGGGGACGGGGACGGTTTAGGGTACAGGTTTGGGTACGACAACGGTTTAGGGTGAGCGTACGGGTTAAGGTACGTGTTAGTGTTAGCGTACGGGTTAGGATTAGGGGACGGGTGAGGGTAAGGCTTCGGGTAAGGGTTAAGGTAAGGCTTCGGGTAAGGTTTAGGGTTAGGGTTAGTGTTAGGGTTAGGGGACGGGGACGGTTTAGGGTACAGGTTAGTGTACGACAACGGTTTAGGGTGTGCGTACGTGGTAGGGTACGGGTTAGTGTTAGCGTACGGTTTAGGATTAGGGGACGGGTGAGGGTAAGGCTTCGGGTAAGTGTTAGGGTTAGGGTTAGGGTTAGGGGACGGGGACGGCGACGGGGACGGTTTAGGGTACAGGTTAGGGTACGGCAACGGTTTAGGGTGAACGTACGTGTTAGGGTACGGGTTAGTGAAAGCGTACGGGTTAGGATTAGGGGACGGGTGAGGGTAAGGCTTCGGGTAAGGGTTAGGTTTAGGGTTAGGGTTAGGGTTAGGGTTAGGGGACGGGGACGTTTTAGGGTACAGGTTAGGGTAAGACAACGGTTTAGGGTGAGCGTACGTGTTAGGGTACGGGTTAGGGTTAGCGTACGGGTAGGATTAGGGGACGGGTGAGGGTAAGGCTTCGGGTATGGGTTAGGGTTAGGGTTAGGTTTAGGGGACGGGGACGGGGACGGTTTAGGGTACAGGTTAGGGTACGACAACGGTTTAGGGTGAGCGTACGTGTTAAGGTACGGGTTAGTGTTAGCGTACGGGTTAGGATTAGGGGACGGGTGAGTGTAAGGCTTCGGGTAAGGGTTAGGGTTAGGGTTAGGGTTAGGGTTAGCGTTAGGGGACGGGGACGGTTTAGGGTACAGGTTAGTGTACGACAACGGTTTAAGGTGAGCGTACGTGTTAGGGTACGGGTTAGTGTTAGCGTACGGGTTAGGATTATGTGACGGGTGAGGGTAAGGCTTCGGGTAAGGGTTAGGGTTAGCGTTAGGGTTAGGGTTAGGGTTAGGGTTAGGGGACGGGGACGGTTTAGGGTACAGGTTAGGGTACGACAACGGTTTAGGTTGAGCGTACGTGTTAAGGTACGGGTTAGTGTTAGCGTACGGGTTAGGATTAGGGGACGGGTGAGGGTAAGGCTTCGGGTAAGTTTTAGGGTTAGGGTTAGGGTTAGGGTTAGGGGACGGGGACGGTTTAGGGTACAGGTTAGTGTACGACAACGGTTTAGGGTGAGCATACCTGTTAGGGTACGGGTTAGTGTTAGCGTACGGGTTAGCATTAGGGGACGGGTGAGTGTAAGGCTTCGGGTAAGGGTTAGGGTTAGGGTTAGGTTTAGGGGATGGGGACGGGGACGGTTTAGCGTACAGGTTAGGGTACGACAACGGTTTAGGGTGAGCGTACGTGTTAAGGTACGGGTTAGTGTTAGCGTACGGGTTAGGATTAGGGGACGGGTGAGTGTAAGGCTTCGGGTAAGGGTTAGGGTTAGGGTTAGGGTTAGGGTTAGGGGACGGGGACGGTTTAGGGTACAGGTTAGGGTACGACAACGGTTTAGGGTGAGCGTACGTGTTAGGGTACGGGTTAGGGTTTGCATACGGGTTAGGATTAGGGGACGGGTGAGGGTAAGGCTTCGGGTAAGGGTTAGGGTTAGGGTTAGGGTTAGGGTTAGGGGACGGGGACGGTTTAGGGTACAGGTTAGGGTACGACAACGGTTTAGGGTGAGCGTACGTGTTAGGGTACGGGTTAGTGTTAGCGTACGTGTTACGATTAGGCGACGGGTGAGGGTAAGGCTTCGGGTAAGGGTTAGGGTTAGGGTTAGGGTTAGGGTTAGGGGACGGGGACGGTTTAGGGTACAGGTTAGGGTACGACAACGGTTTAGGGTGAGCGTACGTGTTAGGGTATGGGTTAGTTTTAGTGTACGGGTTAGGATTATGGGACGGGTGAGTGTAAGGCTTCGGGTAAGGGTTAGGGTTAGGGTTAGGGTTAGGGTTAGGGTTTGGGGACGGGGACGGTTTAGGGTACAGGTTAGGGTACGACAACGGTTTAGGGTGAGCGTACGTGTTAGTGTACGGGCTAGTGTTAGCGTACGGGTTAGGATTAGGGGACGGGTGAGGGTAAGGCTTCCGGTAAGGGTGAGGGTTAGGGTTAGGGTTAGGGTTAGGGGACGGGGACGGTTTAGGGTACAGGTTAGGGTACGACAACGGTTTAGGGTGAGTGTACGTGTTAGGGTACAGGTTAGTGTTAGCGTACGGGTTAGGATTAGGGGACGGGTGAGGGTAAGGCTTCGGGTAAGGGTTAGGTTTAGGGTTAGGGTTAGGGTTAGGGTTAGGGGACGGGGACGGTTTAGGGTACAGGTTAGGGTACGACAAAGGTTTAGGGTGAGCGTACGTGTTAGGGTATGGGTTAGTGTTAGCGTACCGGTTAGGATTAGGGGACGGGTGAGTGTAAGGCTTCGGGTAAGGGTTAGGGTTAGGGTTAGGTTTAGGGTTAGGGTTAGGGGACGGGGACAGTTTAGGGTACAGGTTAGTGTACATCAACGGTTTAGGGTGAGCTTACGTGTTAGGGTATGGTTTATTGTTAGCGTACGGGTTAGGATTAGGGGACGGGTGAGGGTAAGGCTTCGGGTAAGGTTTAGGGTTAGGGTTAGGATTAGGGTTAGGGTTAGGGGATGGGGACGGTTTAGGTTACAGATTAGGGTACGACAACGGTTTAGGGTGAGCGTACGTGTTAGGGCACGGGTTAGTGTTAGCGTAAGGGTTAGGATTAGGGGACGGGTGAGGGTAAGGCTTCGGGTAAGGGTTATGGTTAGGGTTAGGGGACAGGGACGGGGACGGTTTAGGGTACAGGTTAGGGTTACCACAACGGTTTAGGGTGAGCGTACGTGTTAAGGTACGGGGTAGTGTTAGCGTACGGGTTAGGATTAGGGGACGGGTGAGGGTAAGGCTTCGGGTAAGGTTTAGGGTTAGGGTTAGGGTTAGGGTTAGTGTTAGGGGACGAAGACGGTTTAGGGTACAGGTTAGGGTACGACAACGGTTTAGGGTGAGCGTACGTGTTAGGGTATGGGTTAGTGTTAGCGTACGGGTTAGGATTAGGGGACGGGTGAGGGTAAGGCTTCGGGTAAGGGTTAGGGTTAGGGTTAGGGTTAGGGTTAGGGTTAGGGGACGGGGACGGTTTAGGGTACAGGTTAGGGTACGACAACGGTTTAGGGTGAGCGTACGTGTTAGGGTAGGGTTTAGTGTTAGCGTACGGGTTAGGATTAGGGGACGGGTGAGGTTAAGGATTCGGGTAAGGGTTAGGGTTATGGTTAGGGTTAGGGGACGGGGACGGTTTCGGGTACAGGTTAGGGTATGACAACGGTTTAGGGTGAGCGTACGTGTTAGGGTACGGGTTAGTGTTAGCGTACGGGTTAGGATTAGGGGACGGGTGAGGGTAAGGCTTCGGGTAAGGGTTAGGGTTAGGGTTAGGGGTAGGGTTAGGGTTAGGCGACGGGGAAGGTTTAGGGTACAGGTTAGGGTACGACAACGGTTTAGGGTGAGCGTACGTGTTAGGGTATGGGTGAGTGGTAGCGTACGGGTAGGATTAGGGGACGGATGAGGGTAAGGCTTCGGGTAAGGGTTAGGGTTAGGGTTAGGTTTAGGGGACGGGGACGGGGATGGTTTAGGGTACAGGTTAGGGTATGACAACGGTTTAGGGTGAGCGTACATGTTAAGGTACGGGTTAGTGTTAGCGTACGAGTTAGGATTAGGGGACGGGTGAGGGTAAGGCTTCGGGTAAGTTTTAGGGTTAGGGTTAGGGTTAGGGTTAGGGGACGGGGACGGGGACGGTTTAGGGTACAGGTTAGGGTACGACAATGGTTTAGGTTGAGCTTACGTGTTAGGGTACGGGTTAGTGTTAGCGTACGGGTTAGGATTATGGGACGGATGAGGGTAAGGCTTCGGATAAGGGTTAGGGTTAGGGTTAGGGTTAGGGGACGGGGACGGGGACGGTTTAGGGTACAGGTTAGGGTACGTCAACGGTTTAGGGTGAGCGTACGAGTTAGGGTACGGGTTAGTGTTAGCGTACGGGTTAGGATTAGGGGACGGGTGAGGGTAAGGCTTCGGGTAAGGTTTAGGGTAAGGTTTAGGGTTAGGGATAGGGGACGGGGACGGTTTAGGGTACAGGTTAGGGTGCGACAACGGTTTAGGGTGAGCATACGTGTTAGGGTACGGGTTAGTGTTAGCGTTCGGGTTAGGATTAGGGGACGGGTGAGTGTAAGGCTTCGGGTAAGGGTTAGGGTTAGGGTTAGGGTTAGGGTTAGAGTTAGGGGACGGGGACGGTTTAGGGTACAGGTTAGGGTACGACAATGGTTTAGGGTGAGCGTACGTGTTAGGGTACGGGTTAGTGTTAGCGTACGGGTTAGGATTAGGGGACGGGTGAGGGTAAGGCTTCGGGTAAGGGTTAGGGTTAGGGTTAGGGTTAGAGTTAGGGGACGGGGACGGTTTAGGGTACAGGTTAGGGTACCACAATGGTTTAGGGTGAGCATACGTGTTAGGGTACGGGTTAGTGTTAGCGTACGGGTTAGGATTAGGGGACGGGTGAGGGTAAGGCTTCGGGTAAGGGTTAGGGTTAGGGTTAGGTTTAGGGGACGGGGACGGGGACGGTTTAGCGTACAGGTTAGGGTACGACAACGGTTTAGGGTGAGCGTACCTGTTAGGGCACGGTTTAGTGTTAGCGTACGGGTTAGGATTAGGGGACGGGTGAGGGTAAGGCTTCGGGTAAGGGTTAGGGTTAGGGTTAGGTTTAGGGGACGGGGACGGGGACGGTTTAGGGTACAGGTTAGGGTACGACAACGGTTTAGGGTGAGCGTACGTGTTAAGGTACGGGTTAGTGTTAGCGTACGGGTTAGGATTAGGTTACGGGTGAGTGTAAGGCTTCGGGTAAGGGTTAGGGTTAGGGTTAGGGTTAGGGTTAGCCTTAGGGGACGGGGACGGTTTAGGGTACAGGTTAGGGTACGACAACGGTTTAGGGTGAGCGTACATGTTAGGGTACGGGTTAGTGTTAGCGTACGGGTTAGGATTAGGGGACGGGTGAGGGTAAGGCTTCGGGTAAGTGTTAGGTTTAGCGTTAGGGTTAGGGTTAGGGTTAGGGTTAGTGGATGGGGACGGTTTAGGGTACAGGTTAGGGTGCGACAACGGTTTAGGGTGAGCGTACGTGTTAGGGTACGGGCTAGTGTTAGCGTACGGGTTAGGATTAGGGGACGGGTGAGGGTAAGGCTTCGGGTAAGGGTTAGGGTTAGGGTTAGGTTTAGGGTTGGGGTTAGGGGACGGGGACTGTTTAGGGTACAGGTTAGTGTACGTCAACGGTTTAGGGTGAGCTTACGTGTTAGGGTACGGTTTATTGTTAGCGTACGGGTTAGGATTAGGGGACGGGTGAGGGTAAGGCTTCGGGTAAGGGTTAGGGTTAGGGTTAGGGGTAGGGTTAGGGTTAGGCGACGGGGAATGTTTAGGGTACAGGTTAGGGTACGACAACGGTTTAGGGTGAGCGTACGTGTTAGGGTATGGGTGAGTGGTAGCGTGCGGGTAGGATTAGGGGACGGGTGAGGGTAAGGCTTCGGGTAAGGGTTAGGGGTAGGGTTAGGTTTAGGGGACGGGGACGCGGATGGTTTAGGGTACAGGTTAGGGTACGACAACGGTTTAGGGTGAGCGTACGTGTTAAGGTACGGGTTAGTGTTAGCGTACGAGTTAGGATTAGGGGACGGGTGAGGGTAAGGCTTCGGGTAAGTTTCAGGGTTAGGGTTAGGGTTAGGGTTAGGGGACGGGGACGGGGACGGTTTAGGGTACAGGTTAGGGTACGACAAAGGTTTAGGTTGAGCGTACGTGTTAGGGTACGGGTTAGTGTTAGCGTACGGGTTAGGATTATGGGACGGGTGAGGGTAAGGCTTCGGGTAAGGGTTAGGGTTAGGGTTAGGGTTAGGGGACGGGGACGGGGACGGTTTAGGGTACAGGTTAGGGTACGTCAACGGTTTAGGGTGAGCGTACGAGTTAGGGTACGGGTTAGTGTTAGCGTACGGGTTAGGATTAGGGGACGGGTGAGGGTAAGGCTTCGGGTAAGGGTTAGGGTTAGGGTTAGGGTTAGGGTTAGGGTTACGGGACGGGGAAGGTTTAGGGTACAGTTTAGGGTACGACAACGGTTTAGGGTGAGCGTACGTGTTAGGGTACGTGTTAGTGTTAGCGTACGGGTAGGATTAGGGGACGGGTGTGGGTAAGGCTACGGGTAAGGGTTAGGTTTAGGGTTAGGTTTATGGGACGGGGACAGGGACGGTTTAGGGTACAGGTTAGGGTACGACAACGGTTTAGGTTGAGCGTACGTGTTAGGGTATAGGTTAGTGTTAGCGTACGGGTTAGCATTAGGGGACGGGTGAGGGTAAGGCTTCGGGTAAGGGTTAGGGTTAGGGTTAGGGTTAGGGGACGGGGATGGTTTCGGGTACTGGTTAGGGCACGACAACGGTTTAGGGTGAGCGTACCTGTTAGGGTACGGGTTAGTGTTAGCGTACGGGTTAGGATTAGGGGACGGGTGAGGGTAAGGCTTCGGGTAAGGGTTAGGGTTAGACTTAGGGTTAGGGTTAGGGGACGGGGAAGGTTTAGGGTACAGGTTAGGGTACGACAACGGTTTAGGGTGAGCGTACGTGTTAGGGTACGGGTTAGGGTTAGCGTACGGGTAGGATTAGGGGACGGGTGAGGGTAAGGCTTCGGGTAAGGGTTAGGGTTAGGGTTAGGTTTAGGGGACGGGGACGGGGACGGTTTAAGGTACAGGTTAGGGTACGACAACTGTTTAGGGTGAGCGTATGTGTTAAGGTACGGGTTAGTGTTAGCGTACGGTTTAGGATTAGGGGACGGGTGAGTGTAAGGCTTCGGGTAAGGGTTAGGGTTAGGGTTAGGTTTAGGGTTAGGGTTAGGGGACGGGGACTGTTTAGGGTACAGGTTAGTGTACATCAACGGTTTAGGGTGAGCTTACGTGTTAGGGTATGGTTTATTGTTAGCGTACGGGTTAGGATTAGGGGACGGGTGAGGGTAAGGCTTCGGGTAAGGTTTAGGGTTAGGGTTAGGATTAGGGTTAGGGTTAGGGGATGGGGACGGTTTAGGTTACAGATTAGGGTACGACAACGGTTTAGGGTGAGCGTACGTGTTAGGGCACGGGTTAGTGTTAGCGTAAGGGTTAGGATTAGGGGACGGGTGAGGGTAAGGCTTCGGGTAAGGGTTATGGTTAGGGTTAGGGGACAGGGACGGGGACGGTTTAGGGTACAGGTTAGGGTTACGACAACGGTTTAGGGTGAGCGTACGTGTTAAGGTACGGGGTAGTGTTAGCGTACGGGTTAGGATTAGGGGACGGGTGAGGGTAAGGCTTCGGGTAAGGGTTAGGGTTAGGGTTAGGGTTAGGGTTAGGGTTAGGGGACGAAGACGGTTTAGGGTACAGGTTAGGGTACGACAACGGTTTAGGGTGAGCGTACGTGTTAGGGTATGGGTTAGTGTTAGCGTACGGGTTAGGATTAGGGGACGGGTGAGGGTAAGGCTTCGGGTAAGGTTTAGGGTTAGGGTTAGGGTTTGGGTTAGGGTTAGGGGACGGGGACGGCTTAGGGTACAGGTTAGGGTACGACAACGGTTTAGGGTGAGCGTACGTGTTAGGGTAGGGGTTAGTGTTAGCGTACGGGTTAGGATTAGGGGACGGGTGAGGGTAAGGCTTCGGGTAAGGGTTAGGGTTATGGTTAGGGTTAGGGGACGGGGACGGTTTCGCGTACAGGTTAGGGTATGACAACGGTTTAGGGTGAGCGTACGTGTTAGGGTACGGGTTAGTGTTAGCGTACGGGTTAGGATTAGGGGACGGGTGAGGGTAAGGCTTCGGGTAAGGGTTAGGGTTAGGGTTAGGGGTAGGATTAGGGTTAGGCGACGGGGAAGGTTTAGGGTACAGGTTAGGGTACGACAACGGTTTAGGGTGAGCGTACGTGTTAGGGTACGGGTTAGTGTTAGCGTACGGGTAGGATTAGGGTTCGGGTGAGGGTAAGGCTTCGGGTAAGGGTTAGGGTTAGGGTTAGGTTTAGGGGACGGGGACGGGGACGGTTTAGGGTACAGGTTAGGGTACGACAATGGTTTAGGGTGAGCGTACGTGTTAAGGTATGGGTTAGTGTTAGCGTACGGGTTAGGATTAGGGGACGGGCGAGGGTAAGGCTTCGGGTAAGTTTTAGGGTTAGGGATAGGGTTAGGGTTAGGGGACGGGGACGGGGACGGTTTAGGGTACAGGTTAGGGTACGACAACGGTTTAGGTTGAGCGTACGTGTTAGGGTACGTGTTAGTGTTAGCGTACGGGTTAGGATTATGGGACGGGTGAGGGTAAGGCTTCGGGTAAGGGTTAGAGTTAGGGTTAGGGTTAGGGTACGGGGACGGGGACGGTTTAGGGTTCAGGTTAGGGTACGACAATGGTTTAGGGTGAGCGTACGTGTTAGGGTACGGGTTAGTGTTAGCGTACGGGTTAGGATTAGGGGACGGGTGAGGGTAAGGCTTCGGGTAAGGGTTAGGGTTAGGGTTAGGGTTAGGGTTAGGGTTAGGGGACGGGGACGGTTTAGGGTACAGGTTAGGGTACGACAACGGTTTAGGGTGAGCGTACGTGTTAGGGTACGGGTTAGTGTTAGCGTACGGGTTAGGATTAGGGGACGGGTGAGGGTAAGGCTTCGGGTAAGGGTTAGGGTTAGGGTTAGGGTTAGGGGACGGGGACGGGGACGGTTTAGGGTACAGGTTAGGGTACGACAACGGTTTAGGGTGAGCGTACGTGTTAGGGTACGGGTTAGTGTTAGCGTACGGGTTAGGATTAGGGGACGGGTGAGGGTAAGGCTTCGGGTAAGGGTTAGGGTTAGGGTTAGGTTTAGGGGACGGGGACGGGGACGGTTTAGGGTACAGGTTAGGGTACGACAACGGTTTAGGGTGAGCGTACGTGTTAGGGTACGGGTTAGTGTTAGCGTACGGGTTAGGATTAGGGGACGGGTGAGGGTAAGGCTTCGGGTAAGGGTTAGGGTTAGGGTTAGGGTTAGGGTTAGCGTTAGGGGACGGGGACGGTTTAGGGTACAGGTTAGGGTACGACAACGGTTTAGGGTGAGCGTACATGTTAGGGTACGGGTTAGTGTTAGCGTACGGGTTAGGATTAGGGGACGGGTGAGGGTAAGGCTTCGGGTAAGTGTTAGGGTTAGCGTTAGGGTTAGGGTTAGGGTTAGGGTTAGGGGACGGGGACGGTTTAGGGTACAGGTTAGGGTACGACAACGGTTTAGGGTGAGCGTACGTGTTAGGGTACGGGTTAGTGTTAGCGTACGGGTTAGGATTAGGGGACGGGTGAGGGTAAGGCTTCGGGTAAGGGTTAGGGTTAGGGTTAGGTTTAGGGTTAGGTTTAGGGGACGGGGACGGTTTAGGGTACAGGTTAGGGTACGTCAACGGTTTAGGGTGAGCGTACGTGTTAGGGTACGGGTTAGTGTTAGCGTACGGGTTAGGATTAGGGGACGGGTGAGGGTAAGGCTTCGGGTAAGGTTTAGAGTTAGGGTTAGGGTTAGGGTTAGGGTTAGGGGACGGGGACGGTTTAGGGTACAGGTTAGGGTACGACAACGGTTTAGGGTGAGCGTACGTGTTAGGGTACGGGTTAGTGTTAGCGTACGGGTTAGGATTAGGGGACGGGTGAGGGTAAGGCTTCGGGTAAGGGTTAGGGTTAGGGTTAGGGGTTAGGGACGGGGACGGTTTAGGGTACAGGTTAGGGTACGACAACGGTTTAGGGTGAGCATACGTGTTAAGGTACGGGTTAGTGTTAGCGTACGGGTTAGGATTAGGGGACGGGTGAGGGTAAGGCTTCGGGTAAGGGTTAGGGTTAGGGTTAGGGTTAGGGTTAGGGTTAGGGGACGGGGACGGTTTAGGGTACAGGTTAGGGTACGACAACGGTTTAGGGTGAGCGTACGTGTTAGGGTACGGGTTAGTGTTAGCGTACGGGTTAGGATTAGGGGACGGGTGAGGGTAAGGCTTCGGGTAAGGGTTAGGGTTAGGGTTAGGGTTAGGGTTAGGGGACGGGGACGGTTTAGGGTACAGGTTAGGGTACGACAACGGTTTAGGGTGAGCGTACGTGTTAGGGTACGGGTTAGTGTTAGCGTACGGGTTAGGATTAGGGGACGGGTGAGGGTAAGGCTTCGGGTTAGGGTTAGGGTTAGGGGACGGGGACGGTTTAGGGTACAGGTTAGGGTACGACAACGGTTTAGGGTGAGCGTACGTGTTAGGGTACGGGTTAGTGTTAGCGTACGGGTTAGGATTAGGGGACGGGTGAGGGTAAGGCTTCGGGTAAGGGTTAGGGTTAGGGTTAGGGTTAGGGTTAGGGTTAGGGTTAGGGGACGGGGACGGTTTAGGGTACAGGTTAGGGTACGACAACGGTTTAGGGTGAGCGTACGTGTTAGGGTACGGGTTAGTGTTAGCGTACGGGTTAGGATTAGGGGACGGGTGAGGGTAAGGCTTCGGGTAAGGGTTAGGGTTAGGGTTAGGGTTAGGGGACGGGGACGGGGACGGTTTAGGGTACAGGTTAGGGTACGACAACGGTTTAGGGTGAGCGTACGTGTTAGGGTACGGGTTAGTGTTAGCGTACGGGTTAGGATTAGGGGACGGGTGAGGGTAAGGCTTCGGGTAAGGGTTAGGGTTAGGGTTAGGGTTAGGGTTAGGGGACGGGGACGGTTTAGGGTACAGGTTAGGGTACGACAACGGTTTAGGGTGAGCGTACGTGTTAGGGTACGGGTTAGTGTTAGCGTACGGGTTAGGATTAGGGGACGGGTGAGGGTAAGGCTTCGGGTAAGGGTTAGGGTTAGGGTTGGGTTAGGGTTAGAGTTAGGGGACGGGGACGGTTTAGGGTACAGGTTAGTGTACGACAACGGTTTAGGGTGAGCGTACGTGTTAGGGTACGGGTTAGTGTTAGCGTACGGGTTAGGATTAGGGGACGGGTGAGGGTAAGGCTTCGGGTAAGGGTTAGGGTTAGCAGGGTTAGGGCTAGGGTTAGGGTTAGGGGACGGGGACGGTTTAGGGTACAGGTTAGGGTACGACAACGGTTTAGGGGAGCGTACGTGTTAGGGTACGGGTTAGTGTTAGCGTACGGGTTAGGTTTATGGGACGGGTGAGGGTAAGGCTTCGGGTAAGGGTTAGGGTTAGGGTTAGGGTTAGGGTTAGGGGATGGGGACGGTTTAGGGTACAGGTTAGGGTGCGAC
Organism: Delphinapterus leucas; assembly: GCF_059928025.1. NCBI lineage: Eukaryota > Metazoa > Chordata > Mammalia > Artiodactyla > Monodontidae > Delphinapterus > Delphinapterus leucas. The sequence continues at coordinate 5,592,125 of NC_143147.1, read as the reverse complement.
AACGGTTTAGGGTGAGCGTACGTGTTAGGGTACGGGTTAGTGTTAGCGTACGGGTTAGGATTAGGGGACGGGTGAGGGTAAGGCTTCGGGTAAGGGTTAGGGTTAGGGTTAGGTTTAGGGTTAGGGTTAGGGGACGGGGACTGTTTAGGGTACAGGTTAGTGTACGTCAACGGTTTAGGGTGAGCTTACGTGTTAGGGTACGGTTTATTGTTAGCGTACGGGTTAGGATTACGGGACGGGTGAGGGTAAGGCTTCGCGTAAGGTTTAGGGTTAGGGTTAGGATTAGGGTTAGGGTTAGGGGATGGGGACGGTTTAGGGTACAGGTTAGGGTACGACAACGGTTTAGGGTGAGCGTACGTGTTAGGGCACGGGTTAGTGTTAGCGTAAGGGTTAGGATTAGGGGACGGGTGAGGGTAAGGCTTCGGGTAAGGGTTAGGGTTAGGGTTAGGGGACAGGGACAGGGACGGTTTAGGGTACAGGTTATGGTACGACAACGGTTTAGGGTGAGCGTACGTGTTAAGGTACGGGGTAGTGTTAGCGTACGGGTTAGGATTAGGGGACGGGTGAGGGTAAGGCTTCGGATAAGGGTTAGGGTTAGGGTTAGGGTTAGGGTTAGGGGACGAAGACGGTTTAGGGTACAGGTTAGGGTACGACAACGGTTTAGGGTGAGCGTACGTGTTAGTGTATGGGTTAGTGTTAGCGTACGGGTTAGGATTAGGGGACGGGTGAGGGTAAGGCTTCGGGTAAGTGTTAGGGTTAGGGTTAGGGGACGGGGGCGGTTTAGGGTACAGGTTAGGGTACGACAACGGTTTAGGGTGAGCGTACCTGTTAGGGTATGGGTTAGTGTTAGCGTACGGGTTAGGATAAGGGGACAGGTGAGGGTAAGGCTTCGGCTATGGGTTAGGGTTAGGGTTAGGGTTAGAGTTAGTGGACGGGGACGGTTTAGGGTACAGGTTAGGGTACGACAACGGTTTAGGGTGAGGGTACGTGTTAGGGTACGGGTTAGTGTTAGCGTACGGGTTAGCATTAGGGGACGGGTGAGGGTAAGGCTTCGGGTAAGGGTTAGGGTTAGGGTTAGGGTTAGGGTTAGGGGACGGGGAGGGTTTCGGGTACAGGTTAGGGTACGACAACGGTTTAGGGTGAGCGTACCTGTTAGGGTACGGGTTAGTGTTAGCGTACGGGTTAGGATTAGGGGACGGGTGAGTGTAAGGCTTCGGGTAAGGGTTAGGGTTAGGGTTAGGGTTAGGGTTAGCGTTAGGGGACGGGGACGGTTTAGGGTACAGGTTAGGGTACGACAATGGTTTATGGTGAGCGTACGTGTTAGGGTACAGGTTAGTGTTAGCGTACGGGTTAGGATTAGGGGACGGGTGAGGGTAAGGCTTCGGGTAAGGGTTAGGGTTAGCGTTAGGGTTAGGGTTAGCGTTAGGGTTAGGGGACGGGGACGGTTTAGGGTACAGGTTAGGGTACGACAACGGTTTAGGGTGAGCGTAGGTGTTAAGGTACGGGTTACTGTTAGCGTACGGGTTAGGGTTAGGGGACGGTTGAGGGTAAGGCTTCGGGTAAGTTTTAGGGTTAGGGTTAGGGTTAGGGTTAGGGGACGGGGACGGGGACGGTTTAGGGTACAGGTTAGGGTACGACAACGGTTTAGGTTTAGCGTACGTGTTAGGGTACGGGTTAGTGTTAGCGTACGGGTTAGGATTATGGGACGGGAGAGGGTAAGGCTTCGGGTAAGGGTTAGGGTTAGGGTTAGGGTTAGGGGACGGGGACGGGGACGATTTAGGGTACAGGTTAGGGTACGTCAACGGTTTAGGGTGAGCGTACGTGTTAGGGTACGGGTTAGTGTTAGCGTACGGGTTAGGATTAGGGTACGGGTGAGGGTAAGGCTTCGGGTAAGGGTTAGGGTTACGGTTAGGGTTAGGGTTAGGGGACGGGGACGGTTTAGGGTACAGGTTAGGGTACGACAACGGTTTAGGGTGAGCATACGTGTTAGGGTACGGGTTAGTGTTAGCGTACGGGTTAGGATTAGGGGACGGGTGAGGGTAAGGCTTCGGGTAAGGGTTAGAGTTAGGGTTACGTTTAGGGGAAGGGGAAGGGGACGGTTTAGCGTACAGGTTAGGGTACGACAACGGTTTAGGGTGAGCGTACGTGTTAAGGTACGGGTTAGTGTTAGCGTACGGGTTAGGATTAGGGGACGGGTGAGTGTAAGGCTTCGGGTAAGGGTTAGGGTTAGGGTTAGGGTTAGGGTTAGGGGACGGGGACGGTTTAGGGTACAGGTTAGGGTACGACAACGGTTTAGGGTGAGCGTACGTGTTAGGGTACGGGTTAGTGTTAGCGTACGGGTTAGGATTAGGGGACGGGTGAGGGTAAGGCTTCGGGTAAGGGTTAGGGTTAGGGTTAGGGTTAGGGTTAGGGGACGGGGGCGGTTTAGGGTACAGGTTAGGCTACGACAACGGTTTAGGGTGAGCGTACGTGTTAGGGTATGGGTTAGTGTTAGCGTACGGGTTAGGATAAGGGGACGGGTGAGGGTAAGGCTTCGGCTATGGGTTAGGGTTAGGGTTAGGGTTAGGGTTAGGGGACAGGGACGGTTTAGGGTACAGGTTAGGGTACGACAATGGTTTAGGGTGAGCGTACGTGTTAGGGTACGGGTTAGTGTTAGCGTACGTGTTAGGATTAGGGGACGGGTGAGGGTAAGGCTTCGGATAAGGGTTAGGGTTAGGGTTAGGGTTAGGGTTAGGGGACGGGGACGGTTTCGGGTACAGGTTAGGGTACGACAACGGTTTAGGGTGAGCGTACGTGTTAGGGTACGGGTTAGTGTTAGCGTACGGGTTAGGATTAGGGGACGGGTGAGGGTAAGGCTTCGGGTAAGGGTTAGGGTTAGGGTTAGGGTTAGGGTTAGGGTTAGGGGACGGGGAAGGTTTAGGGTACAGATTAGGGTACGACAACGGTTTAGGGTGAGCGTACGTATTAGGGTACGGGTTAGTGTTAGCGTACGGCTAGGATTAGGGGACGGGTGAGGGTAAGGCTTCGGGTAAGGTTTAGGGTTAGGGTTAGGTTTAGGGGTCGGGGACGGGGACGGTTTAGGGTACAGGTTAGGGTACGACAACGGTTTAGGGTGAGCGTACGTGTTAAGATACGGGTTACTGTTAGCGTACGGGTTAGGATTTGGGGACGGGTGAGTGTAAGGCTTCGAGTAAGGGTTAGGGTTAGGGTTAGGGTTAGCGTTAGGGGATGGGGACGGTTTAGGGTACAGGTTAGGGTACGACAACGGTTTAGGGTGAGCGTACGTGTTAGGGTACAGTTTAGTGTTAGCGTACGGGTTAGGATTAGGGGACGGGTGAGGGTAAGGCTTCGAGTAAGGGTTAGGGTTAGCGTTAGGGTTAGGGTTAGGGTTAGGGTTAGGGAACGGGGACGGTTTAGGGTACAGGTTAGGGTACGACAACGGTTTAGGGGAGCGTACGTGTTAGGGTACGGGTTAGTGTTAGCGTACGGGTTAGGTTTATGGGACGGGTGAGGGTAAGGCTTCGGGTAAGGGTTAGGGTTAGGGTTAGGGTTAGGGTTAGGGTTAGGGGATGGGGACGGTTTAGGGTACAGGTTAGGGTGCGACAACGGTTTAGGGTGAGCGTACGTGTTAGGGTACGGGTTAGTGTTAGCGTACGGGTTAGGATTAGGGGACGGGTGAGGGTAAGGCTTCGGGTAAGGGTTAGGTTTAGGGTTAGGGTTAGGGTTAGGGGACGGGGACGGTTTAGGGTACAGTTTAGGGTACGACAACGGTTTAGGGTGAGCGTACGTGTTAGGGTACAGGTTAGTGTTAGCGTACGGGTTAGGATTAGGGGACGGGTGAGTGTAAGGCTTCGAGTAAGTGTTAGGTTTAGCGTTAGGGGACGGGGACGGGGACGGTTTAGGGTACAGGTTAGGGTACGACAACGATTTAGGGTGACCGTACATGTTAAGGTATGTGTTAGTGTTAGCGTACGGGTTAGGATTAGGGGACGGGTTAGGGTAAGGTTTCGGGTAAGTGTTAGTGTTAGGATTAGGGATAGGGTTAGGGTTAGGAGACGGGGACAGTTTGGGCTACAGGTTAGGGTACGACAATGGTTTAGGGTGAGCGTACTTGTTAGGGTATGGGTTAGTGTTAGAGTACGGGTTAGGATTAGGGGACGGTTTAGGATAAGGCTTCGGGTAAGGGTTAGCGTTAGGGTTAGGGTGACGGTTAGGGGACGGGGATGATTTAGGGTACAGGTTAGGGTACGACAACGGTTTAGGGTGAGTGTACGTGTTAGGGTACGGGTTAGTGTTAGCCTACGGTTTAGGATTAGGGGACGGGTTAGGGTAAAGCTTCGAATAAGTGTTAGGGTTAGGTTTAAGGTTAGGGTTAGTGGACGGGGATGGTTTAGGTTACAGGTTAGGGTACGACAACGGTTTAGCGTGAGCGTACGTGTTAGGGTAAGGTTTAGTGTTACCGTACGGGTCAGGATTAGGGTTCGTGTTAGGTTAAGGCTTCGTGTAAGGCTTAGGGTTAGGGTTAGGGTTAGGGTTAGGGGATGGGGATGGTTTAGGGTACAGGTTAGGGTACGACAATGGTTTAGGGTGAGCGTACGTGTTAGGGTACGGGTTAGTGTTAGCGTACGGGTTAGATTAGGGGACGGGTTAGCGGAAGGCTTCGGGTAAGGGTTAGGGCTAGGGTTAGTGTTAGGGTTAGGGTTAGGGGACGGTTTAAGGTACAGGTTAGGGTATGACAACGGTTTAGTGTGAGCGTACATGTTAGGGTATGGGTTAGTGTTAGCGTATGAGTTAGGATTAGGGGACAGGTGAGGGTAAGGCTTCGGGTAAGGGTTAGGGTTAGGGTTAGGGTTAAGGTTAGGGGACGGGGACGGTATAGGGTACAGTTTAGGGTACGACAACGGTTTAGGGTGAGTGTACGTGTTAGGGTACGGGTTAGTGTTAGCGTACGGGTTAGGATTAGGGGACGGGTTAGGGTAAGGCTTCGGGTAAGTGTTAGGCTTAGGGTTAGGGTTAGGGATAGGGTTAGGGGACGGGGATGGTTTAGGGTACAGGTTAGGGTACGACAACGGTTTAGGGTGAGCGTACGTGTTAGGGTACGTTAGTGTTAGCGTACGGGTTAGGATTAGGGGACGGGTTAGGGTAAGGCTTCGGGTAAGGGTTAGGGTTAGGGTTAGGGTTAGGGGACGGGGATGGTTTAGGGTACAGGTTAGGGTACGACAACGGTTTAGGGTGAGCGTACGTGTTAGGGTACGGGTTAGTGTTAGCGTACGGGTTAGGATTAGGGGACGGGTTAGGGTAAGGCTTCGGGTAAGGGTTAGGGTTAGGGTTAGGGTTAGGGTTAGGGGACGGGGACGGTTTAGGGTACAGGTTAGGGTACGACAACGGTTTAGGGTGAGCGTACGTGTTAGGGTACGGGTTAGTGTTAGCGTACGAGTTAGGATTAGGGGACAGGTGAGGGTAAGGCTTCGGGTAAGGGTTAGGGTTAGGGTTAGGGTTAGGGTTAGGGGACGAAGACGGTTTAGGGTACAGGATAGGGTACGACAACGGTTTAGGGTGAGCGTACGTGTTAAGGTACGGGGTAGTGTTAGCGTACGGGTTAGGATTAGGGGACGGGTGAGGGTTAGGCTTCGGGTAAGGGTTAGGGTTAGGCTTAGGGTTAGGGTTAGGGTTAGGGGACGAAGACGGTTTAGGGTACAGTTTAGGGTACGACAACGGTTTAGGGTGAGCGTACGTGTTAGGGTACGGGTTAGTGTTAGCGTACGGGTTAGGATTAGGGGACAGGTGAGGGTAAGGTTTCGGGTAAGTGTTAGGGTTAGGGTTAGGGTTAGGGTTAGGGTTAGGGGACGGGGACGGTTTAGGGTACAGGTTAGGTTACGACAACGGTTTAGGGTGAGCGTACGTGTTAGGGTACGGGTTAGTGTTAGCGTACGGGTTAGGATTAGGGGACGGGTGAGGGTATGGCTTCGGGTAAGGGTTAGGGTTAGGGTTAGGGTTAGGGGACGGGGACGGTTTCGGGTACAGGTTAGCGTATGACAACGGTTTAGGGTGAGCGTACGTGTTAGGTTACGGGTTAGTGTTAGCGTACGGGTTAGGATTAGGGGACGGGTGAGGGTAAGGATTCGGGTAAGGGTTAGGGTTAGGGTTAGGGTTAGGGTTAGGGTTAGGGGACGGGGAAGGTTTAGGGTACAGGTTAGGGTACGACAACGGTTTAGGGTGAGCGTACGTGTTAGGGTACGGGTTAGTGTTAGCGTACGGGTAGGATTAGGGGACGGGTGAGGGTAAGGCCTCGGGTAAGGGTTAGGGTTAGGGTTAGGTTTAGGGGACGGGGACGGGGACGGTTTAGGGTACAGGTTAGGGTACGACAACGGTTTAGGGTGAGCGAACGTGTTAAGGTACGGGTTAGTGTTAGCGTACGGGTTAGGATTAGGGGACGGGTGAGGGTAAGGCTTCGGGTAAGTTTTAGGGTTAGGGTTATGGTTAGGGTTAGGGGACGGGGACGGGGACGGTTTAGGTACAGGTTAGGGTACGACAACGGTTTAGGTTGAGCGTACGTGTTAGGGTACGGGTTAGTGTTAGCGTACGGGTTAGGATTATGGGACGGGTGAGGGTAAGGCTTCGGGTAAGGGATAGGGTTAGGGTTAGGGTTAGGGGACGGGGACTGGGACGGTTTAGGGTACAGGTTAGGGTACGTCAACGGTTTAGGGTGAGCGTACGTGTTAGGGTACGGGTTAGTGTTAGCGTACGGGTTAGGATTAGGGGACGGGTGAGGGTAAGGCTTCGGGTAAGGGTTAGGGTTACGGTTAGGGTTAGGGTTAGGGGACGGGGACAGTTTAGGGTACAGGTTAGGGTACGACAACGGTTTAGGGTGAGCGTACGTGTTAGGGTACGGGTTAGTGTTAGCGTACGGGTTAGGATTAGGGGACGGGTGAGGGTAAGGCTTCGGGTAAGGGTTAGAGTTAGGGTTAGGTTTAGGGGACGGGGACAGGGACGGTTTAGCGTACAGGTTAGGGTACGACAGCGGTGTAGGGTGAGCGTACGTGTTAAGGTACGGGTTAGTGTTAGCGTACGGGTTAGGATTAGGGGACGGGTGAGTGTAAGGCTTCGGGTAAGGGTTAGGGTTAGGGTTAGGGTTAGGGTTAGGGTTAGGGGACGGGGACGGTTTATGGTACAGTTTAGGGTACGACAATGGTTCAGGGTGAGCGTACGTGTTAGGGTACGGGTTAGTGTTAGCGTACGGGTTAGGATTAGGGGACATGTTAGGGTAAGGCTTCGGGTAAGAATGAGGGTTATGGTTAGGGGACGGGGACGGATTAGGGTACAGGTTAGGGTACGACAACGGTTTAGGGTGAGCGTACATGTTAGTGTATGTGTTAGTGTTAGCGTACGGGTCAGGATTATGGGACGGGTTAGGGTAAGGCTTTGGGTAAGGGTTAGTTTTAGGGTTAGGGTTATGGTTAGTGTTACGGGAGGGGGACGGTTTGGGATACAGGTTAGCGTACGACCACGGTTCAGGGTGAGCGTACATGTTAGCGTATGGGTTAGTGTTAGCGTATGGGTTAGGAATAGGGGATGGGTCATGGTAAGGCTTCGGATAAGGGTTAGGGTTAGGGTTAGGGTTAGGGTTAGGGGACAGGGACGGTTTAGGTTACAGGTTAGTGTACGACAACGGTTTAGCGTGAGCATACATGTTAGGGTATATTTGAGTGTTAGCATATGGGTCAGGATTAGGGGACGGTTTTGTTTAAGGCTTCGGGTAAGTGTTACGGTTAGGGTTAGTGTTAGAGTTAGGATTCGGGGACGGGGACGGTTTAGGGTACAGGTTAGGGTACGACAACGGTTTAGGGTGAACGTACGTGTTAGGGTACGGGTTAGGGTTAGTGTATGGGTTAGGATTAGGGGACGGGTTAGGGTAAGCCTTCATTTCAGTGTTAGGATTAGGGTTAGGGTTAGGGTTAGGGTTAGTGTTAGGGTTAGGTTACGGGAACGGTTTAGGGTACAGGTTATTGTACAACAATGGTTTAGGCTGATCGTACGTATTAGGGTACGGGTTACTTTTAGCGTACGGGTTAGGATTAGGGGACGGGTTAGGGTAAGGATTCGGGTAAGGTTTAGGGTTAGGGTTAGGGTTAGGTTTAGGGTTAGGGGACGGGGTTGGTTTAGGGTACAGGTTAGTGTACGAAAATGGTTTAGGCTGAGCGTACATATTAGGGTACGGGTTAGTGTTACCGTACGGGTTAGGATTAGGGGACGGGTTAGGGTAAGGCTTCGGGTAAGGGTTAGGGTTAGGATTAGCTTTAGGGTTAGGGTTAGGGGACGGGGACGGTTTAGGGTACAGGTTAGGGTACGACAACGATTTAGGGTGAGCATACGTGTTAGGGTACGGATTAGTGTTAGCATACGGGTTAGGATTAGGGGACGGGTGAGGGTAAGGCTTCGGGTAAGTGTTAGGGTTAGGGTTAGGATTAGGTTTAGGGTTAGGTTACGGGGGCGGTTTAGGGTACAGGTTAGGGTACGTCAACGATTTAGGGTGAGCGTACGTGTTAGGGTACGGGTTAGTGTTAGCGTACGGATTAGGATTAGGGGACGGGTGAGGGTAAGGCTTCGGGTAAAGGTTAGGGTTAGGGTTAGGGTTAGGGTTAGCGGACCGGGACGGGGACGGTTTAGGGTACAGGTTAGGGTACGACAACGGTTTAGGGTGAGCGTACGTGTTAGGGTACGGGTTAGTGTTAGCGTACGGGTTAGGATTAGGGGACGGGTGAGTGTAAGGCTTCGGGTAAGGGTTAGGGTTAGGGTTAGGGTTAGGGTTAGGGTTAGGGGACGGGGACGGTTTAGGGTACAGGTTAGGGTACGTCAACGGTTTAGGGTGAGCGTACATGTTAGGGTACGGGTTAGTGTTAGTGTACGTGTTAGGATTAGGGGACGGGTGAGGGTAAGGCTTCGGGTAAGGGTTAGGGTTAGGGTTAGGGTTAGGGTTAGGGTTAGGGGACGGGGACGGTTTAGGGTACAGGTTAGGGTACGACAACGGTTTAGGTTGAGCGTACGTGTTAGGGTACGGGTTAGTGTTAGCGTACGGGTTAGGATTATGGGACGGGTGAGGGTAACGTTTCGGGTAAGGGTTAGGGTTAGGGTTAGGGTTAGGGGACGGGCACGGCTTAGGGTACAGGTTAGGGTACGACAACGGTTTAGGGTGAGCGTACGTGTTAGGGTACGGGTTAGTGTTAGCGTACGGGTTAGGATAAGGTGACGGGTGAGGGTAAGGCTTCGGGTAAGGGTTAGGGTTAGGGTTAGGGTTAGGGTTGGGGGACGGGGACGGTTTAGGGTACAGGTTAGGGTACGACAACGGTTTAGGGTGAGCGTACGTGTTAGGGTACGGGTTAGTGTTAGCGTACGGGTTAGGATTAGGGGACGGGTGAGGGTAAGGCTTCGTGTACGTGTTAGGGTTAGGGTTAGGGTTAGGGTTAGGGTTAGGGTACGGGGGCGGTTTAGGGTACAGGTTAGGGTACGACAACGATTTAGGGTGAGCGTACGTGTTAGGGTACGGGTTAGTGTTAGCGTACGGGTTAGGATTAGGGGACGGGTGAGGGTAAGGCTTCGGTAAATGTTAGGGTTAGGGTTAGGGTTAGGGTTAGGGGACGGGGACGGGGACGGTTTAGGGTACAGGTTAGGGTACGACAACGGTTTAGGGTGAGCGTACGTGTTAGGGTACGGGTTAGTGTTAGCGTACGGGTGAGGATTAGGGGACGGGTGAGTGTAAGGCTTCGGGTAAGGGTTAGGGTTAGGGTTAGGGTTAGGGGACGGGGACGGTTTAGGGTACAGGTTACGGTACGACAACGGTTTAGGGTGAGCGTACGTGTTAGGGTACGGGTTAGTGTTAGCGTACGGGTTAGGATTAGGGGACGGGTGAGGGTAAGGCTTCGGGTAAGGGTTAGGGTTAGGGTTAGGGTTAGGGTTAGGGGACGGGGACGGTTTAGGGTACAGGTTAAGGTACGACAACGGTTTAGGGTGAGCGTACGTGTTAGGGTACGGGTTAGTGTTAGCGTACGGGTTAGGATAAGGGAACGGGTGAGGGTAAGGCTTCGGGTAAGGGTTAGGGTTAGGGTTAGGGTTAGGGTTAGGGTTAGGGGACGGGGACGGTTTAGGGTACAGGTTAGGGTACGACAACGGTTTAGGGTGAGTGTACGTGTTAGGGTACGGGTTAGTGTTAGCTTACGGGTTAGGATTAGGGGACGGGTGAGTGTAAGGCTTCGGGTAAGTGTTAGGGTTAGGGTTAGGGTTAGGGTTAGGGTTAGGAACGGGGACGGTTTAGGGTACAGGTTAGGGTACGACAACGATTTAGGGTGAGCGTACGTGTTAGGGTACGGGTTAGTGTTAGCGTACGGGTTAGGATTAGGGGACGGGTGAGGGTAAGGCTCCGGGTAAGGGTTAGGTATAGGGTTAGGGGACGGGGACGGGGACGGGGACGGGGACGGTTTAAGGTAGAGGTTAGGGTACGACAACGGTTTAGGGTGAGCGTACGTGTTAGGGTACGGGTTAGTGTTAGCGTACGGGTTAGGATTAGAGGACGGGTGAGGGTAAGGCTTCGGGTAAAGGTTAGGGTTAGGGTTTGGGTTAGGGGACGGGGACGGGGACGGTTTAGGGTACAGGTTAGGGTACGACAACGGTTTAGGGTGAGCGTACGTGTTAGGGTACGGGTTAGTGTTAGCGTACGGGTTAGGATTAGGGGACAGGTGAGAGTAAGGCTTCGGGTAAGGGTTAGTGTTAGTGTTAGGGTTAGGGTTAGGGTTAGGGGACGGGGACGGTTTAGGGTGCAGGTTAGGGTACGTCAACGGTTTAGGGTGAGCGTAGTTGTTAGGGTACGGTTTAGTGTTAGCGTACGTGTTAGGATTAGGGGACGGGTGAGGGTAAGGCTTCGGGCAAGGGTTAAGGTTAGGGTTAGGGTTAGGGTTAGGGGGCGGGGATGGGGACGGTTTAGGGTACAGGTTAGGGTAAGACAACGGTTTAGGGTGAGCGTACGTGTTAGGGTACGGGTTAGTGTTAGCGTAAGGGTGAGGATTAGGGGACGGGTGAGTGTAAGGCTTCGGGTAAGGGTTAGGGTTAGTGTTAGGGTTAGGGTTAGGGTTAGGGGACGGGGACGGTTTAGGGTACAGGTTAGGGTACGACAACGGTTTAGGGTGAGCGTACGTGTTAGGGTACGGGTTAGTGTTAGCGTAAGGGTTAGGATTAGGGGACAGGTGAGGGTAAGGCTTCGGGTAAGGGTTAGGGTTAGGGTTAGGGTTAGGGTTAGGGGACGGGGACGGTTTAGTGTAGAGGTTAGGGTACGACAACGGTTTAGGGTGAGCGTACGTGTTAGGGTACGGGTTAGTGTTAGCGTACGGGTTAGGATTAGGGGACGGGTGAGGGTAAGGCTTCGGGTAAGGGTTAGGGTTAGGGTTAGGGTTAGGGTTAGGGGACGGGGACAGGGACGGTTTAGGGTACAGTTTAGGGTACGACAACGGTTTAGGGTGAGCGTACGTGTTAGGGTACGGGTTAGTGTTAGCATACGGGTTAGGATTAGGGGACAGGTGAGTGTAAGGCTTCGGGTAAGGGTTAGGGTTAGGGTTAGGGTTAGGGTTAGGGTTAGGGTTAGGGGACGGGGACGGTTTAGGGTACAGGTTAGGGTACGTCAACGGTTTAGGGTGAGCGTACGTGTTAGGGTACGGGATAGTGTTAGTGTACGGGTTAGGATTAGGGGACGGGTGAGTGTAAGGCTTCGGGTAAGGGTTAGGGTTAGGGTTAGGGTTAGGGTTAGGGTTAGGGGACGGGGACGGTTTAGGGTACAGGTTAGTGTATGACAACGGTTTAGGTTGAGCGTAGGTGTTAGGGTACGGTTTAGTGTTAGCGTACGGGTTAGGATTAGGGGACGGGTGAGGGTAAGGCTTCGGGTAAGGGTTAGGGTTAGGGTTAGGGTTAGGGTTAGGGAACGGGGACAGGGACGGTTTAGGGTACAGGTTAGGGTACGACAACGGTTTAGGGTGAGCGTACGTGTTAGGATACGGGTTAGTGTTAGCGTACCGGTGAGGATTAGGGGACGGGTGAGTGTATGGCTTCGGGTAAGGGTTAGGGTTAGGGTTAGGTTTAGGGTTAGGGGACGGGGACGGGGACGGGGACGGCGACGGTTTAGGGTACGACAACCGTTTAGGGTGAGCGTACGTGTTAGGGTACGGGTTAGTGTTAGCGTACGGGTTAGGATTAGGGGACGGTTGAGGGTAAGGCTTCGGGTAAAGGTTAGGGTTAGGGTTAGGGGACGGGGACGGGGACGGGGACGGTTTAGGGTACAGGTTAGTGTACGACAACGGTTTAGGGTGAGCGTACGTGTTAGGGTACGTGTTAGTGTTAGCGTACGGGTTAGGATTAGGGGACAGGTGAGTGTAAGGCTTCGGGTAAGGGTTAGGGTTAGGGTTAGGGTTAGGGTTAGGGTTAGGGGACGGGGACGGTTTAGGGTAAAGGTTAGGGTACGTTAACGGTTTAGGGTGAGCGTACGTGTTAGGGTACAGGTTAGTGTTAGTGTACAGGTTAGGATTAGGGGACGGGTGAGGGTAAGGGTTCGGGTAAAGGTTAGGGTTAGGGTTAGGGTTAGGGTTAGGATTAGGGGACGGAGACGGTTTAGGGTACAGGTTAGTGTACGACAAAGCTTTAGGGTGAGCGTAGGTGTTAGGGTACGGTTTAGTGTTAGCGTACGGGTGAGGATTAGGGGACGGGTGAGGGTAAGGCTTCGGGTAAGGGTTAGGGTTAGGGTTAGGGTTAGGGTTAGGGGACGGGTATGGGGACGGTTTAGGGTACAGGTTAGGGTACGACAACGGTTTAGGGTGAGCGTACATGTTAGGGTACAGGTTAGTGTTAGCGTACGGGTGAGGATTAGGGTACGGGTGAGTGTAAGGCTTCGGGTAAGGGTTAGGCTTAGGGTTAGGGTTAGGGTTAGGGGACGGGGACGGTTTAGGGTACAGGTTAGGGTACGACAACGGTTTAGGGTGAGCGTATGTGTTAGGGAACGGGTTAGTGTTAGCGTACGGGTTAGGATAAGGGGACGGGTGAGGGTAAGTCTTCGGGTAAGTGTTAGGGTTAGGGTTAGGGTTAGGGTTAGGGTACGGGGACCGTTTAGGGTACAGGTTAGGGTACGACAACGATTTAGGGTGAGCGTACGTGTTAGGGTACGGGTTAGTGTTAGCGTACGGGTTAGGATTAGGGGACGGGTGAGGGTAAGGCTTCGGGTAAAGTTTAGGGTTAGGGTTAGGGTTAGGGTTAGGGGACGGGGACGGGGACGGTTTAGGGTACAGGTTAGGGTACGTCAACGGTTTAGGGTGAGCGTACGTGTTAGGGTACGGGTTAGTGTTAGCCTACGGGTTAGGATTAGGGGACGGGTGAGGGTAAGGCTTCGGGAAAGGGTTAGGGTTAGGGTTAGGGGACGGGCACGGGGACGGTTTAGGGTACAGGTTAGGGTACGACAATGGTTTAGGGTGAGGGTACGTGTTAGGGTACGGGTTAGTGTTAGCGTACGGGTTAGGATTAGGGGACGGGTGAGGTTAAGGCTTCGGGTAAGGGTTAGGTTTAGGGTTAGGGGACGGGGACGGGGACGGGGACGGGGACGGTTTAGGGTACGACAACCGTTTAGGGTGAGCGTACGTGTTAGGGTACGGGTTAGTGTTTGCGTACGGGTTAGGATTAGGGGACGGGTGAGGGTAAGGCTTCGGGTAAAGGTTAGGTTTAGGGTTAGGGTTAGGGTTAGGGGACGGGGACGGGGACGGTTTAGGGTACAGGTTAGGGTACGACAACGGTTTAGGGTGAACGTACGTGTTAGGGTACGGGTTAGTGTTAGCGTACGGGTTAGGATTAGGGGACAGGTGAGGGTAAGGCTTCGGGTAAGTGTTAGGGTTAGGGTTAGGGTTAGGGTTAGGGTTAGGTTACGGGAACGGTTTAGGGTACAGGTTAGGGTACGACAACGATTTAGGGTGAGCGTACGTGTTAGGGTACGGGTTAGTGTTAGCGTACGGGTTAGGATTATGGGACGGGTGAAGGTAAGGCTTCGGGTAAAGGTTATGGTTAGGGTTAGGGTTAGGGGACGGGGACGGGGACGGGGACGGTTTAGGGCACAGGTTAGGGTACGACAACGGTTTAGGGTGAGCGTACGTGTTAGGGTATGGGTTAGTGTTAGCGTACGGGTTAGGATTAGGGGACGGGTGAGTGTAAGGCTTCGGGTAAGCGTTAGGGTTAGGGCTAGGGTTAGGGTAAGGGTTAGGGGACGGGGACGGTTTAGGGTACAGGTTAGGGTACGTCAACGGTTTAGGGTGAGCGTACGTGTTAGGGTACGGGTTAGTGTTAGTGTACGGGTTAGGATAAGGGGACGGGTGAGGGTAAGGCTTCGGGTAAGGGTTAGGGTTAGGGTTAGGGTTAGGGTTAGGGGACGGGGACGGTTTAGGGTACAGGTTAGGGTACGACAACGGTTTAGGGTGAGCGTACGTGTTAGGGTACGGGTTAGTGTTAGTGTACGGGTTAGGATAAGGGGACGGGTGAGGGTAAGGCTTCGGGTAAGGGTTAGGGTTAGGGTTAGGGTTAGGGGACGGGGACTGTTTAGGGTACAGGTTAGGCTACGACAAAGGTTTAGGGTGAGCGTACGTGTTAGGGTACGGGTTAGTGTTAGCGTACGGGTGAGGATTAGGGGACGGGTGAGTGTAAGACTTCGGGTAAGGGTTAGGGTTAGGGTTAGGGTTAGGGTTAGGGGACGGGGACGGTTTAGGGTACAGGTTAGGTTACGACAACGGTTTAGGGTGAGCGTACGTGTTAGGGTATGGGTTAGTGTTAGCGTACGGGTTAGGATTAGGGGACGGGTGACGGTAAGGCTTCGGGAAAGGGTTAGGGTTAGGGTTAGGGATAGGGTTAGGGGACGGGCACGGGGACGGTTTAGGGTACAGGTTAGGGTACGACAATGGTTTAGGGTGAGGGTACGTGTTAGGGTACGGTTTAGTGTTAGCGTACGGGTTAGGATTAGGGGACGGTTGAGGGTAAGGCTTCGGGTAAGGGTTAGGTTTAGGGTTAGGGGACGGGGACGGGGATGGGGACGGGGACGGTTTAGGGTAGAGGTTAGGGTACGACAACCGTTTAGGGTGAGCGTACGTGTTCGGGTACGGGTTAGTGTTAGCGTACGGGTTAGGATTAGGGGACGGGTGAGGGTAAGGCTTCGGGTAAAGGTTAGGGTTAGGGTTAGGGTTAGGGGACGGGGACGGAGACGGTTTAGGGTACAGGTTAAGGTACGACAACGGTTTAGGGTGAGCGTACGTGTTAGGGTACGGGTTAGTGTTAGTGTACGGGTTAGGATTAGGGGACGGGTGAGGGTAAGGCTTCGGGTAAAGGTTAGGGTTAGGTTTAGGGGACGGAGACGGTTTAGGGTACAGGTTAGGGTACGACAAAGTTTTAGGGTGAGCGTAGGTGTTAGGGTACGGTTTAGTGTTAGCGTACGGGTTAGGATTAGGGGACGGGTGAGGGTAAGGCTTCGGGTAAGTGTTAGGGTTAGGGTTAGGGTTAGGGTTAGGGTTAGGGGACGGGGACGGTTTAGGGTACAGGTTAGGGTACGACAACGGTTTAGGGTGAGCGTACGTGTTAGGGTACGGGTTAGTGTTAGCGTACGGGTGAGGATTAGGGGACGGGTGAGTGTAAGGCTTCGGGTAAGGGTTAGGGTTAGGGTTAGGGTTAGGGTTAGGGGACGGGGACGGTTTAGGGTACAGGTTAGGGTACGACAACGGTTTAGGGTGAGCGTACGTGTTAAGGAACGGGTTAGTGTTAGCGTACGGGTTAGGATTAGGGGACGGGTGAGGGTAAGGCTTCGGGTAAGGGTAAGGGTTAGGGTTAGGGTTAGGGTTAGGGGACGGGGACGGTTTAGGGTACAGGATAGGGTACGACAACGGTTTAGGGTGAGCGTACGTGTTAGGGTACGGGTTAGTGTTAGCGTACGGGTTAGGATAAGGGGACGGGTGAGGGTAAGGCTTCGGGTAAGGGTTAGGGTTAGGGTTAGGGTTAGGGTTAGGGGACGGGGACGGTTTAGGGTACAGGTTAGGCTACGACAAAGGTTTAGGGTGAGCGTACGTGTTAGGGTACGGGTTAGTGTTAGCGTACGGGTGAGGATTAGGGGACGGGTGAGTGTAAGGCTTCGGGTAAGGGTTAGGGTTAGGGTTAGGGTTAGGGTTAGGGGACGGGGACGGTTTAGGGTACAGGTTAGGTTACGACAACTGTTTAGGGTGAGCGTACGTGTTAGGGTATGGGTTAGTGTTAGCGTACGGGTTAGGATTAGGGGACGGGTGAGGGTAAGGCTTCGGGAAAGGGTTAGGGTTAGGGTTAGGGTTAGGGTTAGGGGACGGGCACAGGGACGGTTTAGGGTACAGGTTAGTGTACGACAACGGTTTAGGGTGAGGGTACGTGTTAGGGTACGGGTTAGTGTTAGCGTACGGGTTAGGATTAGGGGACGGGTGAGGGGAAGGCTTCGGGTAAGGGTTAGGTTTAGGGTTAGGGGATGGGGACGGGGACGGTTTAGGGTAGAGGTTAGGGTACGACAACCGTTTAGGGTGAGCGTACGTGTTAGGGTACGGGTTAGTGTTAGCGTACGGGTTAGGATTAGGGGACGGGTGAGGGTAAGGCTTTGGTTAAAGGTTAGGGTTAGGGTTAGGGTTAGGGTTAGGGGACGGGGACGGGGACGGTTTAGGTTACAGGTTAGGATACGACAACTGTTTAGGGTGAGCGTACGTGTTAGGGTACGGGTTAGTGTTAGCGTACGGGTTAGGATTAGGGGACAGGTGAGTGTAAGGCTTCGGGTAAGGGTTAGGGTTAGGGTTAGGGTTAGTGTTAGGGTTAGGGGACGGGGACGGTTTAGGGTACAGGTTAGGGTACGACAACGGTTTAGGGTGAGCGTACGTGTTAGGGTACGGGTTAGTGTTAGCGTACGGGTGAGGATTAGGGGACGGGTGAGTGTAAGGCTTCGGGTAAGGGTTAGGGTTAGGGTTAGGGTTAGGGTTAGGGGACGGGGACGGTTTAGGGTACAGGTTAGGGTACGACAACGGTTTAGGGTGAGCGTACGTGTTAGGGAACGGGTTAGTGTTAGCGTACGGGTTAGGATTAGGGGACGGGTGAGGGTAAGGCTTCGGGTAAGGGTTAGGGTTAGGGTTAGGGTTAGGGTTAGGGTTCGGGGAAGGGGACGGTTTAGGGTACAGGTTAGGGTATGACAACCGTTTAGGGTGAGCGTACGTGTTAGGGTACGGGTTAGTGTTAGCGTACGGGTTAGGATTAGGGGACGGTGAGGGTAAGGCTTCGGGTAAGTGTTAGGGTTAGGGTTAGGGTTAGGGTTAGGGTACGGGGACGGTTTAGGGTACAGGTTATGGTACGACAACGATTTAGTGTGAGCGTACGTGTTAGGGTACGGGTTAGTGTTAGCGTACGGGTTAGGATTAGGGGACGGGTGAGGGTAAGGCTTCGGGTAAAGGTTAGGGTTAGGGTTAGGGTTAGGGTTAGGGGACGGGGACGGGGACAGTTTAGGGTACAGGTTAGGGTACGACAACGGTTTAGGGTGAGCGTACGTGTTAGGGTACGGGTTAGTGTTAGCGTACGGGTTAGGATTTGGGGACGGGTGAGTGTAAGGCTTCGGGTAAGGGTTAGGGTTAGGGTTACGGTTAGGGTTAGGGTTAGGGGACGGGGACGGTTTAGGGTACAGGTTAGGGTACGTCAACGGTTTAGGGTGAGCGTACGTGTTAGGGTACGGGTTAGTGTTAGCGTACGGGTTAGGATTAGGGGATGGGTGACGGTAGGGCTTCGGGAAAGGGTTAGGGTTAGGGTTAGGGGACGGGCAAGGGGACGGTTTAGGGTACAGGTTAGGCTACGACAACGGTTTAGGGTGAGCGTACGTGTTAGGGTACGGGTTAATGTTAGCGTACGGGTTAGGATTAGGGGACGGGTGAGGGCAAGGCTTCGGGTAAGGGTTAGGGTTAGGGTTAGGGTTAGGGTTAGGGTTAGGGGACGGGGACGGGGACGGTTTAGAGTACAGGTTAGGGTACGACAACGGTTTAGGGTGACCGTACATGTTAGGGTATGTGTTAGTGTTAGCGTACGGGTTAGGATTAGGGAACGGGTGAGGGTAAGGCTTCGGGTAAGGGTTAGGTTTAGGTTTAGGGGACGGGGACGGGGACGGTGACGGGGACGGTTTAGGGTAGAGGTTAGGGTACGACAACGGTTTAGGGTGAGCATACGTGTTAGGGTACGGGTTAGTGTTAGCGTACGGGTTAGGATTAGGGGACGGGTGAGGGTAAGGCTTCGGGTAAAGGTTAGGGTTAGGGTTCGGGTTAGGGTTAGGGGACGGGGACGGGGACGGTTTAGGGTACAGGTTAGGGTACGACAACGGTTTAGGGTGAGCGTACGTGTTAGTGTACGGGTTAGTGTTAGCGTACGGGTTAGGATTAGGGGACAGGTGAGTGTAAGGCTTCGTGTAAGGGATAGGGTTAGGGTTAGGGTTAGGGTTAGGGGACGGGGACGGTTTAGGGTACAGGTTAGGGTACGTCAACGGTTTAGGGTGAGCGTACGTGTTAGGGTACGGGTTATTGTTAGTGTACGGGTTAGGATTAGGGGACGGGTGAGGGTAAGGCTTCGGGTAAGGGTTAGGGTTAGGGTTAGGGTTAGGGTTAGGGTTAGGGGATGGGGACGGTTTAGGGTACAGGTTAGGGTACGACAACGGTTTAGGGTGAGCGTAGGTGTTAGGGTATGGTTTAGTGTTAGCGTACGGTTTAGGATTAGGGGACGGGTGAGTGTAAGGCTTCGGTAAGGGTTAGGGTTAGGGTTAGGGTTAGGTTTAGGGTTAGGGGACGGGGACGGTTTAGGGTACAGGTTAGGGTACGTCAACGGTTTAGGGTGAGCGTACGTGTTAGGGTACGGGTTAGTGTTAGTGTACGGGTAAGGATTAGGGGACGGGTGAGTGTAAGGCTTCGGGTAAGGGTTAGGGTTAGGGTTAGGGTTAGGGTTAGGGTTAGGGGACGGGGACGGTTTAGGGTACAGGTTAGGGTACGACACCGGTTTAGGGTGAGCGTACGTGTTAGGGTACGGGTTAGTGTTAGCGTAAGGGTTAGGATTAGGGGACGGGTGAGGGTAAGACTTTGGGTAAGGGTTAGGGTTAGGGTTAGGGTTAAGGTTAGGGTTAGGGGACGGGGACGGTTTAGGGTACAGTTTAGGGTACGACAACGGTTTAGGGTGAGCGTACGTGTTAGGGTACGGGTTAGTGTTAGCGTACGGGTTAGGATTAGGGGACGGGTGAGTGTAAGGCTTCGGGTAAGGGTTAGGGTTAGGGTTAGTGTTAGGGTTAGGGGACGGGGACGGTTTAGGGAACAGGTTAGGTTACCACAACGGTTTAGGGTGAGCGTACGTGTTAGGGTACGGGTTAGTGTTAGCGTACGGGTTAGGATTAGGGGACGGGTGAGGGTAAGGCTTCGGGAAAGGGTTAGGGTTAGGGTTAGGGTTAGGGGACGGGCACGGGGACTGTTTAGGGTAAAGGTTAGGGTACGACAACGGTTTAGGGTGAGGGTACGTTTTAGGGTACGGGTTAGTGTTAGCGTACGGGTTAGGATTAGGGGACGGGTTAGGGTAAGGCTTCGGGTAAGGGTTAGGGTTAGGGTTAGGGTTAGGGTTAGGGGACGGGGACGGGGACGGTTTAGGGTACAGGTTAGGGTACGACAAAGGTTTAGGGTGAGCGTACGTGTTAGGGTACGGGTTAGTGTTTGTGTACGGGTGAGGATTAGGGGACGGGTGAGGGTAAGGCTTCGGGGAAAGGTTAGGGTTAGGGTTAGGGTTAGGGGACGGGGGCGGGGACGGTTTAGGGTACAGGTTAGGGTACGACAACGGTTTAGGGTGAGCGTACGTGTTAGGGTACGGGTTAGTGTTAGCGTACGGGTTAGGATTAGGGGAGAGGTGAGTGTAAGGCTTCGGGTAAAGGTTAGGGTTAGGGTTAGGGTTAGGGTTAGGGGACGGGGACGGTTTAGGGTACAGGTTA
Organism: Delphinapterus leucas; assembly: GCF_059928025.1. NCBI lineage: Eukaryota > Metazoa > Chordata > Mammalia > Artiodactyla > Monodontidae > Delphinapterus > Delphinapterus leucas. Next base: position 5,572,075 of record NC_143147.1, on the reverse strand, counting down.
GGGTACGACAACGGTTTAGGGTGAGCGTAGGTGTTAGGGTACGGTTTAGTGTTAGCGTACGGGTTAGGATTAGGGGACGGGTGAGGGTAAGGCTTCGGGTAAGTGTTAGGGTTAGGGTTAGGGTTAGGGTTAGGGTTAGGGGACGGGGACGGTTTAGGGTACAGGTTAGGGTATGACAACGGTTTAGGGTGAGCGTACGTGTTAGTGTACGGGTTAGTGTTAGCGTACGGGTGAGGATTAGGGGACGGGTGAGTGTAAGGCTTCGGGTAAGTGTTAGGGTTAGGGTTAGGGTTAGGGTTAGGGTTAGGGGACAGGGACGGTTTAGGGTACAGGTTAGGGTACGACAACGGTTTAGGGTGAGCGTACGTGTTAGGGTACGGGTTAGTGTTAGCGTACGGGTTAGGATTATGGGAAGGGTGAGGGTAAGGCTTCGGGTAAGGGTTAGGGTTAGGGTTAGGGGACGTTGACGGGGACGGTTTAGGGTACAGGTTAGGCTACGACAACGGTTTAGGGAGAGCATACGTGTTAGGGTACGGGTTAGTGTTAGCGTTCGGGTTAGGATTAGGGGACGGTTGAGGGTAAGGCTTCGGGTAAAGTTTAGGGTTAGGGTTAGGGTTAGGGTTAGGGTACGGGGACGGGGACGGTTTAGGGTACAGGTTAGGGTACGTCAACGGTTTAGGGTGAGCGTACATGTTAGGGTATGGGTTACTGTTAGTGTACGGGTTAGGATTAGGGGACGGGTGAGGGTAAGGCTTCGGGTAAAGTTTAGGGTTAGGTTTAGGGTTAGGGTTAGGGTTAGGGTTAGGAGACGGGGACGGTTTAGCGTACAGGTTAGGGTATGACAACGGTTTAGGGTGAGCGTAGGTGTTAGGGTACGGTTTAGTGTTAGCGTACGGATTAGGATTAGGGGACGGGTAAGGGTAAGGCTTCGGGTAAGGGTTAGGGTTAGGGTTAGGGTTAGGGTTAGGATTAGGGGACGGGGACGGTTTAGGGTACAGGTTAGGGTACGACAACGGTTTAGGGTGAGCGTACGTGTTAGGGTACGGGTTAGTGTTAGCGTACGGGTTAGGATTAGGGGACGGGTGAGTGTAAGGCTTCGGGTAAGGGTTAGGGTTAGGGTTAGGCTTAGGGTTAGGGTTAGGGGACGGGGACGGTTTAGGGTACAGGTTAGGGTACGACAACGGTTTAGGGTGACCGTACATGTTAGGGTATGGGTTAGTGTTAGCGTACGGGTTAGGATTAGGGGACGGGTGAGGGTAAGGCTTCGGGTAAGGGTTAGGGTTAGGGTTAGGGTTAGGGGACGGGGAGGGTTTAGGGTACAGGTTAGGGTACGACAACGGTTTAAGGTGAGCGTACGTGTTAGGGTATGGGTTAGTGTTAGCGTACGGGTTAGGATTAGGGGACGGTGAGGGTAAGGCTTAGGGTAAGGGTTAGGGTTAGGGTTAGGGTTAGGGTTAGGGTTAGGGGACGGGGACGGTTTAGGGTACAGGTTAGGTTACCACAACGGTTTAGGGTGAGCGTACGTGTTAGGGTACGGGTTAGTGTTTGCGTACGGGTTAGGATTAGGGGACGGGTGAGGGTAAGGCTTCGGGTAAGTGTTAGGGTTAGGGTTAGGGTTAGGGTTAGGGGACGGGGACGGTTTAGGGTACAGGTTAGGGTACGACAACGGTTTAGGGTGAGCGTACGTGTTAGGGTACGGGTTAGTGTTAGCGTACGGGTTAGGATAAGGGGACGGGTGAGGGTAAGGCTTCGGGTAAGGGTTAGGGTTAGGTTTAGGGTTAGGGTTAGGGTTAGGGGACGGGGACGGTTTAGGGTACAGGTTAGGGTACGACAACGGTTTAGGGTGAGCGTACGTGTTAGGGTATGGTTTAATGTTAGCGTACGGGTGAGGATTAGGGGAAGGGTGAGTGTAAGTCTTCGGGTAAGGGTTAGGGTTAGGGTTAGGGTTAGGGTTAGGGGACGGGGACGGTTTAGGGTAAAAGTTAGGGTACGTCAACGGTTTAGGGTGAGCGTATGTGTTAGGGTACGGCTTAGTGTTAGTGTACGGGTTAGGATTAGGGGACGGGTGAGGGTAAGGCTTCGGGTAAGGGTTAGGGTTAGGGTTAGGGTTAGGGTTAGGGTTAGGGGACGGGGACGGTTTAGGGTACAGGTTAGGGTACGACAACGGTTTAGGGTGAGCGTACGTGTTAGGGTATGGGTTAGTGTTACCGTACGGGTTAGGATTAGGGGAAGGGTGAGTGTAAGGCTTCGGGTAAGTGTTAGGGTTAGGGTTAGGGTTAGGGTTAGGGGATGTGGACGCTTTAGGGTACAGGTTAGGGTACGTCAACGGTTTAGGGTGAGCGTACGTGTTAGGGTACAGGTTAGTGTTAGTGTACGTTTTAGGATTAGGGGACGGGTGAGGGTAAGGCTTCGGGTAAGTGTTAGGGTTAGGGTTAGGGTTAGGGTTAGGGTTAGGGTTAGGGGACGGGGACGGTTTAGGGTACAGGTTACGGTACGACAACGGTTTAGGGTGAGCGTACGTGTTAGGGTACGGGTTAGTGTTGGCGTACGGGTTAGGATTAGGGACGGGTGAGGGTAAGGCTTCGGGTAAGGGTTAGGGTTAGGGTTAGGGTTAGGGTTAGGGGACGGGGACGGGGACGGTTTAGGGTACAGGTTAGGGTACGACAACGGTTTAGGGTGAGCGTACGTGTTAGGGTACGGGTTAGTGTTAGCGTACGGGTGAGGATTAGGGGACGGGTGAGTGTAAGGCTTCGGGTAAGGGTTAGGGTTAGGGTTAGGGTTAGGGTTAGGGGACGGGGACGGTTTAGGGTACAGGTTAGGGTACGACAACGGTTTAGGGTGAGCGTACGTGTTAGGGTACGGGTTAGTGTTAGCGTACGGGTTAGGATTACGGGACGGTGAGGGTAAGGCTTCGGGTAAGTGTTAGGGTTAGGGTTAGGGTTAGGGTTAGGGTACGGGGACGGTTTAGGGTACAGGTTATGGTACGACAACGATTTAGTGTGAGCGTACGTGTTAGGGTACGGGTTAGTGTTAGCGTACGGGTTAGGATTAGGGGACGGGTGAGGGTAAGGCTTCGGGTAAAGGTTAGGGTTAGGGTTAGGGTTAGGGTTAGGGGACGGGGACGGGGACGGTTTAGGGTACAGGTTAGTGTACGACAACGGTTTAGGGTGAGCGTACGTGTTAGGGTACGGGTTAGTGTTAGCGTACGGGTTAGGATTTGGGGACGGGTGAGTGTAAGGCTTCGGGTAAGGGTTAGGGTTAGGGTTACGGTTAGGGTTAGGGTTAGGGGACGGGGACGGTTTAGGGTACAGGTTAGGGTACGTCAACGGTTTAGGGTGAGCGTACGTGTTAGGGTACGGGTTAGTGTTAGCGTACGGGTTACGATTAGGGGATGGGTGAGGGTAGGGCTTCGGGAAAGGGTTAGGGTTAGGGTTAGGGGACGGGCACGGGGACGGTTTAGGGTACAGGTTAGGCTACGACAACGGTTTAGGGTGAGCGTACGTGTTAGGGTACGGGTTAATGTTAGCGTACGGGTTAGGATTAGGGGACGGGTGAGGGCAAGGCTTCGGGTAAGGGTTAGGGTTAGGGTTAGGGTTAGGGTTAGGGTTAGGGGACGGGGACGGGGACGGTTTAGAGTACAGGTTAGGGTACGACAACGGTTTAGGGTGACCGTACATGTTAGGGTATGTGTTAGTGTTAGCGTACGGGTTAGGATTAGGGAACGGGTGAGGGTAAGGCTTCGGGTAAGGGTTAGGTTTAGGTTTAGGGGACGGGGACGGGGACGGTGACGGGGACGGTTTAGGGTAGAGGTTAGGGTACGACAACGGTTTAGGGTGAGCATACGTGTTAGGGTACGGGTTAGTGTTAGCGTACGGGTTAGGATTAGGGGACGGGTGAGGGTAAGGCTTCGGGTAAAGGTTAGGGTTAGGGTTCGGGTTAGGGTTAGGGGACGGGGACGGGGACGGTTTAGGGTACAGGTTAGGGTACGACAACGGTTTAGGGTGAGCGTACGTGTTAGTGTACGGGTTAGTGTTAGCGTACGGGTTAGGATTAGGGGACAGGTGAGTGTAAGGCTTCGTGTAAGGGATAGGGTTAGGGTTAGGGTTAGGGTTAGGGGACGGGGACGGTTTAGGGTACAGGTTAGGGTACGTCAACGGTTTAGGGTGAGCGTCGGTGTTAGGGTATGGTTTAGTGTTAGCGTACGGTTTAGGATTAGGGGACGGGTGAGTGTAAGGCTTCGGTAAGGGTTAGGGTTAGGGTTAGGGTTAGGTTTAGGGTTAGGGGACGGGGACGGTTTAGGGTACAGGTTAGGGTACGTCAACGGTTTAGGGTGAGCGTACGTGTTAGGGTACGGGTTAGTGTTAGTGTACGGGTAAGGATTAGGGGACGGGTGAGGGTAAGGCTTCGGGTAAAGTTTAGGGTTAGGTTTAGGGTTAGGGTTAGGGTTAGGGTTAGGAGACGGGGACGGTTTAGCGTACAGGTTAGGGTATGACAACGGTTTAGGGTGAGCGTAGGTGTTAGGGTACGGTTTAGTGTTAGCGTACGGATTAGGATTAGGGGACGGGTAAGGGTAAGGCTTCGGGTAAGGGTTAGGGTTAGGGTTAGGGTTAGGGTTAGGATTAGGGGACGGGGACGGTTTAGGGTACAGGTTAGGGTACGACAACGGTTTAGGGTGAGCGTACGTGTTAGGGTACGGGTTAGTGTTAGCGTACGGGTTAGGATTAGGGGACGGGTGAGTGTAAGGCTTCGGGTAAGGGTTAGGGTTAGGGTTAGGCTTAGGGTTAGGGTTAGGGGACGGGGACGGTTTAGGGTACAGGTTAGGGTACGACAACGGTTTAGGGTGACCGTACATGTTAGGGTATGGGTTAGTGTTAGCGTACGGGTTAGGATTAGGGGACGGGTGAGGGTAAGGCTTCGGGTAAGGGTTAGGGTTAGGGTTAGGGTTAGGGGACGGGGAGGGTTTAGGGTACAGGTTAGGGTACGACAACGGTTTAAGGTGAGCGTACGTGTTAGGGTATGGGTTAGTGTTAGCGTACGGGTTAGGATTAGGGGACGGTGAGGGTAAGGCTTAGGGTAAGGGTTAGGGTTAGGGTTAGGGTTAGGGTTAGGGTTAGGGGACGGGGACGGTTTAGGGTACAGGTTAGGTTACCACAACGGTTTAGGGTGAGCGTACGTGTTAGGGTACGGGTTAGTGTTTGCGTACGGGTTAGGATTAGGGGACGGGTGAGGGTAAGGCTTCGGGTAAGTGTTAGGGTTAGGGTTAGGGTTAGGGTTAGGGGACGGGGACGGTTTAGGGTACAGGTTAGGGTACGACAACGGTTTAGGGTGAGCGTACGTGTTAGGGTACGGGTTAGTGTTAGCGTACGGGTTAGGATAAGGGGACGGGTGAGGGTAAGGCTTCGGGTAAGGGTTAGGGTTAGGTTTAGGGTTAGGGTTAGGGTTAGGGGACGGGGACGGTTTAGGGTACAGGTTAGGGTACGACAACGGTTTAGGGTGAGCGTACGTGTTAGGGTATGGGTTAATGTTAGCGTACGGGTTAGGATTAGGGGAAGTGTGAGTGTAAGTCTTCGGGTAAGGGTTAGGGTTAGGGTTAGGGTTAGGGTTAGGGGACGGGGACGGTTTAGGGTAAAAGTTAGGGCACGTCAACGGTTTAGGGTGAGCGTATGTGTTAGGGTACGGCTTAGTGTTAGTGTACGGGTTAGGATTAGGGGACGGGTGAGGGTAAGGCTTCGGGTAAGGGTTAGGGTTAGGGTTAGGGTTAGGGTTAGGGTTAGGGGACGGGGACGGTTTAGGGTACAGGTTAGGGTACGACAACGGTTTAGGGTGAGCGTACGTGTTAGGGTATGGGTTAGTGTTACCGTACGGGTTAGGATTAGGGGAAGGGTGAGTGTAAGGCTTCGGGTAAGTGTTAGGGTTAGGGTTAGGGTTAGGGTTAGGGGATGTGGACGCTTTAGGGTACAGGTTAGGGTACGTCAACGGTTTAGGGTGAGCGTACGTGTTAGGGTACAGGTTAGTGTTAGTGTACGTTTTAGGATTAGGGGACGGGTGAGGGTAAGGCTTCGGGTAAGTGTTAGGGTTAGGGTTAGGGTTAGGGTTAGGGTTAGGGTTAGGGGACGGGGACGGTTTAGGGTACAGGTTACGGTACGACAACGGTTTAGGGTGAGCGTACGTGTTAGGGTACGGGTTAGTGTTGGCGTACGGGTTAGGATTAGGGACGGGTGAGGGTAAGGCTTCGGGTAAGGGTTAGGGTTAGGGTTAGGGTTAGGGTTAGGGGACGGGGACGGGGACGGTTTAGGGTACAGGTTAGGGTACGACAACGGTTTAGGGTGAGCGTACGTGTTAGGGTACGGGTTAGTGTTAGCGTACGGGTGAGGATTAGGGGACGGGTGAGTGTAAGGCTTCGGGTAAGGGTTAGGGTTAGGGTTAGGGTTAGGGTTAGGGGACGGGGACGGTTTAGGGTACAGGTTAGGGTACGACAACGGTTTAGGGTGAGCGTACGTGTTAGGGTACGGGTTAGTGTTAGCGTACGGGTTAGGATTACGGGACGGTGAGGGTAAGGCTTCGGGTAAGTGTTAGGGTTAGGGTTAGGGTTAGGGTTAGGGTACGGGGACGGTTTAGGGTACAGGTTATGGTACGACAACGATTTAGTGTGAGCGTACGTGTTAGGGTACGGGTTAGTGTTAGCGTACGGGTTAGGATTAGGGGACGGGTGAGGGTAAGGCTTCGGGTAAAGGTTAGGGTTAGGGTTAGGGTTAGGGTTAGGGGACGGGGACGGGGACAGTTTAGGGTACAGGTTAGGGTACGACAACGGTTTAGGGTGAGCGTACGTGTTAGGGTACGGGTTAGTGTTAGCGTACGGGTTAGGATTTGGGGACGGGTGAGTGTAAGGCTTCGGGTAAGGGTTAGGGTTAGAGTTACGGTTATGGTTAGGGTTAGGGGACGGGGACGGTTTAGGGTACAGGTTAGGGTACGTCAACGGTTTAGGGTGAGCGTACGTGTTAGGGTACGGGTTAGTGTTAGCGTACGGGTTAGGATTAGGGGATGGGTGAGGGTAGGGCTTCGGGAAAGGGTTAGGGTTAGGGTTAGGGGACGGGCACGGGGACGGTTTAGGGTACAGGTTAGGCTACGACAACGGTTTAGGGTGAGCGTACGTGTTAGGGTACGGGTTAATGTTAGCGTACGGGTTAGGATTAGGGGACGGGTGAGGGCAAGGCTTCGGGTAAGGGTTAGGGTTAGGGTTAGGGTTAGGGTTAGGGTTAGGGGACGGGGACGGGGACGGTTTAGAGTACAGGTTAGGGTACGACAACGGTTTAGGGTGACCGTACATGTTAGGGTATGTGTTAGTGTTAGCGTACGGGTTAGGATTAGGGAACGGGTGAGGGTAAGGCTTCGGGTAAGGGTTAGGTTTAGGTTTAGGGGACGGGGACGGGGACGGTGACGGGGACGGTTTAGGGTAGAGGTTAGGGTACGACAACGGTTTAGGGTGAGCATACGTGTTAGGGTACGGGTTAGTGTTAGCGTACGGGTTAGGATTAGGGGACGGGTGAGGGTAAGGCTTCGGGTAAAGGTTAGGGTTAGGGTTCGGGTTAGGGTTAGGGGACGGGGACGGGGACGGTTTAGGGTACAGGTTAGGGTACGACAACGGTTTAGGGTGAGCGTACGTGTTAGTGTACGGGTTAGTGTTAGCGTACGGGTTAGGATTAGGGGACAGGTGAGTGTAAGGCTTCGTGTAAGGGATAGGGTTAGGGTTAGGGTTAGGGTTAGGGGACGGGGACGGTTTAGGGTACAGGTTAGGGTACGTCAACGGTTTAGGGTGAGCGTCGGTGTTAGGGTATGGTTTAGTGTTAGCGTACGGTTTAGGATTAGGGGACGGGTGAGTGTAAGGCTTCGGTAAGGGTTAGGGTTAGGGTTAGGGTTAGGTTTAGGGTTAGGGGACGGGGACGGTTTAGGGTTCAGGTTAGGGTACGTCAACGGTTTAGGGTGAGCGTACGTGTTAGGGTACGGGTTAGTGTTAGTGTACGGGTAAGGATTAGGGGACGGGTGAGTGTAAGGCTTCGGGTAAGGGTTAGGGTTAGGGTTAGGGTTAGGGTTAGGGTTAGGGGACGGGGACGGTTTAGGGTACAGGTTAGGGTACGACACCGGTTTAGGGTGAGCGTACGTGTTAGGGTACGGGTTAGTGTTAGCGTACGGGTTAGGATTAGGGGACGGGTGAGGGTAAGACTTCGGGTAAGGGTTAGGGTTAGGGTTAGGGTTAAGGTTAGGGTTAGGGGACGGGGATGGTTTAGGGTACAGGTTAGGGTACGACAACGGTTTAGGGTGAGCGTACGTGTTAGGGTACGGGTTAGTGTTAGCGTACGGGTTAGGATTAGGGGACGGGTGAGTGTAAGGCTTCGGGTAAGGGTTAGGGTTAGGGTTAGGGTTAGGGTTAGGGGACGGGGACGGTTTAGGGAACAGGTTAGGTTACCACAACGGTTTAGGGTGAGCGTACGTGTTAGGGTACGGGTTAGTGTTAGCGTACGGGTTAGGATTAGGGGACGGGTGAGGGTAAGGCTTCGGGAAAGGGTTAGGGTTAGGGTTAGGGTTAGGGGACGGGCACGGGGACTGTTTAGGGTAAAGGTTAGGGTACGACAACGGTTTAGGGTGAGGGTACGTTTTAGGGTACGGGTTAGTGTTAGCGTACGGGTTAGGATTAGGGGACGGGTTAGGGTAAGGCTTCGGGTAAGGGTTAGGGTTAGGGTTAGGGTTAGGGTTAGGGGACGGGGACGGGGACGGTTTAGGGTACAGGTTAGGGTACGACAACGGTTTAGGGTGAGCGTACGTGTTAGGGTACGGGTTAGTGTTTGTGTACGGGTGAGGATTAGGGGACGGGTGAGGGTAAGGCTTCGGGGAAAGGTTAGGGTTAGGGTTAGGGTTAGGGGACGGGGGCGGGGACGGTTTAGGGTACAGGTTAGGGTACGACAACGGTTTAGGGTGAGCGTAAGTGTTAGGGTACGGGTTAGTGTTAGCGTACGGGTTAGGATTAGGGGAGAGGTGAGTGTAAGGCTTCGGGTAAAGGTTAGGGTTAGGGTTAGGGTTAGGGTTAGGGGACGGGGACGGTTTAGGGTACAGGTTAGGGTACGACAACGGTTTAGGTTGAGCGTAGGTGTTAGGGTACGGTTTAGTGTTAGCGTACGGGTTAGGATTAGGGGACGGGTGAGGGTAAGGCTTCGGGTAAGTGTTAGGGTTAGGGTTAGGGTTAGGGTTAGGGTTAGGGGACGGGGACGGTTTAGGGTACAGGTTAGGGTATGACAACGGTTTAGGGTGAGCGTACGTGTTAGTGTACGGGTTAGTGTTAGCGTACGGGTGAGGATTAGGGGACGGGTGAGTGTAAGGCTTCGGGTAAGTGTTAGGGTTAGGGTTAGGGTTAGGGTTAGGGTTAGGGGACAGGGACGGTTTAGGGTACAGGTTAGGGTACGACAACGGTTTAGGGTGAGCGTACGTGTTAGGGTACGGGTTAGTGTTAGCGTACGGGTTAGGATTATGGGAAGGCTGAGGGTAAGGCTTCGGGTAAGGGTTAGGGTTAGGGTTAGGGGACGTTGACGGGGACGGTTTAGGGTACAGGTTAGGCTACGACAACGGTTTAGGGAGAGCATACGTGTTAGGGTACGGGTTAGTGTTAGCGTTCGGGTTAGGATTAGGGGACGGTTGAGGGTAAGGCTTCGGGTAAAGTTTAGGGTTAGGGTTAGGGTTAGGGTTAGGGTACGGGGACGGGGACGGTTTAGGGTACAGGTTAGGGTACGTCAACGGTTTAGGGTGAGCGTACATGTTAGGGTATGGGTTACTGTTAGTGTACGGGTTAGGATTAGGGGACGGGTGAGGGTAAGGCTTCGGGTAAAGTTTAGGGTTAGGGTTAGGGTTAGGGTTAGGGTTAGGGTTAGGAGACGGGGACGGTTTAGCGTACAGGTTAGGGTATGACAACGGTTTAGGGTGAGCGTAGGTGTTAGGGTACGGTTTAGTGTTAGCGTACGGATTAGGATTAGGGGACGGGTAAGGGTAAGGCTTCGGGTAAGGGTTAGGGTTAGGGTTAGGGTTAGGGTTAGGATTAGGGGACGGGGACGGTTTAGGGTACAGGTTAGGGTACGACAACGGTTTAGGGTGAGCGTACGTGTTAGGGTACGGGTTAGTGTTAGCGTACGGGTTAGGATTAGGGCACGGGTGAGTGTAAAGCTTCGGGTAAGGGTTAGGGTTAGGGTTAGGCTTAGGGTTAGGGTTAGGGGACGGGGACGGTTTAGGGTACAGGTTAGGGTACGACAGCGGTTTAGGGTGACCGTACATGTTAGGGTATGGGTTAGTGTTAGCGTACGGGTTAGGATTAGGGGACGGGTGAGGGTAAGGCTTCGGGTAAGGGTTAGGGTTAGGGTTAGGGTTAGGGGACGGGGAGGGTTTAGGGTACAGGTTAGGGTACGACAACGGTTTAAGGTGAGCGTACGTGTTAGGGTATGGGTTAGTGTTAGCGTACGGGTTAGGATTAGGGGAAGGTGAGGGTAAGGCTTAGGGTAAGGGTTAGGGTTAGGGTTAGGGTTAGGGTTAGGGTTAGGGGACGGGGACGGTTTAGGGTACAGGTTAGGTTACCACAACGGTTTAGGGTGAGCGTACGTGTTAGGGTACGGGTTAGTGTTTGCGTACGGGTTAGGATTAGGGGACGGGTGAGGGTAAGGCTTCGGGTAAGTGTTAGGGTTAGGGTTAGGGTTAGGGTTAGGGGACGGGGACGGTTTAGGGTACAGGTTAGGGTACGACAACGGTTTAGGGTGAGCGTACGTGTTAGGGTACGGGTTAGTGTTAGCATACGGGTTAGGATAAGGGGACGGGTGAGGGTAAGGCTTCGGGTAAGGGTTAGGGTTAGGTTTAGGGTTAGGGTTAGGGTTAGGGGACGGGGACGGTTTAGGGTACAGGTTAGGGTACGACAACGGTTTAGGGTGAGCGTACGTGTTAGGGTATGGTTTAATGTTAGCGTACGGGTGAGGATTAGGGGAAGGGTGAGTGTAAGTCTTCGGGTAAGGGTTAGGGTTAGGGTTAGGGTTAGGGTTAGGGGACGGGGACGGTTTAGGGTAAAAGTTAGGGTACGTCAACGGTTTAGGGTGAGCGTATGTGTTAGGGTACGGCTTAGTGTTAGTGTACGGGTTAGGATTAGGGGACGGGTGAGGGTAAGGCTTCGGGTAAGGGTTAGGGTTAGGGTTAGGGTTAGGGTTAGGGTTAGGGGACGGGGACGGTTTAGGGTACAGGTTAAGGTACGACAACGGTTTAGGGTGAGCGTACGTGTTAGGGTATGGGTTAGTGTTACCGTACGGGTTAGGATTAGGGGAAGGGTGAGTGTAAGGCTTCGGGTAAGTGTTAGGGTTAGGGTTAGGGTTAGGGTTAGGGGATGTGGACGCTTTAGGGTACAGGTTAGGGTACGTCAACGGTTTAGGGTGAGCGTACGTGTTAGGGTACAGGTTAGTGTTAGTGTACGTTTTAGGATTAGGGGACGGGTGAGGGTAAGGCTTCGGGTAAGTGTTAGGGTTAGGGTTAGGGTTAGGGTTAGGGTTAGGGTGAGGGGACGGGGACGGTTTAGGGTACAGGTTACGGTACGACAACGGTTTAGGGTGAGCGTACGTGTTAGGGTACGGGTTAGTGTTGGCGTACGGGTTAGGATTAGGGACGGGTGAGGGTAAGGCTTCGGGTAAGGGTTAGGGTTAGGGTTAGGGTTAGGGTTAGGGGACGGGGACGGGGACGGTTTAGGGTACAGGTTAGGGTACGACAACGGTTTAGGGTGAGCGTACGTGTTAGGGTACGGGTTAGTGTTAGCGTACGGGTTAGGATTAGGGGATGGGTGAGGGTAGGGCTTCGGGAAAGGGTTAGGGTTAGGGTTAGGGGACGGGCACGGGGACGGTTTAGGGTACAGGTTAGGCTACGACAACGGTTTAGGGTGAGCGTACGTGTTAGGGTACGGGTTAATGTTAGCGTACGGGTTAGGATTAGGGGACGGGTGAGGGCAAGGCTTCGGGTAAGGGTTAGGGTTAGGGTTAGGGTTAGGGTTAGGGTTAGGGGACGGGGACGGGGACGGTTTAGAGTACAGGTTAGGGTACGACAACGGTTTAGGGTGACCGTACATGTTAGGGTATGTGTTAGTGTTAGCGTACGGGTTAGGATTAGGGAACGGGTGAGGGTAAGGCTTCGGGTAAGGGTTAGGTTTAGGTTTAGGGGACGGGGACGGGGACGGTGACGGGGACGGTTTAGGGTAGAGGTTAGGGTACGACAACGGTTTAGGGTGAGCATACGTGTTAGGGTACGGGTTAGTGTTAGCGTACGGGTTAGGATTAGGGGACGGGTGAGGGTAAGGCTTCGGGTAAAGGTTAGGGTTAGGGTTCGGGTTAGGGTTAGGGGACGGGGACGGGGACGGTTTAGGGTACAGGTTAGGGTACGACAACGGTTTAGGGTGAGCGTACATGTTAGTGTACGGGTTAGTGTTAGCGTACGGGTTAGGATTAGGGGACAGGTGAGTGTAAGGCTTCGTGTAAGGGATAGGGTTAGGGTTAGGGTTAGGGTTAGGGGACGGGGACGGTTTAGGGTACAGGTTAGGGTACGTCAACGGTTTAGGGTGAGCGTACGTGTTAGGGTACCGGTTATTGTTAGTGTACGGGTTAGGATTAGGGGACGGGTGAGGGTAAGGCTTCGGGTAAGGGTTAGGGTTAGGGTTAGGGTTAGGGTTAGGGTTAGGGGACGGGGACGGTTTAGGGTACAGGTTAGGGTACGACAACGGTTTAGGGTGAGCGTAGGTGTTAGGGTATGGTTTAGTGTTAGCGTACGGTTTAGGATTAGGGGACGGGTGAGTGTAAGGCTTCGGTAAGGGTTAGGGTTAGGGTTAGGGTTAGGTTTAGGGTTAGGGGACGGGGACGGTTTAGGGTACAGGTTAGGGTACGTCAACGGTTTAGGGTGAGCGTACGTGTTAGGGTACGGGTTAGTGTTAGTGTACGGGTAAGGATTAGGGGACGGGTGAGTGTAAGGCTTCGGGTAAGGGTTAGGGTTAGGGTTAGGGTTAGGGTTAGGGTTAGGGGACGGGGACGGTTTAGGGTACAGGTTAGGGTACGACACCGGTTTAGGGTGAGCGTACGTGTTAGGGTACGGGTTAGTGTTAGCGTACGGGTTAGGATTAGGGGACGGGTGAGGGTAAGACTTCGGGTAAGGGTTAGGGTTAGGGTTAGGGTTAAGGTTAGGGTTAGGGGACGGGGACGGTTTAGGGTACAGGTTAGGGTACGACAACGGTTTAGGGTGAGCGTACGTGTTAGGGTACGGGTTAGTGTTAGCGTACGGGTTAGGATTAGGGGACGGGTGAGTGTAAGGCTTCGGGTAAGGGTTAGGGTTAGGGTTAGGGTTAGGGTTAGGGGACGGGGACGGTTTAGGGAACAGGTTAGGTTACCACAACGGTTTAGGGTGAGCGTACGTGTTAGGGTACGGGTTAGTGTTAGCGTACGGGTTAGGATTAGGGGACGGGTGAGGGTAAGGCTTCGGGAAAGGGTTAGGGTTAGGGTTAGGGTTAGGGGACGGGCACGGGGACTGTTTAGGGTAAAGGTTAGGGTACGACAACGGTTTAGGGTGAGGGTACGTTTTAGGGTACGGGTTAGTGTTAGCGTACGGGTTAGGATTAGGGGACGGGTTAGGGTAAGGCTTCGGGTAAGGGTTAGAGTTAGGGTTAGGGTTAGGGTTAGGGGACGGGGACGGGGACGGTTTAGGGTACAGGTTAGGGTACGACAACGGTTTAGGGTGAGCGTACGTGTTAGGGTACGGGTTAGTGTTTGTGTACGGGTGAGGATTAGGGGACGGGTGAGGGTAAGGCTTCGGGGAAAGGTTAGGGTTAGGGTTAGGGTTAGGGGACGGGGGCGGGGACGGTTTAGGGTACAGGTTAGGGTACGACAACGGTTTAGGGTGAGCGTACGTGTTAGGGTACGGGTTAGTGTTAGCGTACGGGTTAGGATTAGGGGAGAGGTGAGTGTAAGGCTTCGGGTAAAGGTTAGGGTTAGGGTTAGGGTTAGGGTTAGGGGACGGGGACGGTTTAGGGTACAGGTTAGGGTACGACAACGGTTTAGGGTGAGCGTAGGTGTTAGGGTACGGTTTAGTGTTAGCGTACGGGTTAGGATTAGGGGACGGGTGAGGGTAAGGCTTCGGGTAAGTGTTAGGGTTAGGGTTAGGGTTAGGGTTAGGGTTAGGGGACGGGGACGGTTTAGGGTACAGGTTAGGGTATGACAACGGTTTAGGGTGAGCGTACGTGTTAGTGTACGGGTTAGTGTTAGCGTACGGGTGAGGATTAGGGGACGGGTGAGTGTAAGGCTTCGGGTAAGTGTTAGGGTTAGGGTTAGGGTTAGGGTTAGGGTTAGGGGACAGGGACGGTTTAGGGTACAGGTTAGGGTACGACAACGGTTTAGGGTGAGCGTACGTGTTAGGGTACGGGTTAGTGTTAGCGTACGGGTTAGGATTATGGGAAGGCTGAGGGTAAGGCTTCGGGTAAGGGTTAGGGTTAGGGTTAGGGGACGTTGACGGGGACGGTTTAGGGTACAGGTTAGTCTACGACAATGGTTTAGGGAGAGCATACGTGTTAGGGTACGGGTTAGTGTTAGCGTTCGGGTTAGGATTAGGGGACGGTTGAGGGTAAGGCTTCGGGTAAAGTTTAGGGTTAGGGTTAGGGTTAGGGTTAGGGTACGGGGACGGGGACGGTTTAGGGTACAGGTTAGGGTACGTCAACGGTTTAGGGTGAGCGTACATGTTAGGGTATGGGTTACTGTTAGTGTACGGGTTAGGATTAGGGGACGGGTGAGGGTAAGGCTTCGGGTAAAGTTTAGGGTTAGGGTTAGGGTTAGGGTTAGGGTTAGGGTTAGGAGACGGGGACGGTTTAGCGTACAGGTTAGGGTATGACAACGGTTTAGGGTGAGCGTAGGTGTTAGGGTACGGTTTAGTGTTAGCGTACGGATTAGGATTAGGGGACGGGTAAGGGTAAGGCTTCGGGTAAGGGTTAGGGTTAGGGTTAGGGTTAGGGTTAGGATTAGGGGACGGGGACGGTTTAGGGTACAGGTTAGGGTACGACAACGGTTTAGGGTGAGCGTACGTGTTAGGGTACGGGTTAGTGTTAGCGTACGGGTTAGGATTAGGGGACGGGTGAGTGTAAAGCTTCGGGTAAGGGTTAGGGTTAGGGTTAGGCTTAGGGTTAGGGTTAGGGGACGGGGACGGTTTAGGGTACAGGTTAGGGTACGACAACGGTTTAGGGTGACGGTACATGTTAGGGTATGGGTTAGTGTTAGCGTACGGGTTAGGATTAGGGGACGGGTGAGGGTAAGGCTTCGGGTAAGGGTTAGGGTTAGGGTTAGGGTTAGGGGACGGGGAGGGTTTAGGGTACAGGTTACGGTACGACAACGGTTTAAGGTGAGCGTACGTGTTAGGGTATGGGTTAGTGTTAGCGTACGGGTTAGGATTAGGGGACGGTGAGGGTAAGGCTTAGGGTAAGGGTTAGGGTTAGGGTTAGGGTTAGGGTTAGGGGACGGGGACGGTTTAGGGTACAGGTTAGGTTACCACAACGGTTTAGGGTGAGCGTACGTGTTAGGGTACGGGTTAGTGTTTGCGTACGGGTTAGGATTAGGGGACGGGTGAGGGTAAGGCTTCGGGTAAGTGTTAGGGTTAGGGTTAGGGTTAGGGTTAGGGGACGGGGACGGTTTAGGGTACAGGTTAGGGTACGACAACGGTTTAGGGTGAGCGTACGTGTTAGGGTACGGGTTAGTGTTAGCGTACGGGTTAGGATAAGGGGACGGGTGAGGGTAAGGCTTCGGGTAAGGGTTAGGGTTAGGTTTAGGGTTAGGGTTAGGGTTAGGGGACGGGGACGGTTTAGGGTACAGGTTAGGGTACGACAACGGTTTAGGGTGAGCGTACGTGTTAGGGTATGGTTTAATGTTAGCGTACGGGTGAGGATTAGGGGAAGGGTGAGTGTAAGTCTTCGGGTAAGGGTTAGGGTTAGGGTTAGGGTTAGGGTTAGGGGACGGGGACGGTTTAGGGTAAAAGTTAGGGTACGTCAACGGTTTAGGGTGAGCGTATGTGTTAGGGTACGGCTTAGTGTTAGTGTACGGGTTAGGATTAGGGGACGGGTGAGGGTAAGGCTTCGGGTAAGGGTTAGGGTTAGGGTTAGGGTTAGGGTTAGGGTTAGGGGACGGGGACGGTTTAGGGTACAGGTTAAGGTACGACAACGGTTTAGGGTGAGCGTACGTGTTAGGGTATGGGTTAGTGTTACCGTACGGGTTAGGATTAGGGGAAGGGTGAGTGTAAGGCTTCGGGTAAGTGTTAGGGTTAGGGTTAGGGTTAGGGTTAGGGGATGTGGACGCTTTAGGGTACAGGTTAGGGTACGTCAACGGTTTAGGGTGAGCGTACGTGTTAGGGTACAGGTTAGTGTTAGTGTACGTTTTAGGATTAGGGGACGGGTGAGGGTAAGGCTTCGGGTAAGTGTTAGGGTTAGGGTTAGGGTTAGGGTTAGGGTTAGGGTTAGGGGACGGGGACGGTTTAGGGTACAGGTTACGGTACGACAACGGTTTAGGGTGAGCGTACGTGTTAGGGTACGGGTTAGTGTTGGCGTACGGGTTAGGATTAGGGACGGGTGAGGGTAAGGCTTCGGGTAAGGGTTAGGGTTAGGGTTAGGGTTAGGGTTAGGGGACGGGGACGGGGACGGTTTAGGGTACAGGTTAGGGTACGACAACGGTTTAGGGTGAGCGTACGTGTTAGGGTACGGGTTAGTGTTAGCGTACGGGTGAGGATTAGGGGACGGGTGAGTGTAAGGCTTCGGGTAAGGGTTAGGGTTAGGGTTAGGGTTAGGGTTAGGGGACGGGGACGGTTTAGGGTACAGGTTAGGGTACGACAACGGTTTAGGGTGAGCGTACGTGTTAGGGAACGGGTTAGTGTTAGCGTACGGGTTAGGATTAGGGGACGGGTGAGGGTAAGGCTTCGGGTAAGGGTTAGGGTTAGGGTTAGGGTTAGGGTTAGGGGACGGGGACGGTTTAGGGTACAGGATAGGGTACGACAACAGTTTAGGTTGAGCGTACGTGTTAGGGTACGGGTTAGTGTTAGCGTACGGGTAGGATAAGGGGACGGGTGAGGGTAAGGATTCGGGTAAGGGTTAGGGTTAGGGTTAGTGTTAGGGTTAGGGGACGGGGACGGTTTAGGGTACAGGTTTGGCTACGACAAAGGTTTAGGGTGAGCGTACGTGTTAGGGTACGGGTTAGTGTTAGTGTACGGGTGAGGATTAGGGGACGGGTGAGTGTAAGGCTTCGGGTAAGGGTTAGGGTTAGGGTTAGGGTTAGGGGACGGGCACGGGGACGGTTTAGGGTACAGGTTAGGGTACGACAACGGTTTAGGGTGAGGGTACGTGTTAGGGTACGGGTTAGTGTTAGCGTACGGGTTAGGATTAAGGGACGGGTGTGGGGAAGGCTTCGGGTAAGGGTTAGGTTTAGGGTTAGGGGACGGGGACGGGCACGGGGACGGGGACGGTTTAGGGTAGAGGTTAGGGTACGACAACCGTTTAGGGTGAGCGTACGTGTTAGGGTACGGGTTAGTGTTAGCGTACGGGTTAGGATTAGGGGACGGGTGAGGGTAAGGCTTCGGATAAAGGTTAGGGTTAGGGTTAGGGTTAGGGTTAGGGGACGGGGACGGGGACGGTTTAGGTTACAGGTTAGGGTACGACAACGGTTTCGGGTGAGCGTACGTGTTATTGTACGGGTTAGTGTTAGCGTACGGGTTAGGATTAGGGGACAGGTGAGTGTAAGGCTTCGGGTAAGGGTTAGGGTTAGGGTTAGGGTTAGTGTTAGGATTAGGGGACGGGGACGGTTTAGGGTACAGTTTAGGGTACGACAACGGTTTAGGGTGAGCGTACGTGTTAGGGTACGGGTTAGTGTTAGCGTACGGGTGAGGATTAGGGGACGGGTGAGTGTAAGGCTTCGGGTAAGGGTTAGGGTTAGGGTTAGGGTTAGGGTTAGTGGACAGGGACGGTTTAGGGTACAGGTTAGGGTACGACAACGGTTTAGGGTGAGGGTACGTGTTAGGGTACGGGTTAGTGTTAGCGTACAGGTTAGGATAAGGTGACGGGTGAGGGTAAGGCTTCGGGTAAGGGTTAGGGTTAGGGTTAGGGTTAGGGTTAGGGTTCGGGGACTGGGACGGTTTAGGGTACAGGTTAGGGTATGACAATGGTTTAGGGTGATCGTACGTGTTAGGGTACGGGTTAGTGTTAGCGTACGGGTTAGGATTAGGGGACGGGTGAGGGTAAGGCTTCGGGTAAGAGTTAGGGTTAGGGTTAGGGTTAGGCTTAGGGTTAGGGTTAGGGTACGGGGACGGTTTAGGGTACAGGTTAGGGTACGACAACGATTTAGGGTGAACGTACGTGTTACGGTACGGGTTAGTGTTAGCGTACGGGTTAGGATTAGGGGACGGGTGAGGGTAAGGCTTCGGGTAAAGGTTAGGGTTAGGGTTAGGGTTAGGGTTAGGGGACGGGGACGGGGACGGTTTAGGGTACAGGTTAGGGTACGACAACGGTTTAGGGTGAGCGTACGTGTTAGGGTACGGGTTAGTGTTAGCGTACGGGTTAGGATTTGGGGACGGGTGAGTGTAAGGCTTCGGGTAAGGGTTAGGGTTAGGGTTATGGTTAGGGTTAGGGTTAGGGGACGGGGACGGTTTAGGGTACAGTTTAGGGTACGTCAACGGTTTAGGGTGAGCGTACGTGTTAGGGTACGGGTTAGTGTTAGCGTACGGGTTAGGATTAGGGGACGGGTGAGGGCAAGGCTTCGGGTAAGGGTTAGGGTTAGGGTTAGGGTTAGGGTTAGGGTTAGGGGACGGGGACAGGGACGGTTTAGGGTACAGGTTAGGGTACGACAACGGTTTAAGGTGACCGTACATGTTAGGGTATGTGTTAGTGTTAGCGTACAGGTTAGGATTAGGGGACGGGTGAGGGTAAGGCGTCGGGTAAGGGTTAGGTTTAGGGTTAGGGGACGGGGACGGGGACGGTGACGGGGACGGTTTAGGGTAGAGGTTAGGGTACGACAACGGTTTAGGGTGAGCATACGTGTTAGGGTACGGGTTAGTGTTAGCGTACGGGTTAGGATTAGGGGACGGGTGAGGGTAAGGCTTCGGGTAAAGGTTAGGGTTAGGGTTAGGGTTAGGGTTAGGGTTAGGGGACGGGGACGGGGACGGTTTAGGGTACAGGTTAGGGTACGTCAACGGTTTAGGGTGAGCGTACATTTTAGGGTACGGGTTAGTGTTAGTGTACGGGTTAGGATTAGGGGACGGGTGAGGGTAAGGCTTCGGGTAAGGGTTAGGGTTAGGGTTAGGATTAGGGTTAGGGTTAGGGGACGGGGACGGTTTAGGGTACAGGTTAGGGTACGACAACGGTTTAGGGTGAGCGTACGTGTTAGGGTACGGGTTAGTGTTAGCGTACGGGTGAGGATTAGGGGACGGGTGAGTGTAAGGCTTCGGTAAGGGTTAGGGTTAGGGTTAGGTTTAGGGTTAGGGGACGGGGACGGTTTAGGGTACAGGTTAGGATACGACAACGGTTTAGGGTGAGCGTACGTGTTAGGGAACGGGTTAGTGTTAGCGTACGGGTTAGGATTAAGGGACGGGTGAGGGTAAGGCTTCGGGTAAGGGTTAGGCTTAGGGTTAGTGATAGTGTTAGGGGACGGGGACGGTTTAGGGTACAGGGTAGGGTACGACAACGGTTTAGGGTGAGCGTACGTGTTAGGGTACGGGTTAGTGTTAGCGTACGGGTTAGGATAAGGGGACGGGTGAGGGTAAGGCTTCGGGTAAGGGTTAGGGTTAGGTTTAGGGTTAGGGTTAGGGTTAGGGGACGGGGACGGTTTAGGGTACAGGTTAGGGTACGACAACGGTTTAGGGTGAGCGTACGTGTTAGGTTACGGGTTAGTGTTAGCGTACGGGTTAGGATTAGGGGACGGGTGAGTGTAAGGCTTCGGGTAAGGGTTAGGGTTAGGGTTAGGGTTAGGGTTAGGGGACGGGGACGGTTTAGGGTACAGGTTAGGGTACGTCAACGGTTTAGGGTGAGCGTACGTGTTATGGTACGGTTTAGTGTTAGCGTACGGGTTAGGATTAGGGGACGGGTGAGGGTAAGGCTTCGGGTAAGGGTTAGGGTTAGGGTTAGGGTTAGGGTTAGGGTTAGGGGACGGGGACGGTTTAGGGAACAGGTTAGGTTACCACAACGGTTTAGGGTGAGCGTACGTGTTAGGGTACGGGTTAGTGTTAGCGTACGGGTTAGGATTAGGGGACGGGTGAGGGTAAGGCTTCGGGAAAGGGTTAGGGTTAGGGTTAGTGTTAGGGGACGGGCACGGGGACTGTTTAGGGTACAGGTTAGGGTACGACAACGGTTTAGGGTGAGGGTACGTTTTAGGGTACGGGTTAGTGTTAGCGTACGGTTTAGGATTAGGGGACGGGTTAGGGTAAGGCTTCGGGTAAGGGTTAGGGTTAGGGTTAGGGTTAGGGTAAGGGGACGGGGACGGTTTAGGGTACAGGTTAGTGTACGACAACGGTTTAGGGTGTGCGTACGTGTTAGGGTACGGGTTAGTGTTAGCGTACGGGTTAGGATTAGGGGATGGGTGAGGGTAAGGCTTCGGGTAAGTGTTAGGGATAGGGTTAGGGTTAGGGTTAAGGTTAAGGTACGGGGACGGTATAGGGTACAGGTTAGGGTACGACAACGATTTAGGGTGAGCGTACGTGTTAGGGTACGTGTTAGTGTTAGCGTACGGGTTAGGATTAGGGGACGGGTGAGGGTAACGCTTCGGGTAAGGGTTAGGGTTAGGGTTAGGGTTAGGGTTAGGGGACGGGGACCGTTTAGGATACAGGTTAGGCTACGACAACGGTTTAGGATGAGCGTACGTGTTAGGGTACGGGTTAGAGTTAGCGTACGGATTAGGATTAGGGGACGGGTGAGGGTAAGGCTTCGGGTAAGGGTAAGGGTTAGGGTTAGGGTTAGTTTTAGGGGACGGGGACAGGGACGGTTTAGGGTACAGGTTAGGGTACGACACCGGTTTAGGGTGACCGTACATGTTAGGGTATGGTTTAGTGTTAGCGTACGGGTTAGGATTAGGGGACGGGTGAGGGTAAGGCTTCGGGTAAGGGTTAGGTTTAAGGTTAGGGGACGGGGACGGGGACGGGGACGGGGACGGTTTAGGGTAGAGGTTAGGGTACGACAACGGTTTAGGGTGAGCGTACGTGTTAGGGTACGGGTTAGTGTTAGCGTACGGGGTATGATTAGGGGACGGGTGAGGGTAAGGCTTCGGGTAAAGGTTAGGGTTAGGGTTAGGGTTAGGGGAAGGGGACGGGGACGGTTTAGGGTACAGGTTAGGGTACGACAACGGTTTCGGGTGAGCGTACGTGTTAGGGTACGGGTTAGTGTTAGCATACGGGTTAGGATTAGGGGACAGGTGAGTGTAAGGCTTCGGGTAAGGGTTAGGGTTAGGGTTAGGGTTAGGGTTAGGGGACGGGGACGGTTTAGGGTACAGGTTAGGGTACGACAACGGTTTAGGGTGAGCGTAGGTGTTAGGGTAAGGTTTAGTGTTAGCGTACGGGTTAGGATTAGGGGACGGGTGAGGGTAAGGCTTCGGGTAAGGGTTAGGGTTAGGGTTAGGGTTAGGGTTAGGGGACGGGGACTGTTTACGGTACAGGTTAGGGTACGACAATGGTTTAGGGTGAGCGTACGTGTTAGGGTACGGGTTAGTGTTAGCGTACGGGTGAGGATTAGGGGACGGGTGAGGGTAAGGCTTCGGGTAAGGGTTAGGGTTATGGTTAGGGTTATGGGACGGGGACGGGGACGGTTTAGGGTACAGGTTAGGGTACGACAACGGTTTAGGGTAGCGTACGTGTTAGGGTACGGGTTAGTGTTAGCGTACGGGTTAGGATTAGGGGACAGGTGAGTGTAAGGCTTCGGGTAAGGGTTAGGGTTAGGGTTAGGGTTAGGGTTAGGGGACGGGGACGGTTTAGGGTACAGGTTAGAGTACGACAACGTTTTAGGGTGAGCGTAGGTGTTAGGGTACGGTTTAGTGTTAGCGTACGGGTTAGGATTAGGGGACGGGTGAGGGTAAGGCTTCGGGTAAGTGTTAGGGTTAGGGTTAGGGTTAGGGTTAGGGTTAGGCGACGGGGACGGTTTAGGGTACAGGTTAGGGTACGACAACGGTTTAGGGTGAGCGTACGTGTTAGGGTACGGGTTAGTGTTAGCGTACGGGTGAGGATTAGGGGACGGGTGAATGTAAGGCTTCGGGTAAGGGTTAGGGTTAGGGTTAGGGTTAGGGTTAGGGTAAGGGGACGGGGACGGTTTAGGGTACAGGTTAGTGTACGACAACGGTTTAGGGTGTGCGTACGTGTTAGGGTACAGGTTAGTGTTAGCGTACGGGTTAGGATTAGGGGACGGGTGAGGGTAAGGCTTCGGGTAAGTGTTAGGGTTAGGGTTAGGGTTAGGGTTAAGGTTAAGGTACGGGGACGGTATAGGGTACAGGTTAGGGTACGACAACGATTTAGGGTGAGCGTACGTGTTAGGGTACGTGTTAGTGTTAGCGTACGGGTTAGGATTAGGGGACGGGTGAGGGTAACGCTTCGGGTAAGGGTTAGGGTTAGGGTTAGGGTTAGGGTTAGGGGACGGGGACCGTTTAGGGTACAGGTTAGGCTACGACAACGGTTTAGGGTGAGCGTACGTGTTAGGGTACGGGTTAGAGTTAGCGTACGGGTTAGGATTAGGGGACGGGTGAGGGTAAGGCTTCGGGTAAGGGTAAGGGTTAGGGTTAGGGTTAGTTTTAGGGGACGGGGACAGGGACGGTTTAGGGTACAGGTTAGGGTACGACAACGGTTTAGGGTGACCGTACATGTTAGGGTATGGTTTAGTGTTAGCGTACGGGTTAGGATTAGGGGACGGGTGAGGGTAAGGCTTTGGGTAAGGGTTAGGTTTAAGGTTAGGGGACGGGGACGGGGACTCGGACGGGGACGGTTTAGGGTAGAGGTTAGGGTACGACAACGGTTTAGGGTGATCGTACGTGTTAGGGTACGGGTTAGTGTTAGCGTACGGGGTATGATTAGGGGACGGGTGAGGGTAAGGCTTCGGGTAAAGGTTAGGGTTAGGGTTAGGGTTAGGGGACGGGGACGGGGACGGTTTAGGGTACAGGTTAGGGTACGACAACGGTTTCGGGTGAGCGTACGTGTTAGGGTACGGGTTAGTGTTAGCGTACGGGTTAGGATTAGGGGACAGGTGAGTGTAAGGCTTCGGGTAAGGGTTAGGGTTAGGGTTAGGGTTAGGGTTAGGGGACGGGGACGGTTTAGGGTACAGGTTAGAGTACGACAACGTTTTAGGGTGAGCGTAGGTGTTAGGGTACGGTTTAGTGTTAGCGTACGGGTTAGGATTAGGGGACGGGTGAGGGTAAGGCTTCGGGTAAGTGTTAGGGTTAGGGTTACGGTTAGGGTTAGGGTTAGGCGACGGGGACGGTTTAGGGTACAGGTTAGGGTACGACAACGGTTTAGGGTGAGCGTACGTGTTAGGGTATGGGTTAGTGTTAGCGTACGGGTGAGGATTAGGGGACGGGTGAATGTAAGGCTTCGGGTAAGTGTTAGGGTTAGGGTTAGGGTTAGGGTTAGGGTTAGGGGACGGGGACGGTTTAGGGTACAGGTTAGGGTATGACAACGGTTTAGGGTGAGCGTACGTGTTAGGGTACGGGTTAGTGTTAGCGTACGGGTTAGGATTAGGGGAAGGGTGAGGGTAAGGCTTCGGGTAAGTGTTAGGGTTAGGGTTAGGGTTAGGGGACGGGGACGGTTTAGGGTACAGGTTAGGGTATGACAACGGTTTAGGGTGAGCGTACGTGTTAGGGTACGGGTTAGTGTTAGCGTACGGGTTAGGATTAGGGGTCGTGTGAGGGTAAGGCTTCAGGTAAGGGTTAGGCTTAGGGTTAGGGTTAGGGTTAGGGTTAGGGGACGGGGACAGGGACGGTTTAGGGTACAGGTTAGTGTACGACAACGGTTTAGGGTGACCGTACATGTTAGTGTATGGGTTAGTGTTAGCGTACGGGTTAGGATTAGGGGACGGGTGAGGGTAAGGCTTCGGGTAAGGGTTAGGTTTAGGGTTAGGGGACGGGGAAGGGGACGAGGACGGGGACGGTTTAGGGTAGAGGTTAGGGTACGACATCGGTTTAGGGAGAGCATACGTGTTAGGGTACGGGTTAGTGTTAGCGTACGGGTTAGGATTAGGGGACAGTGAGGGTAAGGCTTCGGGTAAGGGTTAGGGTTAGGGTTAGGGTTAGGGTTAGGGTTAGGGTTAGGGGACGGGGACAGTTTAGGGTACAGGTTAGGGTACGACAACGGTTTAGGGTGAGCGTAGGTGTTAGGGTACGGGTTAGTGTTAGCGTACGGGTTAGGATTAGGGGACGGTGAGGGTAAGGCTTCGGGTAAGGGTTAGGGTTAGGGTTAGGGTTAGGGTTAGGGTTGGGGTTAGGGGACGGTTTAGGGTAAAGGATAGGGTACGACAAAGTTTTAGGGTGAGCGTACGTGTTAGGGTACGGGTTAGTGTTAGCGTACGGGTTAGGATTAGGGGACGGGTGTTTGTAAGGCTTCGGGTAAGGGTTAGGGTTAGGGTTAGGGTTAGGGCTAGGGGATGGGGACAGTTTAGGGTACAGGTTAGGTTACCACAACGGTTTAGGGTGAGCGTATGTGTTAGGGTACGGGTTAGTGTTAGCGTACGGGTTAGGATTAGGGGACGGGTGAGGGTAAGGCTTCGGGAAAGGGTTAGGGTTAGGGTTAGGGGACGGGCACGGGGACGGTTTAGGGTACAGGTTAGGGTACGACAACGGTTTAGGGTGAGCGTACGTGTTAGGGTACGGGTTAGTGTTAGCGTACGGGTTAGGATTAGGGGACGGGTGAGGGTAAGGCTTCGGGTAAGGGTTAGGGTTAGGGTTAGGGTTAGGGGACGGGGACGGTTTAGGGTAGAGGTTAGGGTACGACAACGGTTTAGGGTGAGCGTAGGTGTTAGGGTACGGGTTAGTGTTAGCGTACGGGTTAGGATTAGGGGACGGGTGAGGGTAAGGCTTCGGGCAAATATTAGGGTTAGGGTTAGGGGACGGGGAAGGTTTAGGGTACAGGTTAGGGTACTTCAACGGTTTAGGGTGAGCGTACGTGTTAGGGTACGGGTTAGTGTTAGCGTACGGGTTAGGATTAGGGGACAGGTGAGTGTAAGGCTTCGGGTAAGGGTTAGGGTTAGGGTTAGGGTTAGGGTTAGGGGACGGGGACGGTTTAGGGTACAGGTTAGGGTACGTCAACAGTTTAGGGTGAGTGTACGTGTTAGGGTACGGGTTAGTGTTAGCGTACGGGTTAGGATTAGGAGACGGGTGAGTGTAAGGCTTCAGGTAAGGGTTAGGGTTAGGGTTAGGGTTAGGGTTAGGGGACGGGGACGGTTTAGGGAACAGGTTAGGTTACCACAACGGTTTAGGGTGAGCGTACGTGTTAGCGTACGGGTTAGTGTTAGCGTACGGGTTAGGATTAGGGGACGGGTGAGGGTAAGGCTTCGGGAAAGGGTTAGGGATAGGGTTAGGGTTAGGGGACGGGCACGGGGACTGTTTAGGGTACAGGTTAGGGTACGACAACTGTTTAGGATGAGGGTACGTTTTAGGGTACGGGTTAGTGTTAGCGTACGGGTTAGGATTAGGGGACGGGTTAGGGTAAGGCTTCGGGTAAGGGTTAGGGTTAGGGTTAGGGTTAGGGTTAGGGTTAGGGGACGGGGACGGTTTAGGGTACAGGTTAGGGTACGACAACGGTTTAGGGTGAGCGTACGTGTTAGGGTATGGGTTAGTGTTAGCGTACGGGTTAGGATTAGGGGACGGGTGAGGGTAAGGCTTCGGGTAAGTGTTAGGGTTAGGGTTAGGGTTAGGGTTAGGGTTAAGTTACGGGGACGATATAGGGTACAGGTTAGGGTACGACAACGATTTAGGGTGAGCGTACGTGTTAGGGTACGTGTTAGTGTTAGCGTACGGGTTAGGATTAGGGGACGGGTGAGGGTAAGGCTTCGGGTAAGGGTTAGGGTTAGGGTTAGGGTTAGGGTTAGGGGACGGGGACCGTTTAGGGTACAGGTTAGGCTAGGACAACGGTTTAGGGTGAGCGTACGTGTTAGGGTACGGGTTAGTGTTAGTGTACGGGTTAGGATTAGGGGACGGGTGAGGGTAAGGCTTCGGGTAAGGGTAAGGGTTAGAGTTAGGGTTAGTTTTAGGGGACGGGGACAGGGACGGTTTAGGGTACAGGTTAGGGTACGACAACGGTTTAGGGTGACCGTACATGTTAGGGTATGGTTTAGTGTTAGCGCACGGGTTAGGATTAGGGGACGCGTGAGGGTAAGGCTTCGGGTAAGGGTTAGGTTTAGGGTTAGGGGACGGGGACGGGGACGGGGACGGGGACGGTTTAGGGTAGAGGTTAGGGTACGACAACGGTTTAGGGTGAGCGTACGTGTTAGGGTACGGGTTAGTGTTAGCGTACGGTGTATGATTAGGGGACGGGTGAGGGTAAGGCTTCGGGTAAAGGTTAGGGTTAGGGTTAGGGTTAGGGGACGGGGACGGGGACGGTTTAGGGTACAGGTTAGGGTACAACAACGGTTTAGGGTGAGCGTACGTGTTAGGGTACGGGTTAGTGTTAGCGTACGCGTTAGGATTAGGGCACAGGTGAGTGTAAGGCTTCGGGTAAGGGTTAGGGTTAGGGTTAGGGTTAGGGTTAGGGGACGGGGACGGTTTAGGGTACAGGTTAGGGTACGTCAATGGTTTAGGGTGAGCGTACGTGTTAGGGTACGGGTTAGTGTTAGTGTACGGGTTAGGATTAAGGGACGGGTGAGGGTAAGGCTTCGGGTAAGGGTTAGGGTTAGGGTTAGGGTTAGGGGACGGGGACGGTTTAGGGTACAGGTTAGGGTACGACAACGGTTTAGGGTGAGCGTAGGTGTTAGGGTACGGTTTAGTGTTAGCGTACGGGTTAGGATTAGGGGACGGGTGAGGGTAAGGCTTCGGGTAAGGTTTAGGGTTAGGGTTAGGGTTAGGGTTAGGGGACGGGGACGGTTTAGGGTACTGGTTAGGGTACGACAACGGTTTAGGGTGAGCGTACGTATTAGGGTACGGGTTAGTGTTAGCGTACGGGTGAGGATTAGGGGACGGGTGAGTGTAAGGCTTCGGGTAAGTGTTAGGGTTAGGGTTAGGGTTAGGGTTAGGGTTAGGGGACGGGGACGGTTTAGGGTACAGGTTAGGGTACGACAACGGTTTAGGGTGAGCGTACTTGTTAGGGTACGGGTTAGTGTTAACGTACGGGTTAGGATTAGGGGATGGGTGAGGTTAAGGCTTCGGGTAAGTGTTATGGTTAGGGTTAGAGTTAGGGTTAGGGTTAGGGTACGGGGACGTTTTAGGGTACAGGTTAGGGTACGACAACGATTTAGGGTGACCGTACGTGTTAGGGTACGGGTTAGTGTTAGCGTACGGGTTAGGATTAGGGGAAGGGTGAGGGTAAGGCTTCGGGTAAGGGTTAGGGTTAGGGTTAGGGTTAGGGGACGGGGACAGTTTAGGGTACAGGTTAGGCTACGACAACGGTTTAGGGTGAGCGTACGTGTTAGGGTACGGGTTAGTGTTAGCGTACGGGTTAGGATTAGGGGACGGGTGAGGGTAAGGCTTCAGGTAAGGTTTAGGGTTAGGGTTAGGGTTAGGGTTAGGGTTAGGGTTAGGGGACGGGGACGGTTTAGGGTACAGGTTAGGGTACATCAATGGTTTAGGGTGAGCGTACGTGTTAGGGTACGGGTTAGTGTTAGTGTACGGGTTAGGATTAAGGGACGGGTGAGGGTAAGGCTTCGGGTAAGGGTTAGGGTTAGGGTTAGGGTTAGGGGACGGGGACGGTTTAGGGTACAGGTTAGGGTACGACAAGGGTTTAGGGTGAGCGTAGGTGTTAGGGTACGGTTTAGTGTTAGCGTACGGTTTAGGATTAGGGGACGGGTGAGGGTAAGGCTTTAGGTAAGGGTTAGGGTTAGGGTTAGGGTTAGGGTTAGGGGACGGGGACGGTTTAGGGTACAGGTTAGGGTACGACAACGGTTTAGGGTGAGCGTACGTGTTAGGGTACGGGTTAGTGTTAGCGTACAGGTGAGGATTAGGGGACGGGTGAGTGTAAGGCTTCGAGTAAGTGTTAGGGTTAGGGTTAGGGTTAGGGGACGGGGACGGTTTAGGGTACAGGTTAGGGTACGACAACGGTTTAGGGTGAGCGTACGTGTTAGGGTACGGGTTAGTGTTAACGTACGGGTTAGGATTAGGGGATGTGTGAGGTTAAGGCTTCGGGTAAGTGTTATGGTTAGGGTTAGGGTTAGGGTTAGGGTTAGGGTACGGGGACGGTTTAGGGTACAGGTTAGGGTACGACAACGATTTAGGGTGACCGTACGTGTTAGGGTACGGGTTAGTGTTAGCGTACGGGTTAGGATTAGGGGAAGGGTGAGGGTAAGGCTTCGGGTAAGGGTTAGGGTTAGGGTTAGGGTTAGGGGACGGGGACGGTTTAGGGTACATGTTAGGCTACGACAACGGTTTAGGGTGAGCGTACGTGTTAGGGTACGGGTTAGTGTTAGCGTACGGGTTAGGATTATGGGACGGGTGAGGGTAAGGCTTCAGGTAAGTGTTAGGGTTAGGGTTAGGGTTAGGGTTAGGGTTAGGGGACGGGGACAGGGACGGTTTAGGGTACAGGTTAGGGTACGACAACGGTTTAGGGTGACCGTACATGTTAGTGTATGGGTTAGTGTTAGCGTACGGGTTAGGATTAGGGGACGGGTGAGGGTAAGGCTTCGGGTAAGGGTTAGGTTTAGGGTTAGGGGACGGGGAAGGGGACGAGGACGGGGACGGTTTAGGGTAGAGGTTAGGGTACGACAACGGTTTAGGGTGAGCGTACGTGTTAGGGTATGGGTTAGTGTTAGCGTACGGGTTAGGATTAAGGGACGGGTGAGTGTAAGGCTTCGGGTAAGGGTTAGGGTTAGGGTTAGGGTTAGGGTTAGGGGACGGGACCGTTTAGGGTACAGGTTAGGGTACGTCAACGGTTTAGGGTGAGCGTACGTGTTACGGTACGGGTTAGTGTTAGTGCACGGGTTAGGATTAGGGGACTGGTGAGGGTAAGGCTTAGGGTAAGGGTTAGGGTTAGGGTTAGGGTTAGGGTTAGGGTTAGGGGACGGGGACGGTTTAGGGTACAGGTTAGGGTACGACAACGGTTTAGGGTGAGCGTACGTGTTAGGGTACGGGTTAGTGTTACCGTACGGGTTAGGATTAGGGGACGGGTGAGGGTAAGGCTTCGGGTACGGGTTAGGGTTAGGGTTAGGGTTAGGGTTAGGGTTAGGGGACGGGGACGGTTTAGGGTACAGGTTAGGGTACGACAACGGTTTAGGGTGAGCGTACGTGTTAGGGTACGGGTTAGTGTTAGCGTACGGGTTAGGATTAGGGGACGGGTTAGGGTCAGGCTTCGGGTAAGTGTTAGGGTTAGGGTTAGGGTTAGGGTTAGGGGACGGGGACGGTTTAGGGTACAGGTTAGGGTACGACAACGGTTTAGGGTGAGCGTACGTGTTAGGGTACGGGTTACTGTTAGCGTACGGGTTAGGATTAGGGAACGGGTGAGGGTAAGGCTTCGGGTAAGTGTTAGGGTTAGGGTTAGGGTTAGGTTAGGGTTAGGGTACGGTGACGGTTTAGGGTACAGGTTAGGGTACGACAACGATTTAGGGTGAGCGTACGTGTTAGGGTACGGGTTAGTGTTAGAGTACGAGTTAGGATTAGGGGACGGGTGAGGGTAAGGCATCGGGTAAGGGTTAGGGTTAGGGTTAGGGGACGGGGACGGTTTAGGGTACAGATTAGGCTACGACAACGGTTTAGGGTGAGTGTACGTGTTAGGGTACGGGTTAGTGTTAGCGTACGGGTTAGGATTATGGGACGGGTGAGGGTAAGGCTTCGGGTAAGTGTTAGGGTTAGGGTTAGGGTTAGGATTAGGGTTAGGGTACGGGGACGGTTTAGGGTACAGGTTAGGGTACGACAACGATTTAGGGTGAGCGTACGTGTTAGGGTACGGTTTAGTGTTAGCGTACGGGTTAGGATTAGGGGCCGGGTGAGGGTAAGGCTTCGGGTAAGGGTTAGGGTTAAGGTTAGGGTTAGGGTTAGGGTTAGGGGACGGGGACAGGGACGGTTTAGGGTACAGGTTAGGGTACGACAACGGTTTAGGGTGACCGTACATGTTAGGGTATGGGTTAGAGTTAGCGTACGGGTTAGGATTAGGGGACGGGTGAGGGTAAGGCTTCGGGTAAGGTTTAGGTTTAGGGTTAGGGGACGGGGACGGGGACGGGGACGGGGACGGTTTAGGGTAGAGGTTAGGGTACGACAATGGTTTAGGGTGAGCGTAGGTGTTAGGGTACGGGTTAGTGTTAGCGTACGGGTTAGGATTAGGGGACGGGTGAGGGTAAGGCTTCGGGTAAGTGTTAGGGTTAGGGTTAGGGTTAGGGTTAGGGTTAGGGTACGGGGATGGTTTAGGGTACAGGTTAGGGTACGACAACGATTTAGGGTGAGCGTACGTGTTAGGGTACGGGTTAGTGTTAGCGTACGGGTTAGGATTAGGGGACGGGTGAGGGTAAGGCTTCAGGTAAGGGTTAGGGTTAGGGTTAGGGTTAGGGGACGGGGACAGGGACGGTTCAGGGTACAGGTTAGGGTACGACAACGGTTTAGGGTGACCGTACATGTTAGGGTATGGGTTAGTGTTAGCGTACGGGTTAGGATTAGGGGACGGGTGAGGGTAAGGCTTCGGGTAAGGGTTAGGTTTATGGTTAGGGGACGGGGACGGGGACGGGGACGGTTTAGGGTAGAGGTTAGGGTACGACAACGGTTTAGGGTGAGCCTAGGTGTTAGGGTACAGGTTAGTGTTAGCGTAGGGGTTAGGATTAGGGGACGGGTGAGGGTAAGGCTTCGGGTAAAGGTTAGGGTTAGGGTTAGGGTTAGGGTTAGGGTTAGGGTACGGGGACGGTTTAGGGTACAGCTTAGGGTACGACTACGGTTTAGGGTGAGCGTACGTGTTAGGGTACGGGTTAGTGTTAGCGTACGGGTTAGGATTAGGGGACAGGTGAGTGTAAGTCTTCGGGTAAGGGTTAGGGTTAGGGTTAGGGTTAGGGGACGGGGACGGTTTAGGGTAAAGGTTAGGGTACGTCAACGGTTTAGGGTGAGCGTATGTGTTAGGGTATGGGTTAGTGATAGTGTACGGGTTAGGATTAGGGGACGGGTGAGGGTAAGGCTTCGGGTAAGGGTTAGGGTTAGGGTTAGGGTTAGGGGACGGGGACGGTTTAGGGTACAGGTTAGGGTACGACAACGTTTTAGGGTGAGCGTAGGTGTTAGGGTACGTTTTAGTGTTAGCGTACGGGTTAGGATTAGGGGACGGGTGAGGGTAAGGCTTCGGGTAAGGGTTAGGGTTAGGGTTAGGGTTAGGGGACGGGGACGGTTTAGGGTACAGGTTAGGGTACGACAACGGTTTAGGGTGAGCGTACGTGTTAGGGTACGGGTTAGTGTTAGCGTTCGGGTTAGTATAAGGGGACGGGTGAGGGTAAGGCTTCGGGTAAGGGTTAGGGTTAGGGTTAGGGTTAGGGTTAGGGTTAGGGGACGGGGACGGTTTAGGGTACAGGTTAGGGTACGACAACGGTTTAGGGTGAGCGTACGTGTTAGGGTATGGGTTAGTGTTAGCGTACGGGTTAGGATTAGGGGACGGGTGAGTGTAAGGCTTCGGGTAAGTGTTAGGGTTAGGGTTAGGGTTAGGGTTAGGGTTAGGGGATGTGGACGGTTTAGGGTACAGGTTAGGGTACGTCAACGGTTTAGGTGAGCGTACGTGTTAGTGTACGGGTTAGTGTTAGTGTACGGGTTAGGATTAGGGGACGGGTGAGGGTAAGGCTTCGGGTAAGTGTTAGGGTTAGGGTTAGGGTTAGGGTTAGGGTTAGGGTTATGGGACGGGGACGGTTAAGGGTACAGGTTACGGTACGAAAACGGTTTAGGGTGAGCGTACGTGTTATGGTACGGGTTAGTGTTAGCGTACGGGTTAGGATTAGGGGACGGGTGAGGGTAAGGCTTCGGGTAAGGGTTAGGGTTAGGGTTAGGGTTAGGGTTAGGGTTAGGAGACCTGGACGGTTTAGGGTACAGGTTAGGGTACGACAACGGTTTAGTGTGAGCGTACGTGTTAGGGTACGGGTTAGTGTTAGCGTACGGGTTAGGATTAGGTGACGGGTTAGGGTAAGGCTTCGGGTAAGGGTTAGGGTTAGGGTTAGGGTTAGGGTTAGGGGACGGGGACGGTTTAGGGTACAGGTTAGGGTACGACAACGGTTTAGGGTGATCGTACGTGTTAGGGTACGGGTTAGTGTTACCCTACGGGTTAGGATTAGGGGACGGGTGAGGCTAAGGCTTCAGGTAAGTGTTAGGGTTAAGGTTAGGGTTA
Organism: Delphinapterus leucas; assembly: GCF_059928025.1. Classification (NCBI taxonomy): domain Eukaryota; kingdom Metazoa; phylum Chordata; class Mammalia; order Artiodactyla; family Monodontidae; genus Delphinapterus; species Delphinapterus leucas. The sequence continues at coordinate 5,539,576 of NC_143147.1, read as the reverse complement.
GGTTTAGGGTTAAGGTTAGGGTACGGGCACGGTTTAGGGTACAGGTTAGTGTACGACAACGATTTAGGGTGAGCGTACGTTTTAGGGTACGGGTTAGTGGTAGCGTACGGGTTAGGATTAGGGGACGGGTGAGGGTAAGGCTTCGGGTAAGGGTTAGGGTTAGGGTTAGGGTTAGGGTTAGTGAACGGGGACGGTTTAGGGTACAGGTTAGGCTACGACAACGGTTTAGCGTGAGCGTACGTGTTAGGGTATGGGTTAGTGTTAGTGTACGGGTTAGGATTAGGGGACGGGTGAGGGTAAGGCTTCGGGTAAGGTTTAGGGTTAGGGTTAGGGTTAGGGTCAGTGTTAGGGGACGGGGACAGGGACGGTTTAGGGTAAAGGTTAGGGTACGACAACGGTTTAGGGTGACCGTACATGTTATGGTATGGGTTAGTGTTAGCGTACGGGTTAGGATTAGGGGACGGGTGAGGGTAAGGCTCCGGGTAAGGGTTAGGTTTAGGGTTAGGGGACGGGGACGGGGACGGGGACGGTTTAGGGTAGAGGTTAGGGTACGACAACGGTTTAGCTTGAGCGTACGTGTTAGGGTACGGGTTAGTGTTAGCGTACGGGTTAGGATTAGGGGACAGGTGAGTGTAAGGCTTTGGGTAAGTGTTAGGGTTAGGGTTAGGGTTAGGTTTAGGGTTATGGTTAGGGGACGGGGACGGTTTAGGGTACAGGTTAGGGTACGACAACGGTTTAGGGTGAGCGTACGTGTTAGGGTACGGGTTAGTGTTAGCGTACGGGTTAGGATTAGGGGACGGGTGAGGGTAAGGCTTCGGGTAAGTGTTAGGGTTAGGGTTAGGGTTAGGGTTAGGGTTAGGGGACGGGGACGGTTTAGGGTACAGGTTAGGGTACGACAACGTTTTAGGGTGAGCGTACGTGTTAGGGTACGGGTTAGTGTTAGCGTACGGGTTAGGATTAGGGGACGGGTGAGGGTAAGGCTTCGGGTAAGGGTTAGGGTTAGGGTTAGGGTTAGGGTTAGGGGACGGGGACGGTTTAGGGTACAGGTTAGGCTACGACAACGGTTTAGGGTGAGCGTACGTGTCAGGGTACGGGTTAGTGTTAGCGTACGGGTTAGGATTAGGGTACGGGTGAGGGTAAGGCTTCGGGTAAGGGTTAGGGTTAGGGTTAGGGTTAGGGTTAGGGTTAGGGGACGGGGACGGGGACGGGGACGGTTTAGGGTAGAGGTTAGGGTACGACAATGGTTTAGGGTGAGCGTAGGTGTTAGGGTACGGGTTAGTGTTAGCGTACGGGTTAGGATTAGGGGACGGGTGAGGGTAAGGCTTCGGGTAAGGGTTAGGGTTAGGGTTAGGGTTAGGGTTAGGGAACGGGGACGGTTTAGGGTACAGGTTAGGCTGCGACAACGGTTTAGGGTGAGCGTACGTGTTAGGGTACGGGTTAGTGTTAGCGTACGGGTTAGGATTAGGGGACGGGTCAGGGTAAGGCTTCGGGTAAGGTTTAGGGTTAGGGTTAGGGTTAGGGTCAGGGTTAGGGGACGGGGACAGGGACGGTTTAGGGTAAAGGTTAGGGTACGACAACGGTTTAGGGTGACCGTACATGTTAGGGTATGGGTTAGTGTTAGCGTACGGGTTAGGATTAGGGGACGGGTGAGGGTAAGGCTTCGGGTAAGGGTTAGGTTTAGGGTTAGGGGACGGGGACGGGGACGGGGACGGGGACGGTTTAGGGTAGAGGTTAGGGTACGACAATGGTTTAGGTTGAGCGTACGTGTCAGGGTACGGGTTAGTGTTAGCGTACGGGTTAGGATTAGGGGACAGGTGAGTGTAAGGCTTCGGGTAAGGGTTAGGGTTAGGGTTAGGGTTAGGGTTAGGGTTATGGTTAGGGGACGGGGACGGTTTAGGGTACAGTTTAGGGTACGACAAAGTTTTAGGGTGAGCGTACGTGTTAGGGTACGGGTTAGTGTTAGCGTACGGGTGAGGATTAGGGGACGGGTGAGTGTAAGGCTTCGGGTAAGGGTTAGGGTTAGTGTTAGGGGTAGGGTTAGGGTTAGGGGACGGGGACGGTTTAGGGTACAGGTTAGTTTACCACAACGGTTTAGGGTGAGCGTACGTGTTAGGGTACGGGTCAGTGTTAGCGTTCGTGTTAGGATTAGGGGACGGGTGAGGGTAAGGCTTCGGGAAAGTGTTAGGGTTAGGGTTAGGGTTAGGGTTAGGGGACGGGCACGTGGACGGTTTAGAGTACAGGTTAGGGTACGACAACGGTTTAGGGTGACCGTACATGTTAGGGTACGGGTTAGTGTTAGCGTACGGGTTAGGATTAGGGGACGGGTTAGGGTAAGGCTTCGGGTAAGGGTTAGGGTTAGGGTTAGGGTTAGGGTTAGGGTTAGGGGACGGGGACGGTTTAGGGTACAGGTTAGGGTACGACAACGATTTAGGGTGAGCGTACGTGTTAGGGTATGGGTTAGTGTTAGCGTACGGGTTAGGATTAGGGGACGGGTGAGGGTAAGGCTTCGGGTAAGGGTTAGGGTTAGGGTTAGGGTTAGGGTTAGGGTTAGGGGACGGGGACAGGGACGGTTTAGGGTACAGGTTAGGGTACGACAACGGTTTAGGGTGACCGTACATGTTAGGGTATGGGTTAGTGTTAGCGTACGGGTTAGGATTAGGGGACGGGTGAGTGTAAGGCTTCGGGTAAGGGTTAGGTTTAGGGTTAGGGGACGGGGACGGGGACGGGGACGGGGACGGTTTAGGGTAGAGGTTAGGGTACGACAACGGTTTAGGGTGAGCGTAGGTGTTAGGGTACGTGTTAGTGTTAGCGCACGGGTTAGGATTAGGGGACGGGTGAGGGTAAGGCTTCGGGTAAAGGTTAGGGTTAGGGTTAGGGTTAGGGGACGGGGACGGGGACGGGGACGGTTTAGGGTACAGGTTAGTGTACGACAACGGTTTAGGTGAGGGTACGTGTTAGGGTACGGCTCAGTGTTAGCGTACGGGTTAAGATTAGGGGACAGGAGAGTGTAAGGCTTCGGGTAAGGGTTAGGTTTAGGGTTAGGGTTAGGGTTAGGGTTAGGGGACGGGGACGGTTTAGGGTACAGGTTAGGGTACGTCAATGGTTTAAGGTGAGCGTACGTGTTAGGGTACGGGTTAGTGTTAGTGTACGGGTTAGGATTAGGGGACGGTTGAGGGTAAGGCTTCGGGTAAGGGTTAGGGTTAGGGTTAGGGTTAGGGTTAGGGTTAGGGGACGGGGACGGTTTATGGTACAGGTTAGGGTACGACAACGGTTTAGGGTGAGCGTAGGTGTTAGGGTACATTTTAGTATTAGCGTACGGGTTAGGATTAGGGGACGGGTGTTTGTAAGGCTTTGGGTAAGGGTTAGGGTTAGGGTTAGGGTTAGGGTTAGGGGACGGGGACAGTTTAGGGTACAGGTTAGGTTACCACAACGGTTTAGGTTGAGCGTATGTGTTAGGGTACGGGTTAGTGTTAGCGTACGGGTTAGGATTAGGGGACGGGTGAGGGTAAGGCTTCGGGAAAGGGTTAGGGTTAGGGTTAGGGGACGGGCACGGGGACGGTTTAGGGTACAGGTTAGGGTACGACAACGGTTTAGGGTGAGCGTACGTGTTAGGGTACGGGTTAGTGTTAGCGTACGGGTTAGGATTAGGGGACGGGTGAGGGTAAGGCTTCGGGTAAGGGTTAGGGTTAGGGTTAGGGTTAGGGGACGGGGACGGTTTAGGGTAGAGGTTAGGGTACGACAACGGTTTAGGGTGAGCGTAGGTGTTAGGGTACGGGTTAGTGTTAGCGTACGGGTTAGGATTAGGGGACGGGTGAGGGTAAGGCTTCGGGCAAATATTAGGGTTAGGGTTAGGGGACGGGGAAGGTTTAGGGTACAGGTTAGGGTACTTCAACGGTTTAGGGTGAGCGTACGTGTTAGGGTACGGGTTAGTGTTAGCGTACGGGTTAGGATTAGGGGACAGGTGAGTGTAAGGCTTCGGGTAAGGGTTAGGGTTAGGGTTAGGGTTAGGGTTAGGGGACGGGGACGGTTTAGGGTACAGGTTAGGGTACGTCAACAGTTTAGGGTGAGTGTACGTGTTAGGGTACGGGTTAGTGTTAGCGTACGGGTTAGGATTAGGGGACGGGTGAGTGTAAGGCTTCAGGTAAGGGTTAGGGTTAGGGTTAGGGTTAGGGTTAGGGGACGGGGACGGTTTAGGGAACAGGTTAGGTTACCACAACGGTTTAGAGTGAGCGTACGTTTTAGGGTACGGGTTAGTGTTAGCGTACGGGTTAGGATTAGGGGACGGGTGAGGGTAAGGCTTCGGGAAAGGGTTAGGGATAGGGTTAGGGTTAGGGGACGGGCACGGGGACTGTTTTGGGTACAGGTTAGGGTACGACAACTGTTTACGGTGAGGGTACGTTTTAGGGTACGGGTTAGTGTTAGCGTACGGGTTAGGATTAGGGGACGGGTTAGGGTAAGGCTTCGGGTAAGGGTTAGGGTTAGGGTTAGGGTTAGGGTTAGGGTTAGGGGACGGGGACGGTTTAGGGTACAGGTTAGGGTACGACAACGGTTTAGGGTGAGCGTACGTGTTAGGGTATGGCTTAGTGTTAGCGTACGGGTTAGGATTAGGGGACGGGTGAGGGTAAGGCTTCGGGTAAGTGTTAGGGTTAGGGTTAGGGTTAGGGTTAGGGTTAAGTTACGTGGACGATATAGGGTACAGGTTAGGGTACGACAACGATTTAGGGTGAGCGTACGTGTTAGGGTACGTGTTAGTGTTAGCGTACGGGTTAGGATTAGGGGACGGGTGAGGGTAAGGCTTCGGGTAAGGGTTAGGGTTAGGGTTAGGGTTAGGGTTAGGGGACGGGGACCGTTTAGGGTACAGGTTAGGCTAGGACAACGGTTTAGGGTGAGCGTACGTGTTAGGGTACGGGTTAGTGTTAGTGTACGGGTTAGGATTAGGGGACGGGTGAGGGTAAGGCTTCGGGTAAGGGTAAGGGTTAGAGTTAGGGTTAGTTTTAGGGGACGGGGACAGGGACGGTTTAGGGTACAGGTTAGGGTACGACAACGGTTTAGGGTGACCGTACATGTTAGGGTATGGTTTAGTGTTAGCGCACGGGTTAGGATTAGGGGACGCGTGAGGGTAAGGCTTCGGGTAAGGGTTAGGTTTAGGGTTAGGGGACGGGGACGGGGACGGGGACGGGGACGGTTTAGGGTAGAGGTTAGGGTACGACAACGGTTTAGGGTGAGCGTACGTGTTAGGGTACGGGTTAGTGTTAGCGTACGGTGTATGATTAGGGGACGGGTGAGGGTAAGGCTTCGGGTAAAGGTTAGGGTTAGGGTTAGGGTTAGGGGACGGGGACGGGGACGGTTTAGGGTACAGGTTAGGGTACGACAACGGTTTAGGGTGAGCGTACGTGTTAGGGTACGGGTTAGTGTTAGCGTACGCGTTAGGATTAGGGCACAGGTGAGTGTAAGGCTTCGGGTAAGGGTTAGGGTTAGGGTTAGGGTTAGGGTTAGGGGACGGGGACGGTTTAGGGTACAGGTTAGGGTACGTCAATGGTTTAGGGTGAGCGTACGTGTTAGGGTACGGGTTAGTGTTAGTGTACGGGTTAGGATTAAGGGACGGGTGAGGGTAAGGCTTCGGGTAAGGGTTAGGGTTAGGGTTAGGGTTAGGGGACGGGGACGGTTTAGGGTACAGGTTAGGGTACGACAACGGTTTAGGGTGAGCGTAGGTGTTAGGGTACGGTTTAGTGTTAGCGTACGGGTTAGGATTAGGGGACGGGTGAGGGTAAGGCTTCGGGTAAGGTTTAGGGTTAGGGTTAGGGTTAGGGTTAGGGGACGGGGACGGTTTAGGGTACTGGTTAGGGTACGACAACGGTTTAGGGTGAGCGTACGTATTAGGGTACGGGTTAGTGTTAGCGTACGGGTGAGGATTAGGGGACGGGTGAGTGTAAGGCTTCGGGTAAGTGTTAGGGTTAGGGTTAGGGTTAGGGTTAGGGTTAGGGGACGGGGACGGTTTAGGGTACAGGTTAGGGTACGACAACGGTTTAGGGTGAGCGTACTTGTTAGGGTACGGGTTAGTGTTAACGTACGGGTTAGGATTAGGGGATGGGTGAGGTTAAGGCTTCGGGTAAGTGTTATGGTTAGGGTTAGAGTTAGGGTTAGGGTTAGGGTACGGGGACGTTTTAGGGTACAGGTTAGGGTACGACAACGATTTAGGGTGACCGTACGTGTTAGGGTACGGGTTAGTGTTAGCGTACGGGTTAGGATTAGGGGAAGGGTGAGGGTAAGGCTTCGGGTAAGGGTTAGGGTTAGGGTTAGGGTTAGGGGACGGGGACAGTTTAGGGTACAGGTTAGGCTACGACAACGGTTTAGGGTGAGCGTACGTGTTAGGGTACGGGTTAGTGTTAGCGTACGGGTTAGGATTAGGGGACGGGTGAGGGTAAGGCTTCAGGTAAGGTTTAGGGTTAGGGTTAGGGTTAGGGTTAGGGTTAGGGTTAGGTCACGGGGACGGTTTAGGGTACAGGTTAGGGTACATCAATGGTTTAGGGTGAGCGTACGTGTTAGGGTACGGGTTAGTGTTAGTGTACGGGTTAGGATTAAGGGACGGGTGAGGGTAAGGCTTCGGGTAAGGGTTAGGGTTAGGGTTAGGGTTAGGGGACGGGGACGGTTTAGGGTACAGGTTAGGGTACGACAAGGGTTTAGGGTGAGCGTAGGTGTTAGGGTACGGTTTAGTGTTAGCGTACGGTTTAGGATTAGGGGACGGGTGAGGGTAAGGCTTTAGGTAAGGGTTAGGGTTAGGGTTAGGGTTAGGGTTAGGGGACGGGGACGGTTTAGGGTACAGGTTAGGGTACGACAACGGTTTAGGGTGAGCGTACGTGTTAGGGTACGGGTTAGTGTTAGCGTACAGGTGAGGATTAGGGGACGGGTGAGTGTAAGGCTTCGGGTAAGTGTTAGGGTTAGGGTTAGGGTTAGGGGACGGGGACGGTTTAGGGTACAGGTTAGGGTACGACAACGGTTTAGGGTGAGCGTACGTGTTAGGGTACGGGTTAGTGTTAACGTACGGGTTAGGATTAGGGGATGTGTGAGGTTAAGGCTTCGGGTAAGTGTTATGGTTAGGGTTAGGGTTAGGGTTAGGGTTAGGGTATGGGGACGGTTTAGGGTACAGGTTAGGGTACGACAACGATTTAGGGTGACCGTACGTGTTAGGGTACGGGTTAGTGTTAGCGTACGAGTTAGGATTAGGGGAAGGGTGAGGGTAAGGCTTCGGGTAAGGGTTAGGGTTAGGGTTAGGGTTAGGGGACGGGGACGGTTTAGGGTACATGTTAGGCTACGACAACGGTTTAGGGTGAGCGTACGTGTTAGGGTACGGGTTAGTGTTAGCGTACGGGTTAGGATTATGGGACGGGTGAGGGTAAGGCTTCAGGTAAGGGTTAGGGTTAGGGTTAGGGTTAGGGTTAGGGTTAGGGGACGGGGACAGGGACGGTTTAGGGTACAGGTTAGGGTACGACAACGGTTTAGGGTGACCGTACATGTTAGTGTATGGGTTAGTGTTAGCGTACGGGTTAGGATTAGGGGACGGGTGAGGGTAAGGCTTCGGGTAAGGGTTAGGTTTAGGGTTAGGGGACGGGGAAGGGGACGAGGACGGGGATGGTTTAGGGTAGAGGTTAGGGTACGACAACGGTTTAGGGTGAGCGTACGTGTTAGGGTATGGGTTAGTGTTAGCGTACGGGTTAGGATTAAGGGACGGGTGAGTGTAAGGCTTCGGGTAAGGGTTAGGGTTAGGGTTAGGGTTAGGGTTAGGGGACGGGACCGTTTAGGGTACAGGTTAGGGTACGTCAACGGTTTAGGGTGAGCGTACGTGTTACGGTACGGGTTAGTGTTAGTGCACGGGTTAGGATTAGGGGACTGGTGAGGGTAAGGCTTAGGGTAAGGGTTAGGGTTAGGGTTAGGGTTAGGGTTAGGGTTAGGGGACGGGGACAGTTTAGGGTACAGGTTAGGGTACGACAACGGTTTAGGGTGAGCGTACGTGTTAGGGTACGGGTTAGTGTTACCGTACGGGTTAGGATTAGGGGACGGGTGAGGGTAAGGCTTCGGGTACGGGTTAGGGTTAGGGTTAGGGTTAGGGTTAGGGTTAGGGGACGGGGACGGTTTAGGGTACAGGTTAGGGTACGACAACGGTTTAGGGTGAGCGTACGTGTTAGGGTACGGGTTAGTGTTAGCGTACGGGTTAGGATTAGGGGACGGGTTAGGGTCAGGCTTCGGGTAAGTGTTAGGGTTAGGGTTAGGGTTAGGGTTAGGGGACGGGGACGGTTTAGGGTACAGGTTAGGGTACGACAACGGTTTAGGGTGAGCGTACGTGTTAGGGTACGGGTTACTGTTAGCGTACGGGTTAGGATTAGGGAACGGGTGAGGGTAAGGCTTCGGGTAAGTGTTAGGGTTAGGGTTAGGGTTAGGTTAGGGTTAGGGTACGGTGACGGTTTAGGGTACAGGTTAGGGTACGACAACGATTTAGTGTGAGCGTACGTGTTAGGGTACGGGTTAGTGTTAGCGTACGAGTTAGGATTAGGGGACGGGTGAGGGTAAGGCATCGGGTAAGGGTTAGGGTTAGGGTTAGGGTTAGGGTTAGGGGACGGGGACGGTTTAGGGTACAGATTAGGCTACGACAACGGTTTAGGGTGAGTGTACGTGTTAGGGTACGGGTTAGTGTTAGCGTACGGGTTAGGATTATGGGACGGGTGAGGGTAAGGCTTCGGGTAAGTGTTAGGGTTAGGGTTAGGGTTAGGATTAGGGTTAGGGTACGGGGACGGTTTAGGGTACAGGTTAGGGTACGACAACGATTTAGGGTGAGCGTACGTGTTAGGGTACGGTTTAGTGTTAGCGTACGGGTTAGGATTAGGGGCCGGGTGAGGGTAAGGCTTCGGGTAAGGGTTAGGGTTAAGGTTAGGGTTAGGGTTAGGGTTAGGGGACGGGGACAGGGACGGTTTAGGGTACAGGTTAGGGTACGACAACGGTTTAGGGTGACCGTACATGTTAGGGTATGGGTTAGAGTTAGCGTACGGGTTAGGATTAGGGGACGGGTGAGGGTAAGGCTTCGGGTAAGGTTTAGGTTTAGGGTTAGGGGACGGGGACGGGGACGGGGACGGGGACGGTTTAGGGTAGAGGTTAGGGTACGACAACGGTTTAGGGTGAGCCTAGGTGTTAGGGTACAGGTTAGTGTTAGCGTAGGGGTTAGGATTAGGGGACGGGTGAGGGTAAGGCTTCGGGTAAAGGTTAGGGTTAGGGTTAGGGTTAAGGTTAGGGTTAGGGTACGGGGACGGTTTAGGGTACAGCTTAGGGTACGACTACGGTTTAGGGTGAGCGTACGTGTTAGGGTACGGGTTAGTGTTAGCGTACGGGTTAGGATTAGGGGACAGGTGACTGTAAGTCTTCGGGTAAGGGTTAGGGTTAGGGTTAGGGTTAGGGTTAGGGTTAGGGGACGGGGACGGTTTAGGGTAAAGGTTAGGGTACGTCAACGGTTTAGGGTGAGCGTATGTGTTAGGGTACGGGTTAGTGATAGTGTACGGGTTAGGATTAGGGGACGGGTGAGGGTAAGGCTTCGGGTAAGGGTTAGGGTTAGGGTTAAGGTTAGGGGACGGGGACGGTTTAGGGTACAGGTTAGGGTACGACAACGTTTTAGGGTGAGCGTAGGTGTTAGGGTACGTTTTAGTGTTAGCGTACGGGTTAGGATTAGGGGACGGGTGAGGGTAAGGCTTCGGGTAAGGGTTAGGGTTAGGGTTAGGGTTAGGGGACGGGGACGGTTTAGGGTACAGGTTAGGGTACGACAACGGTTTAGGGTGAGCGTACGTGTTAGGGTACGGGTTAGTGTTAGCGTTCGGGTTAGTATAAGGGGACGGGTGAGGGTAAGGCTTCGGGTAAGGGTTAGGGTTAGGGTTAGGGTTAGGGTTAGGGTTAGGGGACGGGGACGGTTTAGGGTACAGGTTAGGGTACGACAACGGTTTAGGGTGAGCGTACGTGTTAGGGTATGGGTTAGTGTTAGCGTACGGGTTAGGATTAGGGGACGGGTGAGTGTAAGGCTTCGGGTAAGTGTTAGGGTTAGGGTTATGGTTAGGGTTAGGGTTAGGGGATGTGGACGGTTTAGGGTACAGGTTAGGGTACGTCAACGGTTTAGGTGAGCGTACGTGTTAGTGTACGGGTTAGTGTTAGTGTACGGGTTAGGATTAGGGGACGGGTGAGGGTAAGGCTTCGGGTAAGTGTTAGGGTTAGGGTTAGGGTTAGGGTTAGGGTTAGGGTTATGGGACGGGGACGGTTAAGGGGACAGGTTACAGTACGACAACGGTTTAGGGTGAGCGTACGTGTTATGGTACGGGTTAGTGTTAGCGTACGGGTTAGGATTAGGGGACGGGTGAGGGTAAGGCTTCGGGTAAGGGTTAGGGTTAGGGTTAGGGTTAGGGTTAGGGTTAGGAGACCTGGACGGTTTAGGGTACAGGTTAGGGTACGACAACGGTTTAGTGTGAGCGTACGTGTTAGGGTACGGGTTAGTGTTAGCGTACGGGTTAGGATTAGGTGACGGGTTAGGGTAAGGCTTCGGGTAAGGGTTAGGGTTAGGGATAGGGTTAGGGTTAGGGGACGGGGACGGTTTAGGGTACAGGTTAGGGTACGACAACGGTTTAGGGTGATCGTACGTGTTAGGGTACGGGTTAGTGTTACCCTACGGGTTAGGATTAGGGGACGGGTGAGGCTAAGGCTTCAGGGAAGTGTTAGGGTTAAGGTTAGGGTTAGGTTTAGGGTTAAGGTTAGGGTACGGGCACGGTTTAGGGTACAGGTTAGTGTACGACAACGATTTAGGGTGAGCGTACGTGTTAGGGTACGGGTTAGTGTTAGCGTACGGGTTAGGATTAGGGGACGGGTGAGGGTAAGGCTTCGGGTAAGGGTTAGGGTTAGGGTTAGGGTTAGGGTTAGGGTTAGTGAACGGGGACGGTTTAGGGTACTGGTTAGGCTACGACAACGGTTTAGCGTGAGCGTACGTGTTAGGGTACGGGTTAGTGTTAGTGTACGGGTTAGGATTAGGGGACGGGTGAGGGTAAGGCTTCGGGTAAGGTTTAGGGTTAGGGTTAGGGTTAGGGTCAGTGTTAGGGGACGGGGACAGGGACGGTTTAGGGTAAAGGTTAGGGTACGACAACGGTTTAGGGTGACCGTACATGTTATGGTATGGGTTAGTGTTAGCGTACGGGTTAGGATTAGGGGACGGGTGAGGGTAAGGCTCCGGGTAAGGGTTAGGTTTAGGGTTAGGGGACGGGGACGGGGACGGGGACGGGGACGGTTTAGGGTAGAGGTTAGGGTACGACAACGGTTTAGCTTGAGCGTACGTGTTAGGGTACGGGTTAGTGTTAGCGTACGGGTTAGGATTAGGGGACAGGTGAGTGTAAGGCTTTGGGTAAGGGTTAGGGTTAGGGTTAGGGTTAGGGTTAGGGTTATGGTTAGGGGACGGGGACGGTTTAGGGTACAGGTTAGGGTACGACAACGGTTTAGGGTGAGCGTACGTGTTAGGGTACGGGTTAGTGTTAGCGTACGGGTTAGGATTAGGGGACGGGTGAGGGTAAGGCTTCGGGTAAGTGTTAGGGTTAGGGTTAGGGTTAGGGTTAGGGTTAGGGGACGGGGACGGTTTAGGGTACAGGTTAGGGTACGACAACGATTTAGGGTGAGCGTACGTGTTAGGGTACGGGTTAGTGTTAGCGTACGGGTTAGGATTAGGGGACGGGTGAGGGTAAGGCTTCGGGTAAGGGTTAGGGTTAGGGTTAGGGTTAGGGTTAGGGGACGGGGACGGTTTAGGGTACAGGTTAGGCTACGACAACGGTTTAGGGTGAGCGTACGTGTCAGGGTACGGGTTAGTGTTAGCGTACGGGTTAGGATTAGGGTACGGGTGAGGGTAAGGCTTCGGGTAAGGGTTAGGGTTAGGGTTAGGGTTAGGGTTAGGGTTAGGGGACGGGGACGGGGACGGGGACGGTTTAGGGTAGAGGTTAGGGTACGACAATGGTTTAGGGTGAGTGTAGGTGTTAGGGTACGGGTTAGTGTTAGCGTACGGGTTAGGATTAGGGGACGGGTGAGCGTAAGGCTTCGGGTAAGGGTTAGGGTTAGGGTTAGGGTTAGGGTTAGGGAACGGGGACGGTTTAGGGTACAGGTTAGGCTGCGACAACGGTTTAGGGTGAGCTTACGTGTTAGGGTACGGGTTAGTGTTAGCGTACGGGTTAGGATTAGGGGACGGGTCAGGGTAAGGCTTCGGGTAAGGTTTAGGGTTAGGGTTAGGGTTAGGGTCAGGGTTAGGGGACGGGGACAGGGACGGTTTAGGGTAAAGGTTAGGGTACGACAACGGTTTAGGGTGACCATACATGTTAGGGTATGGGTTAGTGTTAGCGTACGGGTTAGGATTAGGGGACGGGTGAGGGTAAGGCTTCGGGTAAGGGTTAGGTTTAGGGTTAGGGGACGGGGACGGGGACGGGGACGGGGACGGTTTAGGGTAGAGGTTAGGGTACGACAATGGTTTAGGTTGAGCGTACGTGTTAGGGTACGGGTTAGTGTTAGCGTACGGGTTAGGATTAGGGGACAGGTGAGTGTAAGGCTTCGGGTAAGGGTTAGGGTTAGGGTTAGGGTTAGGGTTAGGGTTAGGGTTATGGTTAGGGGACGGGGACGGTTTAGGGTACAGTTTAGGGTACGACAAAGTTTTAGGGTGAGCGTACGTGTTAGGGTACGGGTTAGTGTTAGCGTACGGGTGAGGATTAGGGGACGGGTGAGTGTAAGGCTTCGTGTAAGGGTTAGGGTTAGGGTTAGGGGTAGGGTTAGGGTTAGGGGACGGGGACGGTTTAGGGTACAGGTTAGTTTACCACAACGGTTTAGGGTGAGCGTACGTGTTAGGGTACGGGTCAGTGTTAGCGTTCGGGTTAGGATTAGGGGACGGGTGAGGGTAAGGCTTCGGGAAAGTGTTAGGGTTAGGGTTAGGGTTAGGGGACGGGCACGTGGACGGTTTAGGGTACAGGTTAGGGTACGACAACGGTTTAGGGTGACCGTACATGTTAGGGTACGGGTTAGTGTTAGCGTACGGGTTAGGATTAGGGGACGGGTTAGGGTAAGGCTTCGGGTAAGGGTTAGGGTTAGGGTTAGGGTTAGGGTTAGGGGACGGGGACGGGGACGGTTTAGGGAACAGGTTAGGGTACGACAACGGTTTAGGGTGAGCGTACGTGTTAGGGTACGGGTTAGTGTTAGCGTACGGGTTAGGATTAGGGGACGGGTGAGTGTAAGGCTTCGGGTAAGTGTTAGGGTTAGGGTTAGGGTTAGGGTTAGGGTTAGGGGACGGGGACGGTTTAGGGTACAGGTTAGGGTACGACAACGATTTAGGGTGAGCGTACGTGTTAGGGTATGGGTTAGTGTTAGCGTACGGGTTAGGATTAGGGGACGGGTGAGGGTAAGGCTTCGGGTAAGGGTTAGGGTTAGGGTTAGGGTTAGGGTTAGGGTTAGGGGACGGGGACAGGGATGGTTTAGGGTACAGGTTAGGGTACGACAACGGTTTAGGGTGACCGTACATGTTAGGGTATGGGTTAGTGTTAGCGTACGGGTTAGGATTAGGGGACGGGTGAGTGTAAGGCTTCGGGTAAGGGTTAGGTTTAGGGTTAGGGGATGGGGACGGGGACGGGGACGGGGACGGTTTAGGGTAGAGGTTAGGGTACGACAACGGTTTAGGGTGAGCGTAGGTGTTAGGGTACGTGTTAGTGTTAGCGCACGGGTTAGGATTAGGGGACGGGTGAGGGTAAGGCTTCGGGTAAAGGTTAGGGTTAGGGTTAGGGTTAGGGGACGGGGACGGGGACGGGGACGGTTTAGGGTACAGGTTAGTGTACGACAACGGTTTAGGTGAGGGTACGTGTTAGGGTACGGCTTAGTGTTAGCGTACGGGTTAAGATTAGGGGACAGGAGAGTGTAAGGCTTCGGGTAAGGGTTAGGTTTAGGGTTAGGGTTAGGGTTAGGGTTAGGGGACGGGGACGGTTTAGGGTACAGGTTAGGGTACGTCAATGGTTTAAGGTGAGCGTACGTGTTAGGGTACGGGTTAGTGTTAGTGTACGGGTTAGGATTAGGGGACGGTTGAGGGTAAGGCTTCGGGTAAGGGTTAGGGTTAGGGTTAGGGTTAGGGTTAGGGTTAGGGGACGGGGACGGTTTATGGTACAGGTTAGGGTACGACAACGGTTTAGGGTGAGCGTAGGTGTTAGGGTACATTTTAGTATTAGCGTACGGGTTAGGATTAGGGGACGGGTGAGGGTAAGGCTTCGGGTAAGGGTTAGGGTTAGTGTTAGGGTTAGGGTTAGGGGACGGGGACGGTTTAGGGTACAGGTTAGGGTACGACAACGGTTTAGGGTGAGTGTACGTGTTAGGGTACGGGTTAGTGTTAGCGTACGGGTTAGGATAAGGGGACGGGTGAGCGTAAGGCTTCGGGTGAGGGTTAGGGTGAGGGTTAGGGTTAGGGTTAGGGTTAGGGGACGGGGACGGTTTAGGGTACAGGTTAGGGTACGACAACGGTTTAGGGTGAGCGTACGTGTTAGGGTATGGGTTAGTGTTAGCGTACGCGTTAGGATTAGGGGACGGGTGAGGGTAAGGCTTCGGGTAAGGGTTTGGGTTAGGGTTAGGGTTAGGGTTAGGGTTAGGGGACGGGGACGGTTTAGGGTACAGGTTAGGGTACGTCAACGGTTTAGGGTGAGCGTACGTGTTAGGGTACGGGTTAGTGTTAGTGTACGGGTTAGGATTAGGGGACGGGTGAGGGTAAGGCTTCGGGTAAGTGTTAGGGTTAGGGTTAGGGTTAGGGTTAGGGTTAGGGTTAGGGGACGGGGACGGTTTAGGGTACAGGTTAGGGTACGACAACGGTTTAGGGTGAGCGTACGTGTTAGGGTACGGGTTAGTGTTAGCGTACGGGTTAGGATTAGGGGACGGGTGAGGGTAAGGCTTCGGGTAAGGCTTAGGGTTAGGGTTAGGTTTAGGGTTAGGGTTAGGAGACGGGGACGGTTTAGGGTACAGGTTAGGGTACGACAACGATTTAGGGTGAGCGTACGTGTTAGGGTACGGGTTAGTGTTAGCGTACGGGTTAGGATTAGGGGGCGGGTTAGGGTAAGGCTTCGGTTAAGGGTTAGGTTTAGGGTTAGGGTTAGGGTTAGGGGACGGGGACGGTTTAGGGTACAGGTTAGGGTACGACAACGGTTTAGGGTGAGCGTACGTGTTAGGGTACGGGTTAGTGTTAGCGTACGGTTTAGGATTAGGGGACGGGTGAGGTTAAGGCTTCGGGTAAGTGTTAGGGTTAGGGTTAGGGTTAGGGTTAGGGTTAGGGTACGGGGACGGTTTAGGGTACAGGTTAGGGTACGACAACGATTTAGGGTGACCGTACATGTTAGGGTATGGGTTAGTGTTAGCGTACGGGTTAGGATTAGGGGACGGGTGAGGGTAAGGCTTCGGGTAAGTGTTAGGTTTAGGGTTAGGGGACGGGGACAGGGACGGGGGCGGGGACGGTTTAGGGTAGAGGTTAGGGTACGACAACGGTTTAGGTTGAGTGTACGTGTTAGGGTACGTGTTAGTGTTAGCGTACGGGTTAGGATTAGTGGACAGGTGAGGGTAAGGCATCGGGTAAGGGTTAGGGTTAGGGTTAGGGTTAGGGTTAGGGGACGGGGACGGTTTAGGGTACAGATTAGGCTACGACAACGGTTTAGGGTGAGTGTACGTGTTAGGGTACGGGTTAGTGTTAGCGTACGGGTTAGGATTATGGGACGGGTGAGGGTAAGGCTTCGGGTAAGTGTTAGGGTTAGGGTTAGGGTTAGGATTAGGGTTAGGGTACGGGGACGGTTTAGGGTACAGGTTAGGGTACGACAACGATTTAGGGTGAGCGTACGTGTTAGGGTACGGTTTAGTGTTAGCGTACGGGTTAGGATTAGGGGCCGGGTGAGGGTAAGGCTTCGGGTAAGGGTTAGGGTTAAGGTTAGGGTTAGGGTTAGGGTTAGGGGACGGGGACAGGGACGGTTTAGGGTACAGGTTAGGGTACGACAACGGTTTAGGGTGACCGTACATGTTAGGGTATGGGTTAGAGTTAGCGTACGGGTTAGGATTAGGGGACGGGTGAGGGTAAGGCTTCGGGTAAGGTTTAGGTTTAGGGTTAGGGGACGGGGACGGGGACGGGGACGGGGACGGTTTAGGGTAGAGGTTAGGGTACGACAACGGTTTAGGGTGAGCCTAGGTGTTAGGGTACAGGTTAGTGTTAGCGTAGGGGTTAGGATTAGGGGACGGGTGAGGGTAAGGCTTCGGGTAAAGGTTAGGGTTAGGGTTAGGGTTAAGGTTAGGGTTAGGGTACGGGGACGGTTTAGGGTACAGCTTAGGGTACGACTACGGTTTAGGGTGAGCGTACGTGTTAGGGTACGGGTTAGTGTTAGCGTACGGGTTAGGATTAGGGGACAGGTGACTGTAAGTCTTCGGGTAAGGGTTAGGGTTAGGGTTAGGGTTAGGGTTAGGGTTAGGGGACGGGGACGGTTTAGGGTAAAGGTTAGGGTACGTCAACGGTTTAGGGTGAGCGTATGTGTTAGGGTACGGGTTAGTGATAGTGTACGGGTTAGGATTAGGGGACGGGTGAGGGTAAGGCTTCGGGTAAGGGTTAGGGTTAGGGTTAAGGTTAGGGGACGGGGACGGTTTAGGGTACAGGTTAGGGTACGACAACGGTTTAGGGTGAGCGTACGTGTTAGGGTACGGGTTAGTGTTAGCGTTCGGGTTAGTATAAGGGGACGGGTGAGGGTAAGGCTTCGGGTAAGGGTTAGGGTTAGGGTTAGGGTTAGGGTTAGGGTTAGGGGACGGGGACGGTTTAGGGTACAGGTTAGGGTACGACAACGGTTTAGGGTGAGCGTACGTGTTAGGGTATGGGTTAGTGTTAGCGTACGGGTTAGGATTAGGGGACGGGTGAGTGTAAGGCTTCGGGTAAGTGTTAGGGTTAGGGTTATGGTTAGGGTTAGGGTTAGGGGATGTGGACGGTTTAGGGTACAGGTTAGGGTACGTCAACGGTTTAGGTGAGCGTACGTGTTAGTGTACGGGTTAGTGTTAGTGTACGGGTTAGGATTAGGGGACGGGTGAGGGTAAGGCTTCGGGTAAGTGTTAGGGTTAGGGTTAGGGTTAGGGTTAGGGTTAGGGTTATGGGACGGGGACGGTTAAGGGGACAGGTTACAGTACGACAACGGTTTAGGGTGAGCGTACGTGTTATGGTACGGGTTAGTGTTAGCGTACGGGTTAGGATTAGGGGACGGGTGAGGGTAAGGCTTCGGGTAAGGGTTAGGGTTAGGGTTAGGGTTAGGGTTAGGGTTAGGAGACCTGGACGGTTTAGGGTACAGGTTAGGGTACGACAACGGTTTAGTGTGAGCGTACGTGTTAGGGTACGGGTTAGTGTTAGCGTACGGGTTAGGATTAGGTGACGGGTTAGGGTAAGGCTTCGGGTAAGGGTTAGGGTTAGGGATAGGGTTAGGGTTAGGGGACGGGGACGGTTTAGGGTACAGGTTAGGGTACGACAACGGTTTAGGGTGATCGTACGTGTTAGGGTACGGGTTAGTGTTACCCTACGGGTTAGGATTAGGGGACGGGTGAGGCTAAGGCTTCAGGGAAGTGTTAGGGTTAAGGTTAGGGTTAGGTTTAGGGTTAAGGTTAGGGTACGGGCACGGTTTAGGGTACAGGTTAGTGTACGACAACGATTTAGGGTGAGCGTACGTGTTAGGGTACGGGTTAGTGTTAGCGTACGGGTTAGGATTAGGGGACGGGTGAGGGTAAGGCTTCGGGTAAGGGTTAGGGTTAGGGTTAGGGTTAGGGTTAGGGTTAGTGAACGGGGACGGTTTAGGGTACTGGTTAGGCTACGACAACGGTTTAGCGTGAGCGTACGTGTTAGGGTACGGGTTAGTGTTAGTGTACGGGTTAGGATTAGGGGACGGGTGAGGGTAAGGCTTCGGGTAAGGTTTAGGGTTAGGGTTAGGGTTAGGGTCAGTGTTAGGGGACGGGGACAGGGACGGTTTAGGGTAAAGGTTAGGGTACGACAACGGTTTAGGGTGACCGTACATGTTATGGTATGGGTTAGTGTTAGCGTACGGGTTAGGATTAGGGGACGGGTGAGGGTAAGGCTCCGGGTAAGGGTTAGGTTTAGGGTTAGGGGACGGGGACGGGGACGGGGACGGGGACGGTTTAGGGTAGAGGTTAGGGTACGACAACGGTTTAGCTTGAGCGTACGTGTTAGGGTACGGGTTAGTGTTAGCGTACGGGTTAGGATTAGGGGACAGGTGAGTGTAAGGCTTTGGGTAAGGGTTAGGGTTAGGGTTAGGGTTAGGGTTAGGGTTATGGTTAGGGGACGGGGACGGTTTAGGGTACAGGTTAGGGTACGACAACGGTTTAGGGTGAGCGTACGTGTTAGGGTACGGGTTAGTGTTAGCGTACGGGTTAGGATTAGGGGACGGGTGAGGGTAAGGCTTCGGGTAAGTGTTAGGGTTAGGGTTAGGGTTAGGGTTAGGGTTAGGGGACGGGGACGGTTTAGGGTACAGGTTAGGGTACGACAACGATTTAGGGTGAGCGTACGTGTTAGGGTACGGGTTAGTGTTAGCGTACGGGTTAGGATTAGGGGACGGGTGAGGGTAAGGCTTCGGGTAAGGGTTAGGGTTAGGGTTAGGGTTAGGGTTAGGGGACGGGGACGGTTTAGGGTACAGGTTAGGCTACGACAACGGTTTAGGGTGAGCGTACGTGTCAGGGTACGGGTTAGTGTTAGCGTACGGGTTAGGATTAGGGTACGGGTGAGGGTAAGGCTTCGGGTAAGGGTTAGGGTTAGGGTTAGGGTTAGGGTTAGGGTTAGGGGACGGGGACGGGGACGGGGACGGTTTAGGGTAGAGGTTAGGGTACGACAATGGTTTAGGGTGAGTGTAGGTGTTAGGGTACGGGTTAGTGTTAGCGTACGGGTTAGGATTAGGGGACGGGTGAGCGTAAGGCTTCGGGTAAGGGTTAGGGTTAGGGTTAGGGTTAGGGTTAGGGAACGGGGACGGTTTAGGGTACAGGTTAGGCTGCGACAACGGTTTAGGGTGAGCTTACGTGTTAGGGTACGGGTTAGTGTTAGCGTACGGGTTAGGATTAGGGGACGGGTCAGGGTAAGGCTTCGGGTAAGGTTTAGGGTTAGGGTTAGGGTTAGGGTCAGGGTTAGGGGACGGGGACAGGGACGGTTTAGGGTAAAGGTTAGGGTACGACAACGGTTTAGGGTGACCATACATGTTAGGGTATGGGTTAGTGTTAGCGTACGGGTTAGGATTAGGGGACGGGTGAGGGTAAGGCTTCGGGTAAGGGTTAGGTTTAGGGTTAGGGGACGGGGACGGGGACGGGGACGGGGACGGTTTAGGGTAGAGGTTAGGGTACGACAATGGTTTAGGTTGAGCGTACGTGTTAGGGTACGGGTTAGTGTTAGCGTACGGGTTAGGATTAGGGGACAGGTGAGTGTAAGGCTTCGGGTAAGGGTTAGGGTTAGGGTTAGGGTTAGGGTTAGGGTTATGGTTAGGGGACGGGGACGGTTTAGGGTACAGTTTAGGGTACGACAAAGTTTTAGGGTGAGCGTACGTGTTAGGGTACGGGTTAGTGTTAGCGTACGGGTGAGGATTAGGGGACGGGTGAGTGTAAGGCTTCGTGTAAGGGTTAGGGTTAGGGTTAGGGGTAGGGTTAGGGTTAGGGGACGGGGACGGTTTAGGGTACAGGTTAGTTTACCACAACGGTTTAGGGTGAGCGTACGTGTTAGGGTACGGGTCAGTGTTAGCGTTCGGGTTAGGATTAGGGGACGGGTGAGGGTAAGGCTTCGGGAAAGTGTTAGGGTTAGGGTTAGGGTTAGGGGACGGGCACGTGGACGGTTTAGGGTACAGGTTAGGGTACGACAACGGTTTAGGGTGACCGTACATGTTAGGGTACGGGTTAGTGTTAGCGTACGGGTTAGGATTAGGGGACGGGTTAGGGTAAGGCTTCGGGTAAGGGTTAGGGTTAGGGTTAGGGTTAGGGTTAGGGGACGGGGACGGGGACGGTTTAGGGAACAGGTTAGGGTACGACAACGGTTTAGGGTGAGCGTACGTGTTAGGGTACGGGTTAGTGTTAGCGTACGGGTTAGGATTAGGGGACGGGTGAGTGTAAGGCTTCGGGTAAGTGTTAGGGTTAGGGTTAGGGTTAGGGTTAGGGTTAGGGGACGGGGACGGTTTAGGGTACAGGTTAGGGTACGACAACGATTTAGGGTGAGCGTACGTGTTAGGGTATGGGTTAGTGTTAGCGTACGGGTTAGGATTAGGGGACGGGTGAGGGTAAGGCTTCGGGTAAGGGTTAGGGTTAGGGTTAGGGTTAGGGTTAGGGTTAGGGGACGGGGACAGGGATGGTTTAGGGTACAGGTTAGGGTACGACAACGGTTTAGGGTGACCGTACATGTTAGGGTATGGGTTAGTGTTAGCGTACGGGTTAGGATTAGGGGACGGGTGAGTGTAAGGCTTCGGGTAAGGGTTAGGTTTAGGGTTAGGGGATGGGGACGGGGACGGGGACGGGGACGGTTTAGGGTAGAGGTTAGGGTACGACAACGGTTTAGGGTGAGCGTAGGTGTTAGGGTACGTGTTAGTGTTAGCGCACGGGTTAGGATTAGGGGACGGGTGAGGGTAAGGCTTCGGGTAAAGGTTAGGGTTAGGGTTAGGGTTAGGGGACGGGGACGGGGACGGGGACGGTTTAGGGTACAGGTTAGTGTACGACAACGGTTTAGGTGAGGGTACGTGTTAGGGTACGGCTTAGTGTTAGCGTACGGGTTAAGATTAGGGGACAGGAGAGTGTAAGGCTTCGGGTAAGGGTTAGGTTTAGGGTTAGGGTTAGGGTTAGGGTTAGGGGACGGGGACGGTTTAGGGTACAGGTTAGGGTACGTCAATGGTTTAAGGTGAGCGTACGTGTTAGGGTACGGGTTAGTGTTAGTGTACGGGTTAGGATTAGGGGACGGTTGAGGGTAAGGCTTCGGGTAAGGGTTAGGGTTAGGGTTAGGGTTAGGGTTAGGGTTAGGGGACGGGGACGGTTTATGGTACAGGTTAGGGTACGACAACGGTTTAGGGTGAGCGTAGGTGTTAGGGTACATTTTAGTATTAGCGTACGGGTTAGGATTAGGGGACGGGTGAGGGTAAGGCTTCGGGTAAGGGTTAGGGTTAGTGTTAGGGTTAGGGTTAGGGGACGGGGACGGTTTAGGGTACAGGTTAGGGTACGACAACGGTTTAGGGTGAGTGTACGTGTTAGGGTACGGGTTAGTGTTAGCGTACGGGTTAGGATAAGGGGACGGGTGAGCGTAAGGCTTCGGGTGAGGGTTAGGGTGAGGGTTAGGGTTAGGGTTAGGGTTAGGGGACGGGGACGGTTTAGGGTACAGGTTAGGGTACGACAACGGTTTAGGGTGAGCGTACGTGTTAGGGTATGGGTTAGTGTTAGCGTACGCGTTAGGATTAGGGGACGGGTGAGGGTAAGGCTTCGGGTAAGGGTTTGGGTTAGGGTTAGGGTTAGGGTTAGGGTTAGGGGACGGGGACGGTTTAGGGTACAGGTTAGGGTACGTCAACGGTTTAGGGTGAGCGTACGTGTTAGGGTACGGGTTAGTGTTAGTGTACGGGTTAGGATTAGGGGACGGGTGAGGGTAAGGCTTCGGGTAAGTGTTAGGGTTAGGGTTAGGGTTAGGGTTAGGGTTAGGGTTAGGGGACGGGGACGGTTTAGGGTACAGGTTAGGGTACGACAACGGTTTAGGGTGAGCGTACGTGTTAGGGTACGGGTTAGTGTTAGCGTACGGGTTAGGATTAGGGGACGGGTGAGGGTAAGGCTTCGGGTAAGGCTTAGGGTTAGGGTTAGGTTTAGGGTTAGGGTTAGGAGACGGGGACGGTTTAGGGTACAGGTTAGGGTACGACAACGATTTAGGGTGAGCGTACGTGTTAGGGTACGGGTTAGTGTTAGCGTACGGGTTAGGATTAGGGGGCGGGTTAGGGTAAGGCTTCGGTTAAGGGTTAGGTTTAGGGTTAGGGTTAGGGTTAGGGGACGGGGACGGTTTAGGGTACAGGTTAGGGTACGACAACGGTTTAGGGTGAGCGTACGTGTTAGGGTACGGGTTAGTGTTAGCGTACGGTTTAGGATTAGGGGACGGGTGAGGTTAAGGCTTCGGGTAAGTGTTAGGGTTAGGGTTAGGGTTAGGGTTAGGGTTAGGGTACGGGGACGGTTTAGGGTACAGGTTAGGGTACGACAACGATTTAGGGTGACCGTACATGTTAGGGTATGGGTTAGTGTTAGCGTACGGGTTAGGATTAGGGGACGGGTGAGGGTAAGGCTTCGGGTAAGTGTTAGGTTTAGGGTTAGGGGACGGGGACAGGGACGGGGGCGGGGACGGTTTAGGGTAGAGGTTAGGGTACGACAACGGTTTAGGTTGAGTGTACGTGTTAGGGTACGTGTTAGTGTTAGCGTACGGGTTAGGATTAGTGGACAGGTGAGTGTAAGGCTTCGGGTAAGGGTTAGGGTTAGGGTTAGGGTTAGGGTTAGGGTTAGGGGACGGGGACGGTTTAGGGTACAGGTTAGGGTACGTCAATGGTTTAGGGTGAGCGTACGTGTTAGGGTACGGGTTAGTGTTAGCGTACGGGTTAGGATTAGGGGACGGGTGAGGGTAAGGCTTCAGGTAAAGGTTAGGGTTAGGGTTAGGGTTAGGGTTAGGGGACGGGGACGGGGACGGTTTAGGGTAGAGGTTAGGGTACGACAACGGTTTAGGGTGAGCGTACATGTTACGGTACGGGTTAGTGTTAGCGTACAGGTTAGGATTAGGGGAAGGGTGACGGTAAGGCTTCGGGTAAAGGTTAGGTTTAGGGTTAGGGTTAGGGTTAGGGGACGGGGACAGGGACGGTTTAGGGTACAGGTTTGGGTACGACAACGATTTAGGGTGAGCGTACGTGTTAGGGTACGGGTAGTGTTAGCGTACGGGTTAGGATTAGGGGACAGGTGAGTGTAAGGCTTCGGGTAAGGGTTAGGGTTAGGGTTAGGGTTAGGGTTAGGGTTAGGGGACGGGGATGGTTTATGATACAGGTTAGGGTACGACAACGGTTTAGGGTGAGCGTACGTGTTAGGGTACGGGTTAGTGTTAGCGTACGGTTTAGGATAAGGGGACGGGTGAGGGTAAGGCTTCGGGTAAGGGTTAGGGTTAGGGTTAGTGTTAGGGTTAGGGTTAGGGGACGGGGACGGTTTAGGGTACAGGTTAGGGTCCGTCAACGGTTTAGGGTGAGCGTACGTGTTAGGGTACGGGTTAGTGTTAGTGTACGGGATAGGATTAGGGGACGGGTGAGGGTAAGGCTTCGCGTAAGGGTTAGGGTTAGGGTTAAGGTTAGGGTTAGGGTTAGGGGACGGGGACGGTTTAGGGTACAGGTTAGGGTACGACAACGGTTTAGGGTGAGCGTACGTGTTAGGGTACGGGTTAGTGTTAGCGTACGGGTTAGGATTAGGGGACGGGTGAGGGTAAGGCTTCGGGTAAGGGTTAGGGTTAGGGTTAGGGTTAGGGTTAGGGTTAGGTGACGGGGACGGTTTAGGGTACAGGTTAGTGTATGACAAAGTTTTAGGGTGAGCGTACGTGTTAGGTTACGGGTTAGTGTTAGCGTACGGGTGAGGATTAGGGGACGGGTGAGTGTAAGGCTTCGGGTAAGGGTTAGGGTTAGGGTTAGGGTTAGGGTTAGGGTTAGGGGACGGGGACGGTTTAGGGTACAGGTTAGGGTACGACAACGATTAAGGGTGACCGTACGTGTTAGGGTACGGGTTAGTGTTAGCGTACGGGTTAGGTTTAGGGGACGGGTGAGGGTAAGGCTTCGGGTAAAGGTTAGGGTTAGGGTTAGGGTTAGGGTTAGGGGACGGGCACGGGGACGGTTTAGGGTACAGGTAAGCGTACGACAACTGTTTATGGTGAGCGTACGTGTTAGGGTACGGTTTAGTGTTAGCGTACGGTTTAGGATTAGGAGACGGGTGAGGGTAAGGCTTCGGGTAAGGGTTAGGGTTAGGGTTAGGGTTAGGGGACGGGGACGGTTTAGGGTACAAGTTAGGGTACGACAACGGTTTAGGGTGAGCGTACGTGTTAGGGTACGGGTTAGTGTTAGCGTACGTGTTAGGATTAGGGGACGGGTGAGGGTAAGGCTTCGGGTAAGGGTTAGGGTTAGGGTTAGGTTTAGGGTTAGGGGACGGGGACGGTTTAGGGTACAGGTTAGGGACAACGGTTTAGGGTGAGCGTACGTGTTAGGGTATGGGTTAGTGTTAGCGTAAGGGTTAGGATTAGGGGACGGGTGAGGGTAAGGCTTTGGGTAAGGGTCAGAGTTAGGGTTAGGGTTAGGGTTAGGGTTAGGGGACGGGGACAGGGACGGTTTAGGGTACAGGTTACGGTAGGAAAACGGTTTAGGGTGAGCGTACATGTTAGTGTATGGTTTAGTGTTAGCGTACGGGTTAGGATTAGGGGACGGGGAGGGTAAGGCTTCGGGTAAGGGTTAGGGTTAGGGTTAGGGTTAGGGTTAGGGGACGGGGACGGTTTAGGGTACAGGTTAGGGTACGACAACGGTTTAGGTTGAGCGTACGTGTTAGGGTACGGATTAGTGTTAGCGTACGGGTTAGGATTAGGGGACGGGTGAGGGTAAGGCTTCGGGTAAGTGTTAGGGTTAGGGTTATGGTTAGGGTTAGGGGACGGGGACGGTTTAGGGTACAGGTTAGGGTACGACAACGGTTTAGGTTGAGCGTACGTGTTAGGGTATGGGTTAGTGTTAGCTTACAGGTTAGGATTAGGGGACGGGTGAGTGTTAGGCTTCGGGTAAGTGTTAGGGTTAGGGTTAGGGTTAGGGTTAGGGGACCTGGGCGGTTTAGGGTACAGGTTAGGGTACGACAACGGTTTGGGGTGAGCGTACGTGTTAGGGTACGGGTTAGTGTAAGCGTAGGGGTTAGGATTAGGGGACGGGTGAGTGTAAGGCTTCGGGTAAGGGTTAGGGTTAGGGTTAGGGTTAGGGTTAAGGTTAGGGGACGGGGACGGTTTAGGGTACAGGTTAGGGTACGTCAACGGTTTAGGGTGAGCATACGTGTTAGGGTACGGGTTAATGTTAGTGTACAGGTTAGGATTAGGGGACGGGTGAGGGTAAGGCTTCGGGTAACGGTTAGGGTTAGGGTTAGGGTTTGGGTTAGGGTTAGGGGACGGGGACGATTTAGGGTACAGGTTAGGGTACGACAACGGTTTAGGGTGAGCGTACGTGTTAGGGTATGGGTTAGTGTTATCGTACGGGTTAGGATTAGGGGACGGGTGAGGGTAAGGCTTCGGGTAAGGGTTAGGGTTAGGGTTAGGGTTAGGGGACGTGGACGGTTTAGGGTACAGGTTAGGATACGACAAAGGTTTAGGGTGAGCGTACGTGTTAGGGTAGGGGTTAGTGTTAGCGTACGGGTGAGGATTAGGGGATGGGTGAGTGTAAGGCTTCGCGTAAGGGTTAGGGTTTGGGTTAGGGTTAGGGTTAGGGTTAGGGGACGGGGACGGTTTAGGGTACAGGTTAGTGTACGTCAACGGTTTAGGGTGAGCGTACATGTTAGGGTACGGGTTAGTGTTAGCGTACGGGTTAGGATTAGGAGACGGGTGAGGATAAGGCTTCGGGAAAGGGTTACGGTTAGGGTTAGGGTTAGGGGAGGGGCACGGGGACGGTTTAGGGTACAGGTTTGGGTACGACAACGGTTTAGGGTGAGCGTACGTGTTAGTGTACGGGTTAGTGTTAGCGTACGGTTTAGGAGTAGGAGACGGGTGAGCGTAAGGCTTCGGATAAGGGTTAGGGTTAGGGTTAGGGGACGGGGACGGTTTAGGGTACAGGTTAGGGTACGTGAACGGTTTAGGGTGAGCGTACGTGTTAGGGTACGGGTTAGTGTTAGTGTATGGGTTAGGATTAGGGGACGGGTGAGGTTAAGGCTTCGGGTAAGGGTTAGGGTTAGGGTTAGGGTTAGGGTTAGCGTTCGGGGACGGTTTAGGGTACAGGTTAGGGTACGACAACGATTTAGGGTGAGCGTACGTGTTAGGGTACGGGTTAGTGTTAGCGTACGTGTTAGGATTAGGGGACGGGTGAGGGTAAGGCTTCGGGTAAGGGTTAGGGTTGGGTTAGGGTCAAGGTTAGGGGACGGGGACGGTTTATGGTACAGGTTAGGCTGCGACAACGGTTTAGGGTGAGCGTACGTGTTAGTGTACGGGTTAGTGTTAGGGTACGGTTTAGGATTAGGGGACGGGTGAGGGTAAGGCTTCGGTTAAGGGTTAGGGTTAGGGTTAGGGTTAGGGTTAGGGTTAGGGGACGGGGACAGGGACGGTTTAGGGTACAGGTTATGGTACGACAACGGTTTAGGGTGAGCGTACATGTTAGGGTATCGGTTAGTGTTAGCGTACGGGTTAGGATTAGGGGACGGGTGAGGGTAAGGCTTCGGGTAAGTGTTAGGGTTAGGGTTAGGGTTAGGGGACGTGGACGGGGACGGTTTAGGGTACAGGTTAGGGTACGACAACGATTTAGGGTGAGCATATGTGTTAGGGTACGGTTTAGTGTTAGCGTACGGGTCAGGATTAGAGGACGGGTGAGGGTAAGTCTTCGGGTAAAGGTTAGGGTTAGGGTTAGGGTTTGGGTTAGGGTTAGGGGACGGGGACGGTTTAGGGTACAGGTTAGGGTACGTCAACGGTTTAGGGTGAGCGTACGTGTTAGGGTACGGGTTAGTGTTAGTGTACAGGTTAGGATTAGGGGACGGGTGAGGGTAAGGCTTCGGGTAAGGGTTAGGGTTAGGGTTAGGGTTTGGGTTAGGGTTAGGGGACGGGGACGGTTTAGGGTACAGGTTAGGGTACGACAACGGTTTAGGGTGAGCGTACGTGTTAGGGTATGGGTTAGTGTTATCGTACGGGTTAGGATTAGGGGACGGGTGAGGGTAAGGCTTTGGGTAAGGGTTAGGGTTAGGGTTAGGGTTAGGGGACGGGGACGGTTTAGGGTACAGGTTAGGATACGACAAAGATTTAGGGTGAGCGTACGTGTTAGGGTACGGGTTAGTGTTAGCGTACGGGTGAGGATTAGGGGACGGGTGAGTGTAAGGCTTCGGGTAAGGGTTAGGGTTTGGGTTAGGGTTAGGGTTAGGATTAGGGGACGGGGACAGGGACGGTTTAGGGTACAGGTTACGGTAGGACAACGGTTGAGGGTGAGCGTACATGTTAGGGTATGGTTTAGTGTTAGTGTACGGGTTAGGATTATGGGACAGGTGAGGGTAAGGCTTCGGGTAAGGGTTAGGGTTAGGGTTAGGGTTAGGTGACGGGGACGGGTTAGGGTACAGGTTAGAGTACGACAACGGTTTAGGGTGAGCGTACGTGTTAGGGTACGGGTTAGTGTTAGCGTACGGGTTAGGATTAGGGGACGGGTGAGGGTAAGGCTTCGGGTAAGTGTTAGGGTTAGGGTTATGGTTAGGGTTAGGGAACGGGGACGGTTTAGGGTACAGGTAAGGGTACGACAACGGTTTAGTGTGAGCGTACATGTTAGGGTACGGGTTAGTGTTAGCGTACGGGTTAGGATTAGGGGACGGGTGAGGGTAAGGCTTCGGGTAAGGGTTAGGGTTAGGGTTAGGGTTAGGGTTAGGGGACGGGGACGGTTTAGGGTACAGGTTAGGGACAACGGTTTAGGGTGAGCGTACGTGTTAGGGTATGGGTTAGTGTTAGCGTAAGGGTTAGGATTAGGGGACGGGTGAGGGTAAGGCTTTGGGTAAGGGTCAGAGTTAGGGTTAGGGTTAGGGTTAGGGTTAGGGGACGGGGACAGGGACGGTTTAGGGTACAGGTTACGGTAGGAAAACGGTTTAGGGTGAGCGTACATGTTAGTGTATGGTTTAGTGTTAGCGTACGGGTTAGGATTAGGGGACGGGGAGGGTAAGGCTTCGGGTAAGGGTTAGGGTTAGGGTTAGGGTTAGGGTTAGGGGACGGGGACGGTTTAGGGTACAGGTTAGGGTACGACAACGGTTTAGGTTGAGCGTACGTGTTAGGGTACGGATTAGTGTTAGCGTACGGGTTAGGATTAGGGGACGGGTGAGGGTAAGGCTTCGGGTAAGTGTTAGGGTTAGGGTTATGGTTAGGGTTAGGGGACGGGGACGGTTTAGGGTACAGGTTAGGGTACGACAACGGTTTAGGTTGAGCGTACGTGTTAGGGTATGGGTTAGTGTTAGCTTACAGGTTAGGATTAGGGGACGGGTGAGTGTTAGGCTTCGGGTAAGTGTTAGGGTTAGGGTTAGGGTTAGGGTTAGGGGACCTGGGCGGTTTAGGGTACAGGTTAGGGTACGACAACGGTTTGGGGTGAGCGTACGTGTTAGGGTACGGGTTAGTGTAAGCGTAGGGGTTAGGATTAGGGGACGGGTGAGTGTAAGGCTTCGGGTAAGGGTTAGGGTTAGGGTTAGGGTTAGGGTTAAGGTTAGGGGACGGGGACGGTTTAGGGTACAGGTTAGGGTACGTCAACGGTTTAGGGTGAGCATACGTGTTAGGGTACGGGTTAATGTTAGTGTACAGGTTAGGATTAGGGGACGGGTGAGGGTAAGGCTTCGGGTAACGGTTAGGGTTAGGGTTAGGGTTTGGGTTAGGGTTAGGGGACGGGGACGATTTAGGGTACAGGTTAGGGTACGACAACGGTTTAGGGTGAGCGTACGTGTTAGGGTATGGGTTAGTGTTATCGTACGGGTTAGGATTAGGGGACGGGTGAGGGTAAGGCTTCGGGTAAGGGTTAGGGTTAGGGTTAGGGTTAGGGGACGTGGACGGTTTAGGGTACAGGTTAGGATACGACAAAGTATTAGGGTGAGCGTACGTGTTAGGGTAGGGGTTAGTGTTAGCGTACGGGTGAGGATTAGGGGATGGGTGAGTGTAAGGCTTCGCGTAAGGGTTAGGGTTTGGGTTAGGGTTAGGGTTAGGGTTAGGGGACGGGGACGGTTTAGGGTACAGGTTAGTGTACGTCAACGGTTTAGGGTGAGCGTACATGTTAGGGTACGGGTTAGTGTTAGCGTACGGGTTAGGATTAGGAGACGGGTGAGGATAAGGCTTCGGGAAAGGGTTACGGTTAGGGTTAGGGTTAGGGGAGGGGCACGGGGACGGTTTAGGGTACAGGTTTGGGTACGACAACGGTTTAGGGTGAGCGTACGTGTTAGTGTACGGGTTAGTGTTAGCGTACGGTTTAGGAGTAGGAGACGGGTGAGCGTAAGGCTTCGGATAAGGGTTAGGGTTAGGGTTAGGGGACGGGGACGGTTTAGGGTACAGGTTAGGGTACGTGAACGGTTTAGGGTGAGCGTACGTGTTAGGGTACGGGTTAGTGTTAGTGTATGGGTTAGGATTAGGGGACGGGTGAGGTTAAGGCTTCGGGTAAGGGTTAGGGTTAGGGTTAGGGTTAGGGTTAGCGTTCGGGGACGGTTTAGGGTACAGGTTAGGGTACGACAACGATTTAGGGTGAGCGTACGTGTTAGGGTACGGGTTAGTGTTAGCGTACGTGTTAGGATTAGGGGACGGGTGAGGGTAAGGCTTCGGGTAAGGGTTAGGGTTGGGTTAGGGTCAAGGTTAGGGGACGGGGACGGTTTATGGTACAGGTTAGGCTGCGACAACGGTTTAGGGTGAGCGTACGTGTTAGTGTACGGGTTAGTGTTAGGGTACGGTTTAGGATTAGGGGACGGGTGAGGGTAAGGCTTCGGTTAAGGGTTAGGGTTAGGGTTAGGGTTAGGGTTAGGGTTAGGGGACGGGGACAGGGACGGTTTAGGGTACAGGTTATGGTACGACAACGGTTTAGGGTGAGCGTACATGTTAGGGTATCGGTTAGTGTTAGCGTACGGGTTAGGATTAGGGGACGGGTGAGGGTAAGGCTTCGGGTAAGTGTTAGGGTTAGGGTTAGGGTTAGGGGACGTGGACGGGGACGGTTTAGGGTACAGGTTAGGGTACGACAACGATTTAGGGTGAGCATATGTGTTAGGGTACGGTTTAGTGTTAGCGTACGGGTCAGGATTAGAGGACGGGTGAGGGTAAGTCTTCGGGTAAAGGTTAGGGTTAGGGTTAGGGTTTGGGTTAGGGTTAGGGGACGGGGACGGTTTAGGGTACAGGTTAGGGTACGTCAACGGTTTAGGGTGAGCGTACGTGTTAGGGTACGGGTTAGTGTTAGTGTACAGGTTAGGATTAGGGGACGGGTGAGGGTAAGGCTTCGGGTAAGGGTTAGGGTTAGGGTTAGGGTTTGGGTTAGGGTTAGGGGACGGGGACGGTTTAGGGTACAGGTTAGGGTACGACAACGGTTTAGGGTGAGCGTACGTGTTAGGGTATGGGTTAGTGTTATCGTACGGGTTAGGATTAGGGGACGGGTGAGGGTAAGGCTTTGGGTAAGGGTTAGGGTTAGGGTTAGGGTTAGGGGACGGGGACGGTTTAGGGTACAGGTTAGGATACGACAAAGATTTAGGGTGAGCGTACGTGTTAGGGTACGGGTTAGTGTTAGCGTACGGGTGAGGATTAGGGGACGGGTGAGTGTAAGGCTTCGGGTAAGGGTTAGGGTTTGGGTTAGGGTTAGGGTTAGGATTAGGGGACGGGGACAGGGACGGTTTAGGGTACAGGTTACGGTAGGACAACGGTTGAGGGTGAGCGTACATGTTAGGGTATGGTTTAGTGTTAGTGTACGGGTTAGGATTATGGGACAGGTGAGGGTAAGGCTTCGGGTAAGGGTTAGGGTTAGGGTTAGGGTTAGGTGACGGGGACGGGTTAGGGTACAGGTTAGAGTACGACAACGGTTTAGGGTGAGCGTACGTGTTAGGGTACGGGTTAGTGTTAGCGTACGGGTTAGGATTATGGGACGGGTGAGGGTAAGGCTTCGGGTAAGTGTTAGGGTTAGGGTTATGGTTAGGGTTAGGGAACGGGGACGGTTTAGGGTACAGGTAAGGGTACGACAACGGTTTAGTGTGAGCGTACATGTTAGGGTACGGGTTAGTGTTAGCGTACGGGTTAGGATTAGGGGACGGGTGAGGGTAAGGCTTCGGGTAAGGGTTAGGGTTAGGGTTAGGTTTAGGGTTAGGGGACGGGGACGGTTTAGGGTACAGGTTAGGGACAACGGTTTAGGGTGAGCGTACGTGTTAGGGTATGGGTTAGTGTTAGCGTAAGGGTTAGGATTAGGGGACGGGTGAGGGTAAGGCTTTGGGTAAGGGTCAGAGTTAGGGTTAGGGTTAGGGTTAGGGTTAGGGGACGGGGACAGGGACGGTTTAGGGTACAGGTTACGGTAGGAAAACGGTTTAGGGTGAGCGTACATGTTAGTGTATGGTTTAGTGTTAGCGTACGGGTTAGGATTAGGGGACGGGGAGGGTAAGGCTTCGGGTAAGGGTTAGGGTTAGGGTTAGGGTTAGGGTTAGGGGACGGGGACGGTTTAGGGTACAGGTTAGGGTACGACAACGGTTTAGGTTGAGCGTACGTGTTAGGGTACGGATTAGTGTTAGCGTACGGGTTAGGATTGGGGACGGGTGAGGGTAAGGCTTCGGGTAAGTGTTAGGGTTAGGGTTATGGTTAGGGTTAGGGGACGGGGACGGTTTAGGGTACAGGTTAGGGTACGACAACGGTTTAGGTTGAGCGTACGTGTTAGGGTATGGGTTAGTGTTAGCTTACAGGTTAGGATTAGGGGACGGGTGAGTGTTAGGCTTCGGGTAAGTGTTAGGGTTAGGGTTAGGGTTAGGGTTAGGGGACCTGGGCGGTTTAGGGTACAGGTTAGGGTACGACAACGGTTTGGGGTGAGCGTACGTGTTAGGGTACGGGTTAGTGTAAGCGTAGGGGTTAGGATTAGGGGACGGGTGAGTGTAAGGCTTCGGGTAAGGGTTAGGGTTAGGGTTAGGGTTAGGGTTAAGGTTAGGGGACGGGGACGGTTTAGGGTACAGGTTAGGGTACGTCAACGGTTTAGGGTGAGCATACGTGTTAGGGTACGGGTTAATGTTAGTGTACAGGTTAGGATTAGGGGACGGGTGAGGGTAAGGCTTCGGGTAACGGTTAGGGTTAGGGTTAGGGTTTGGGTTAGGGTTAGGGGACGGGGACGATTTAGGGTACAGGTTAGGGTACGACAACGGTTTAGGGTGAGCGTACGTGTTAGGGTATGGGTTAGTGTTATCGTACGGGTTAGGATTAGGGGACGGGTGAGGGTAAGGCTTCGGGTAAGGGTTAGGGTTAGGGTTAGGGTTAGGGGACGTGGACGGTTTAGGGTACAGGTTAGGATACGACAAAGGTTTAGGGTGAGCGTACGTGTTAGGGTAGGGGTTAGTGTTAGCGTACGGGTGAGGATTAGGGGATGGGTGAGTGTAAGGCTTCGCGTAAGGGTTAGGGTTTGGGTTAGGGTTAGGGTTAGGGTTAGGGGACGGGGACGGTTTAGGGTACAGGTTAGTGTACGTCAACGGTTTAGGGTGAGCGTACATGTTAGGGTACGGGTTAGTGTAAGCGTACGGGTTAGGATTAGGAGACGGGTGAGGATAAGGCTTCGGGAAAGGGTTACGGTTAGGGTTAGGGTTAGGGGAGGGGCACGGGGACGGTTTAGGGTACAGGTTTGGGTACGACAACGGTTTAGGGTGAGCGTACGTGTTAGTGTACGGGTTAGTGTTAGCGTACGGTTTAGGAGTAGGAGACGGGTGAGCGTAAGGCTTCGGATAAGGGTTAGGGTTAGGGTTAGGGGACGGGGACGGTTTAGGGTACAGGTTAGGGTACGTGAACGGTTTAGGGTGAGCGTACGTGTTAGGGTACGGGTTAGTGTTAGTGTATGGGTTAGGATTAGGGGACGGGTGAGGTTAAGGCTTCGGGTAAGGGTTAGGGTTAGGGTTAGGGTTAGGGTTAGCGTTCGGGGACGGTTTAGGGTACAGGTTAGGGTACGACAACGATTTAGGGTGAGCGTACGTGTTAGGGTACGGGTTAGTGTTAGCGTACGTGTTAGGATTAGGGGACGGGTGAGGGTAAGGCTTCGGGTAAGGGTTAGGGTTGGGTTAGGGTCAAGGTTAGGGGACGGGGACGGTTTATGGTACAGGTTAGGCTGCGACAACGGTTTAGGGTGAGCGTACGTGTTAGTGTACGGGTTAGTGTTAGGGTACGGTTTAGGATTAGGGGACGGGTGAGGGTAAGGCTTCGGTTAAGGGTTAGGGTTAGGGTTAGGGTTAGGGTTAGGGTTAGGGGACGGGGACAGGGACGGTTTAGGGTACAGGTTATGGTACGACAACGGTTTAGGGTGAGCGTACATGTTAGGGTATCGGTTAGTGTTAGCGTACGGGTTAGGATTAGGGGACGGGTGAGGGTAAGGCTTCGGGTAAGTGTTAGGGTTAGGGTTAGGGTTAGGGGACGTGGACGGGGACGGTTTAGGGTACAGGTTAGGGTACGACAACGATTTAGGGTGAGCATATGTGTTAGGGTACGGTTTAGTGTTAGCGTACGGGTCAGGATTAGAGGACGGGTGAGGGTAAGTCTTCGGGTAAAGGTTAGGGTTAGGGTTAGGGTTTGGGTTAGGGTTAGGGGACGGGGACGGTTTAGGGTACAGGTTAGGGTACGTCAACGGTTTAGGGTGAGCGTACGTGTTAGGGTACGGGTTAGTGTTAGTGTACAGGTTAGGATTAGGGGACGGGTGAGGGTAAGGCTTCGGGTAAGGGTTAGGGTTAGGGTTAGGGTTTGGGTTAGGGTTAGGGGACGGGGACGGTTTAGGGTACAGGTTAGGGTACGACAACGGTTTAGGGTGAGCGTACGTGTTAGGGTATGGGTTAGTGTTATCGTACGGGTTAGGATTAGGGGACGGGTGAGGGTAAGGCTTTGGGTAAGGGTTAGGGTTAGGGTTAGGGTTAGGGGACGGGGACGGTTTAGGGTACAGGTTAGGATACGACAAAGATTTAGGGTGAGCGTACGTGTTAGGGTACGGGTTAGTGTTAGCGTACGGGTGAGGATTAGGGGACGGGTGAGTGTAAGGCTTCGGGTAAGGGTTAGGGTTTGGGTTAGGGTTAGGGTTAGGATTAGGGGACGGGGACAGGGACGGTTTAGGGTACAGGTTACGGTAGGACAACGGTTGAGGGTGAGCGTACATGTTAGGGTATGGTTTAGTGTTAGTGTACGGGTTAGGATTATGGGACAGGTGAGGGTAAGGCTTCGGGTAAGGGTTAGGGTTAGGGTTAGGGTTAGGTGACGGGGACGGGTTAGGGTACAGGTTAGAGTACGACAACGGTTTAGGGTGAGCGTACGTGTTAGGGTACGGGTTAGTGTTAGCGTACGGGTTAGGATTAGGGGACGGGTGAGGGTAAGGCTTCGGGTAAGTGTTAGGGTTAGGGTTATGGTTAGGGTTAGGGAACGGGGACGGTTTAGGGTACAGGTAAGGGTACGACAACGGTTTAGTGTGAGCGTACATGTTAGGGTACGGGTTAGTGTTAGCGTACGGGTTAGGATTAGGGGACGGGTGAGGGTAAGGCTTCGGGTAAGGGTTAGGGTTAGGGTTAGGGTTAGGGTTAGGGGACGGGGACAGGGACGGTTTAGGGTTCAGGTTAGAGTGCGACAACGGTTTAGGGTGAGCGTACATGTTAGGGTATGGGTGAGTGTTAGCGTATGGGTTAGGATTGGAGGACGGGTGAGGGTAAGGCTTCGGGTAAGGGTTAGTGTTAGGGTTAGGGTTAGGGTTAGGGTTAGGGGACGGGGACGGTTTAGGGTACAGGTTAGGGTACGACAACGGTTTAGGGTGAGCGTACGTGTTAGGGTATGGGTTAGTGTTAGGGTACGGGTTAGGATTAGGGGACGGGTGAGGGTAAGGCTTCGGGTAAGGGTTAGGGTTAGGGTTAGGGTTAGGGGAAGGGGACGTTTCAGGGTACAGTTTAGGGTACGACAAAGGTTTAGGGTGAGCGTACGTGTTAGGGTACGGGTTAGTGTTAGCGTACGGGTGAGGATTAGGGGACGGGTGAGTGTAAGGCTTTGGGTAAGGGTTAGGGTGTGGGTTAGGGTTAGGGTTAGGGTTAGCGGACGGGGACGGTTTAGGGTACAGGTTAGTGTACGACAACGGTTTAGGGTTAGCGTACATGTTAGGGTACGGGTTAGTGTTAGCGTACGGGTTAGGATTAGGGGACGGGTTAAGGTAAGGCTTCGGGAAAGGGTTAGGGTTAGGGTTAGGGTTAGGGTTAGGGGACGGGCACGGGGACGGTTTAGGGTACAGGTAAGGTTACGACAACGGTTTATGGTGAGCGTACGTGTTAGGGTTCAGGTTAGTGTTAGCGTACGGTTTAGGATTAGGAGACGGGTGAGGGTAAGGCTTCGGGTAAGGGTTAGGGTTAGGGTTAGGGTTAGGGGACGGGGACGGTTTAGGGTAAAAGTTAGGGTACGACAACAGTTTAGGGTGAGCATACGTGTTAGGGTACGGGATAGTGTTAGCGTACGGGTTAGGATTAGGGGACGGGTGAGGGTAAGGCTTCGGGTAAGGGTTAGGGTTAGGGTTAGGTTTAGGGTTAGGGGACGGGGACGGTTTAGGGTACAGGTTAGGGTACGACAACGGTTTAGGTTGAGCGTACGTGATAGGGTATGGGTTAGTGTTAGCGTAAGGGTTAGGATTAGGGGACGGGTGAGGGTAAGGCTTTGGGTAAGGGTTAGAGTTAGGGTTAGGGTTAGGGTTAGGGTTAGGGGACGGGGACAGGGACGGTTTAGTGTACAGGTTACGGTAGGAAAACGGTTTAGGGTGAGCGTACATGTTAGTGTATGGTTTAGTGTTAGCGTACGGGTTAGGATTAGGGGACGGGGAGGGTAAGGCTTCGGGTAAGGGTTAGGGTTAGGGTTAGGGTTAGGGTTAGGGGACGGGGACGGTTTAGGGTACAGGTTAGGGTACGACAACCGTTTAGGTTCAGCGTACGTGTTAGGGTACGGATTAGTGTTAGCGTACGGGTTAGGATTAGGGGACGGGTGAGGGTAAGGCTTCGGGTAAGTGTTAGGGTTAGGGTTATGGTTAGGGTTAGGGGACGGGGACGGTTTAGGGTACAGGTTAGGGTACGACAACGGTTTAGGGTGAGCGTACGTGTTAGGGTATGGGTTAGTGTTAGCGTACGGGTTAGGATTAGGGGACGGGTGAGTGTTAGGCTTCGGGTAAGGGTTAGGGTTAGGGTTAGGGTTAGGGTTAGGGGACCTGGACGGTTTAGGGTACAGGTTAGGGTACGACAACGGTTTAGGTTGAGCGTACGTGTTAGGGTACGGGTTAGTGTTAGCGTACGGGTGAGGATTAGGGTCGGGTGAGGGTAAGGCTTCAGGTAAGGGTTAGGGTTAGGGTTAGGGTTAGGGTTAGGGTTAGAGAACGGGGATGGTGTAGGGTACAGTTTAGGGTACGACAACGGTTTAGGGTGAGCGTACGTGTTAGGGTACGGGTTAGTGTTAGCTTATGGGTTAGGATTAGTGGACGGGTGAGGGTAAGGCTTCGGGTAAGGGTTAGGGTTAGGGTTAGGGTTAGGGTTAGGGGACGGGGACAGGGACGGTTTAGGGTACAGGTTAGGGTGCGACAACGTTTTAGGGTGAGCATACATGTTAGGGTATGGGTGATTGTTAGCGTACGGGTTAGGATTAGAGGACGGGTGAGGGTAAGGCTTCGGGTAAGGGTTAGGGTTAGGGTTAGGGGACGGGGACGGGGACGGGGACGGGGACGGTTTAGGGTACAGGTAAGTGTACGACAACGGTTTAGGGTGAGCGTACGTGTTAGGGTATGGGTTAGTGTTCGTGTACGGGTTAGGATTAGGGGATGGGTGAGGGTAAGGCTTCGGGTAAAGGTTAGGGTTAGGGTTAGGGTTAGGGTTAGGGAACGGGGACGGTTTAGGGTACAGGTAAGGGTACGACAACGGTTTAGTGTGAGCGTACGTGTTAGGGTACGGGTTAGTGTTAGCGTACGGGTTAGGATTAGGGGACGGGTGAGGGTAAGGCTTCGGGTAAGGGTTAGGGTTAGGGTTAGGGTTAGGATTAGGGGACAGGGACAGGGACGGTTTAGGGTTCAGGTTAGAGTGCGACAACGGTTTAGGGTGAGCGTACATGTTAGGGTATGGGTGAGTGTTAGCGTACGGGTTAGGATTGGAGGACGGGTGAGGGTAAGGCTTCGGGTAAGGGTTAGGGTTAGGGTTAGGGTTAGGGTTAGGGGACGGGGACGGTTTAGGGTACAGGTTAGGGTACGACAACGGTTTAGGGTGAGCGTACGTGTTAGGGTATGGGTTAGTGTTAGGGTACGGGTTAGGATTAGGGGACGGGTGAGGGTAAGGCTTCGGGTAAGGGTTAGGGTTAGGGTTAGGGTTAGGGTTAGGGTTAGGGGAAGGGGACGTTTCAGGGTACAGTTTAGGGTACGACAAAGGTTTAGGGTGAGCGTACGTGTTAGGGTACGGGTTAGTGTTAGCGTACGGGTGAGGATTAGGGGACGGGTGAGTGTAAGGCTTTGGGTAAGGGTTAGGGTTTGGGTTAGGGTTAGGGTTAGGGTTAGCGGACGGGGACGGTTTAGGGTACAGGTTAGTGTACGACAACGGTTTAGGGTTAGCGTACATGTTAGGGTACGGGTTAGTGTTAGCGTACGGGTTAGGATTAGGGGACGGGTTAGGGTAAGGCTTCGGGAAAGGGTTAGGGTTAGGGTTAGGGTTAGGGTTAGGGGACGGGCACGGGGACGGTTTAGGGTACAGGTAAGGGTACGACAACGGTTTATGGTGAGCGTACGTGTTAGGGTTCGGGTTAGTGTTAGCGTACGGTTTAGGATTAGGAGACGGGTGAGGGTAAGGCTTCGGGTAAGGGTTAGGGTTAGGGTTAGGGTTAGGGGACGGGGACGGTTTAGGGTAAAAGTTAGGGTACGACAACGGTTTAGGGTGAGCGTACGTGTTAGGGTACGGGTTAGTGTTAGCGTACGGGTTAGGATTAGGGGACGGGTGAGGGTAAGGCTTCGGGTAAGGGTTAGGGTTAGGGTTAGGTTTAGGGTTAGGGGACGGGGACGGTTTAGGGTACAGGTTAGGGTACGACAACGGTTTAGGGTGAGCGTACGTGTTAGGGTATGGGTTAGTGTTAGCGTAAGGGTTTGGATTAGGGGACGGGTGAGGGTAAGCTTTTGGGTAAGGGTTAGAGTTAGGGTTAGGGTTAGGGTTAGGGTTAGGGGACGGGGACAGGGACGGTTTAGGGTACAGGTTACGGTAGGAAAACGGTTTAGGGTGAGCGTACATGTTAGTGTATGGTTTAGTGTGAGCGTACGGGTTAGGATTAGGGGACGGGGAGGGTAAGGCTTCGGGTAAGGGTTAGGGTTAGGGTTAGGGTTAGGGGACGGGGACGGTTTAGGGTACAGGTTAGGGTACGACAACGGTTTAGGTTGAGCGTACGTGTTAGGGTACGGATTAGTGTTAGCGTACGGGTTAGGATTAGGGGACGGGTGAGGGTAAGGCTTCGGGTAAGTGTTAGGGTTAGGGTTATGGTTAGGGTTAGGGGACGGGGACGGTTTAGGGTACAGGTTAGGGTACGACAACGGTTTAGGGTGAGCGTACGTGTTAGGGTACGGGTTAGTGTTAGCGTACGGGTTAGGATTAGGGGACGGGTGAGGGTAAGGTTTCGGGTAAGGGTTAGGTTTAGGGTTAGGGTTAGGGATAAGGGACGGAGACGGTTTAGGATACAGGTTAGGGTACGACAACGGTTTAGTGTGAGCGTACGTGTTATGGCACAGGTTAGTGTTAGCGTACGGGTTAGGATTAGGGGACGGGTGAGGGTAAGGCTTCGGGTAAGTGTTAGGGTTAGGGTTAGGGTTAGTGTTAGGGTTAGGGTTAGGGTTAGGGTACGGGGACGGTTTAGGGTACAGGTTAGGGTACGACAACGGTTTAGGGTGAGCGTACGTTTTGGGTACGGGTTAGTGTTACCGTACGGTTTAGGATTAGGGGACGGGTGAGGGTAAGGCTTCGGGTAAGGGTTAGGGTTATGGTTAGGGTTAGGCGATGGGGACGGGGACGGTTTAGGGTACAGGTTAGGGTACGACAACGGTTTAGGGTGAGCGTACGTGTTAGGGTACGTGTTAGTGTTAGCGTACGGGTTAGGATTAGGGGACGGGTGAGGGTAAGGCTTCTGGTAATGGTTAGGTTTACGGTTAGGGTTAGGGATAGGGTTAGGGGACGGGGACGGTTTAGGGTACAGGTTAGGGTACGACAACGGTTTAGGGTGAGCTTACGTGTTAGGGTACGGGTTAGTGTTCGCGTACGGGTTAGGATTAGGGGACGGGTGAGGGTAAGGCTTCGGGTAAGGGTTAGGGTTAGTGTTAGGTTTAGGGTTAGGGTTAGGGGACGGGGACGGTTTAGGGTACAGGTTAGGATAGGACAACGGTTTAGGGTGAGCGTACGTGTTAGGGTACGGGTTAGTGTTAGCGTACGGGTTAGGATTAGGGGACGGGTGAGGGTAAGGCTTCGGGTAAGGGTTAGGGTTAGGGTTAGGGTTAGGGTTAGGGGACGGGGACGGGGACGGTTTAGGGTACAGGTTAGGGTACGTCAACGGTTTAGGGTGAGCGTACGGGTTAGGGTACGGGTTAGTGTTAGCGTACGGGTTAGGTTTAGGGGAAGGGTGAGGGTAAGGCTTCGGGTAAGGGTTAGGGTTAGGGTTAGGGTTAGGGTTAGGTTAAGGGGTCGGGGAAAGTTTAGGGAACAGGTTAGTGTACGACAATGATTTAGGGTGAGCGTACGTGTTAGGGTACGGGTTAGTGTTAGCGTACGGGTTAGGATTAGGGGACGGGTGAGGGTAAGGCTTCGGGTAAGGGTTAGGGTAAGGGTTAGGGTTAGGGTTAGGTTTAGGGGACGGGGACGGTTTAGGGTACAGGTTAGGGTACGACAACGGTTTAGGGTGAGCGTACGTGTTAGGGTACGTGTTAGTGTTAGCGTACGGTTTAGGATTAGGGGTCGGGTGAGGGTAAGCCTTCGGGTAAGTGTTAGGGTTAGGGTTAGGGTTAGGGTTAGGGTTAGGGGACGGGGACGGTTTAGGGTACAGGTTAGGGTACGACAACGGTTTAGGGTGAGCGTACGTGTTAGAGTACGGGTTAGTGTTAGCGTACGGGTTAGGAATAGGGGACGGGTGAGGGTAAGGCTTCGGGTAAGGGTTAGGGTTAGGGTTAGGGTTAGGGTTAGGGTTAGGGGACGGGGA
This sequence comes from Delphinapterus leucas, assembly GCF_059928025.1. NCBI lineage: Eukaryota > Metazoa > Chordata > Mammalia > Artiodactyla > Monodontidae > Delphinapterus > Delphinapterus leucas. Next base: position 5,499,408 of record NC_143147.1, on the reverse strand, counting down.
AGGTTTAGGGTACATGTTAGGGTACGACAACGGTTTAGGGTGAGCGTACGTGTTAGGGTACGGGTTAGTGTTAGCGTACGGGTTAGGATTAGGGGACGGGTGAGGCTAAGGCTTCGGGAAAGGGTTAGGGTTAGGGTTAGGGTTAGGATTAGGGGACGGGGACGGGGACGGTTTAGGGTACAGGTTAGGGTACGACAACGGTTTAGGGTGAGCGTACGTGTTAGGGTACGGGTTAGTGTTAGCGTACGGGTTAGGAGTAGGGGACGGGTGAGGGTAAGACTTCGGGTAAGGGTTAGGGTTAGGGTTAGGGTTAGGGTTAGGGGACGGGGACATTTTAGGGAACACGTTAGGGTACGACAACGGTTTAGGGTGAGCGTACGTGTTAGGGTACGGGTTAGTGTTAGCGTACGGGTTAGGATTAGGGGACGGGTGAGGGTAAGGCTTCGGGTAAGGGTTAGGGTTAGGGTTAGGGTTAGGGCTAGGGTTAGGGGACGGGGACGTTTTAGGGTACAGTTTAGGGTACGACAAAAGTTTAGGGTGAGCGTACGTGTTAGGCTACGGTTTAGTGTTAGCGTACGGGTTAGGATTAGGGGACGGGGAGGGTAAGGCTTCGGGTAAGGGTTAGGGTTAGGGTTAGGGTTAGGGTTAGGGTTAGGGTACGGGGACGGTTTAGGGTACAGGTTAGGGTACGACAACGATTTAGGGTGAGCGTACGTGTTAGGGTACTGTTTAGTGTTAGCGTACGGGTTAGGATTAGGGGAAGGGTGAGGGTAGGGCTTCGGGTAAGGGTTAGGGTTAGGGTTAGGTGACGGGGACGGGGACGGGGACGGGGACAGTTTAGGGTACAGGTTAGGGTACGACAACGGTTTAGGGTGAGCGTATGTGTTAGGGTACGGGTTAGGATTAGGAGACGGGTGAGGGTAAGGCTTCGGGTAAAGGTTAGGGTAAGGGTTAGGGTTAGGGTTAGGGGATGGGGACGGGGACGGTTTAGGGTACAGGTTAGGGTACGTCAACGGTTTAGGGTGAGCGTACGTGTTAGGGTACGGGTTAGTGTTAGTTTACGGGTTAGGATTAGGGGACGGGTGAGGGTAAGGCTTCGGGTAAGGGTTAGGGTTAGTGTTAGGGTTAGGGTTAGGGGACGGGGACGGTTTAGGGTACAGGTTAGGGTACGTCAACGGTTTAGGGTGAGCGTACGTGTTAGGGTACGGGTTAGTGTTAGTTTACGGGTTAGGATTAGGGGACGGGTGAGGGTAAGGCTTCGGGTAAGTGTTAGGGTTATGGTTAGGGTTAGGGTTAGGGGACGGGGACGGTTTAGGGTACAGGTTAGGGTACGACAACGGTTTAGGGTGAGCGTACGTGTTAGGGTACGGTTTAGTGTTAGCGTACGGGTTAGGAGTAGGGGACGGGTGAGGGTAAGGCTTCAGGAAAGGATTAGGGTTACGGTTAGGATTAGGGTTAGGGGACGGGCACGGGGACGGTTTAGCGTACAGGTTAGGGTACGACACCGGTTTAGGGTGAGGGTACGTGTTAGGGTACGGGTTAGTGTTAGCGTACGGGTTAGGATTAGGGGACGGGTTAGGGTAAGGCTTCGGGTAAGGGTTAGGGTTAGGGTTAGGGGACGGGGATGGTTTAGGCTACAGGTTAGGGTACGACAACAGTTTAGGGTGAGCGTACGTGTTAGGGTACGGGTTAGTGTTAGCGTACGGGTTAGGATTAGGGGACGGGTGAGGGTAAGGCTTCGGGTAAGGGTTGGGGTTAGGGTTAGGGTTAGGGTTAGGGTTAGGGGACGGGGACAGTTTAGGGTACAGGTTAGGGTATGAAAACGGTTTAGGGTGAGCGTAAGTGTTAGGGTATGGGTTAGTGTTAGCGTACGGGTTAGGATTAGGGGACGGGTGAGGGTAAGGCTTCGGGTAAGGGTTAGGGTTAGGGTTAGGGTTAGGGTTAGTGAACGGGCACGGTTTAGGGTACAGGTTAGGCTACGACAACAGTTTAGGGTGAGCGTACGTGTTAAGGTACGGGTTAGTTTTAGGGTACGGGTTAGGATTAGGAGAAGGGTGAGGGTAAGGCTTCGGGTAAGGGTTAGGGTTAGGGTTAGGGTTAGGGTTAGGGTTAGGTGACGGGGATGGTTTAGGGTACAGGTTAGGGTACGAGAACGGTTTAGGGTGAGCGTACGTGTTAGGGTACGGGTTAGTGTTATCGTACGGGTTAGGATTAGGGGACGGGTGATGGTAAGGCTTCGGGTAAGCGTTAGGGTTAGGGTTAGGGTTAGGTTTAGGGTTAGGGGACGGGGACGGTTTAGGGTACAGTTTAGGGTACGACAACGATTTAGGGTGAGCGTACGTGTTAGGGTACGGGTTAGTGTTAGCGTACGGGTTAGGATTATGGGACGGGTGAGGGTAAGGCTTCGGGTAAGGGTTAGGGTTAGGGTTAGGGCTAGGGGACGGGGACGGTTCAGTGTACAGGTTAGGGTACGACAACGGTTTAGGGTGAGCGTACGTGTTAGGATTCGGGTTAGTGTTAGCGTTTGGGTTAGGATTCGGGGACGGGTGAGGGTAAGGCTTCGGGTAAGGGTTAGGGTTAGGTTTAGGGTTAGGGTTAGGCTTAGGGGACGGGGACGGTTTAGGGTACAGGTTAGTTTACGACAACGGTTTAGGGTGAGCGTACGTGTTAGGGTACGGGTTAGTGATAGCGTACGGTTTAGGATTAGGGTACGGGTGAGGGTAAGGCTTCGGGTTAGGGTTAGGGTTAGGGTTAGGGTTAGGGGACGGGACGGTTTAGGGTACAGGTTAGGTTACGACAAAGATTTAGGGTGAGCGTACGTGTTAGGGTACGGGTTAGTGTTAGCGTACGGGTTAGGATTAGGGGACGGGTGAGGGTAAGGCTTCGGGTAAAGGTTAGGGTTAGGGTTAGGGTTAGATTTAGGGGACGGGGACGGGGACGGTTTAGGGTACAGGTTAGGGTATGACAACGGTTTAGGATGAGCGTACTTTTTAGGGTACGGGTTAGTGTTAGCGTACGGGTTAGGATTAGGGGACGGGTGAGGGTAAGGCTTCGGGTAAGGGTTAGGGTCATGGTTAGGGTTAGGGTTAGGGTTAGGGTACGGTGACAGTTCAGGGTACAGGTTAGGGTACGACAACGATTTAGGGTGAGCGTACGTGTTAGGGTACGGTTTAGTGTTAGCGTACGGGTTAGGATTAGGGGACGGGTGAGGTTAAGGCTTCGGGTAAGGGTTAGGGTTAGGTTTAGGGTTAGGGTTAGGGGACGGGGACGGTTTAGGGTACAGGTTAGGCTACGACAACGGTTTAGGGTGAGCGTACGTGTTAGGGTACGGGTTAGTGTTAGCGTACGGGTTAGGATTAGGGGACGGGTGAGGGTAAGGCTTCGGGTAAGGGTTAGGGTTAGGTTTAGGGTTAGGGTTAGGGTTAGGGGATGGGGACAGGGACGGTTTAGGGTACAGGTTAGGGTACGACAACGGTTTAAGGTGACCGTACATGTTAGGCTATGGGTTAGTGTTAGCGTACGGGTTAGGATTAGGGGACGGGTGAGGGTAAGGCTTCGGGTAAGGCTTAGGTTTAGGGTTAGGGTTAGGGGACGGGGACGGGGACGGGGACGGTTTAGGGTAGAGGATAGGATACTACAACGGTGTAGGGTGAGCGTACATGTTAGGGTACGGGTTAGTGTTAGCGTACGGGTTAGGATTAGGGGACGGGTGAGGGTAAGGCTTCGGGTAAAGGTTAGGGTTAGGGTTAGGGTTAGGGTTAGGGGACGGGGACGGGGATGGTTTAGGGTACAGGTTAGAGTACGACAACGGTTTAGGGTGAGCGTACGTGTTAGGGTACGGGTTAGTGTTAGCGTACGGGTTAGGACTAGGGGACAGGTGAGGGTAAGGCTTCGGGTAAGGGTTAGGGTTAGGGTTAGGGTTAGGGTTAGGGTTAGGGTTCGGGGACGGTTTAGGTACAGGTTAGGGTACGACAACGATTTAGGGTGAGCGTACGTGTTAGGGTACGGGTTAGTGTTAGCGTACGGGTTAGGACTAGGGGACAGGTGAGGGTAAGGCTTCGGGTAAGGGTTAGGGTTAGGGTTAGGGTTAGGGTTAGGGTTAGGTTTCGGGGACGGTTTAGGTACAGGTTAGGGTACGACAACGATTTAGGGTGAGCGTACGTGTTAGGGTACGGGTTAGTGTTAGCGTACGGGTTAGGACTAGGGGACAGGTGAGGGTAAGGCTTCGGGTAAGGGTTAGGGTTAGGGTTAGGGTTAGGGTTAGGGTTCGGGGACGGTTTAGGTACAGGTTAGGGTACGACAACGATTTAGGGTGAGCGTACGTGTTAGGGTACTGGTTAGTGTTAGCGTACGGGTTAGGATTAGGGGACGGGTGATGGTAAGGCTTCGGGTAAGGGTTAGGGTTAGGGTTAGGGTTAGGGTTAGGGTTAGGGGACGGGGACAGGGACGGTTTAGGGTACAGGTTAGGGTACGACAACGGTTTAGGGTGAGCGTACATGTTAGGGTATGGGTTAGTGTTAGCGTTCGGGGTAGGATTAGGGGACGGGTGAGGGTAAGGCTTCGGGTAAGGGTTAGGGTTAGGGTTAGGGTTAGGGGACGGGGACGGGGACGGGGACGGTTTAGGGTACAGGTTAGGGTACGACAACGGTTTAGGGTGAGCGTACGTGTTAGGGTAAGGGTTAGTGTTAGCGTACGGGTTAGGATTAGGGGACGGGTGAGTGTAAGGCTTCGGGTAAGTGTTAGGGTTAGGGTTAGGGTTAGGGTTAGGGTTAGGGGACGGGAACGGTTTAGAGTACAGGTTAGGGTACGTCAACGGTTTGGGGTGAGCGTACGTGTTAGGGTATGGGTTAGTATTAGTGTACGGGTTAGGATTAGGGGACGGGTGAGGGTAAGGCTTCGGGTAAGGGTTAGGGTTAGTGTTAGGGTTAGGGTTAGGGTTAGGGGACGGGGACGGTTTAGGGTACAGGTTAGGGTACGACAACGGTTAAGGGTGAGCGTACGTGTTAGGGTATGGTTTAGTGTTAGCGTACGGGTTAGGATTAGGGGACGGGTGAGGGTAAGGCTTCGGGTAAGGGTTAGGGTTAGGGTTAGGGTTAGGGTTAGGGTTAGGGGACGGGGACGGCTTAGGGTACAGGTTAGGGTACGACAAAGTTTAGGGTGAGCGTACGTTTTAGGGTACGGGTTAGTGTTAGCGTACGTGTTAGGATTAGGGGACGGGTGAGTGTAAGGCTTCGGGTAAGGGTTAGGGTTAGGGTTTGGGTTAGGGTTAGGGTTAGGGGACGGGGACGGTTTAGGGTACAGGTTAGTGTACGACAACGGTTTAGGGTGAGCGTACATGTTAGGGTATGGGTTAGTGTTAGCGTACGGGTTAGGATTAGGGGACGGGTGAGTGTAAGGCTTCGGGAAAGGGTTAGGGTTAGGGTTAGGGTTAGGATTAGGGGACGGGCACGAGACGGTTTAGGGTACAGGTTAGGGTACGACAACGGTTTAGGGTGAGGGTACGTGTTAGGGTACGGGTTAGTGTTAGCGTACGGGTTAGGATTAGGGGACGGCTTAGGGTAAGGCTTCGGGTAAGGGTTCGGGTTAGGGTTAGGGTTAGGGGACAGGGACGGTTTAGGGTACAAGTTAGGGTACGACGACGGTTTAGATTGAGCGTACGTGTTAGGGTACGGGTTAGTGTTAGCTTACGGGTTAGGTTTAGGGGACGGGTGAGGGTAAGACTTGGGGTAAGGGTTAGGGTTAGGGTTGGGGTTAGGGTTAGGGGACGGGTACGGTTTAGGGTACAGGTTAGGTTACGACAACGGTTTAGGGTGAGCGTATGTTTTAGGGTACGGGTTAGTGTTAGCGTACGGGTTAGGATTAGGGGACGGGTGAGGGTAAGGCTTTGGGTAAGGGTTAGGGTTAGGGTTATGGTTAGGGTTAGGGTTAGGGGACGGGGACAGGGACGGTTTAGGGTACAGGTTAGGGTAGGACAACGGTTTAGGGTGAGCGTACATGTTAGTGTATGGTTTAGTGTTAGCGTACGGGTTAGGATTAGGGGACGGGTTAGGGTAAGGCTTCGGGTAAGGGTTGGGGTTAGGGTTAGGGTTAGGGTTAGGGGACGGGGACGGTTTAGGGTACAGGTTCGGGTACGACAACGGTTTAGGGTGAGCGTACGTGTTAGGGTACGGGTTAGTGTTAGCGTACGGGTTAGGATTAGGGGACGGGTGAGGGTAAGGCTTCGGGTAAGGGTTAGGGTTAGGGTTATGGTTAGGTTTAGGGGACGGGGACGGTTTAGGGTACAGGTTAGGGTACGACAACGGTTTAGGGTGAGCGTACGTGTTAGGGTACGGGTTAGTGTTAGCGTACGGTTTAGGATTAGGAGACGGGTGAGGGTAAGGCTTCGGGTAAGGGTTAGGATTAGGGTTAGGGTTAGGGGACGGGGACGGTTTAGGGTACAAGTTAGGGTACGACAACGGTTTAGGGTGAGCGTACGTGTTAGGATACGGGTTAGTGTTAGCGTACGGGTTAGGATTATGGGACAGGTGAGTGTTAGGCTTCGGGTAAGGGTTAGGGTTAGGGTTAGGGTTAGGGTTAGGGTTAGGGGACGGGGACGGTTTAGTGTACAGGTCACGGTACGACAATGGTTTAGGGTGAGCGTACGTGTTAGGGTACGGGTCAGTGTTAGCGTACGGGTTAGGATTAGGGGACGGGTGAGGGTAAGGCTTCGGGTAAGGGTTAGGGTTAGGGTTAGGCTTAGGGGACGGGGACGGTTTAGGGTACAGGTTAGGGTACGACAACGGTTTAGGGTGAGCGTACGTGTTAGGGTACGGTTTAGTGTTAGCGTACGGTTTAGGATTAGGGGACGGGTGAGGGCAAGGCTTCGGGTAAGGGTTAGGGTTAGGGTTAGGGTTAGGGTTAGGGTTAGGGGACGGGGACAGGGAAGGTTTAGGGTACAGGTTAGGGTACGACAACGGTTTAAGGTGACCGTACATGTTAGGGTATGTGTTAGTGTTAGCGTACGGGTTAGGATTAGGGGACGGGTGAGGGTAAGGCTTCGGGTAAGGGTTAGGTTTAGGGTTAGGGGACGGGGACGGGGACGGTGACGGGGACGGTTTAGGGTAGAGGTTAGGGTACGACAACGGTTTGGGTTAGCATACGTGTTAGGGTACGGGTTAGTGTTAGCGTACGGGTTAGGATTAGGGGACGGGTGAGGGTAAGGCTTCGGGTAAAGGTTAGGGTTAGGGTTAGGGTTAGGGTTAGGGGACGGGGACGGGGACGATTTAGGGTACAGGTTAGGGTACGACAACGGTTTAGGGTGAGCGTACGTGTTAGTGTACGGGTTAGTGTTAGCGTACGGGTTAGGATTAGGGGACAGGTGAGTGTAAGGCTTCGGGTAAGGGATAGGGTTAGGGTTAGGGTTAGGGTTAGGGTTAGGGGACTGGGACGGTTTAGGGTACAGGTTAGGGTACGACAACGGTTTAGGGTGAGCGTAGGTGTTAGGGTACGGTTTAGTGTTAGCGTACGGTTTAGGATTAGGGGACGGGTGAGGGTAAGGCTTCGGGTAAGGGTTAGGGTTAGGGTTAGGGTTAGGGTTAGGGTTAGGGGACGGGGACGGTTTAGGGTACAGGTTAGGGTACGACAACGGTTTAGGGTGAGCGTACGTGTTAGGGTACGGGTTAGTGTTAGCGTACGGGTGAGGATTAGGGGACGGGTGAGTGTAAGGCTTCGGTAAGGGTTAGGGTTAGGGTTAGGTTTAGGGTTAGGGGACGGGGACGGTTTAGGGTACAGGTTAGGGTACGACAACGGTTTAGGGTGAGCGTACGTGTTAGGGAACGGATTAGTGTTAGCGTACGGGTTAGGATTAAGGGACGGGTGAGGGTAAGGCTTCGGGTAAGGGTTAGGGTTAGGGTTAGTGATAGGGTTAGGGGACGGGGACGGTTTAGGGTACAGGATAGGGTACGACAACGGTTTAGGGTGAGCGTACGTGTTAGGGTACGGGTTAGTGTTAGCGTACGGGTTAGGATAAGGGGTCGGGTGAGGGTAAGGCTTCGGGTAAGGGTTAGGGTTAGGTTTAGGGTTAGGGTTAGGGTTAGGGGACGGGGACGGTTTAGGGTACAGGTTAGGGTACGACAACGGTTTAGGGTGAGCGTACGTGTTAGGTTACGGGTTAGTGTTAGCGTACGGGTTAGGATTAGGGGACGGGTGAGTGTAAGGCTTCGGGTAAGGGTTAGGGTTAGGGTTAGGGTTAGGGTTAGGGTAAGGGGACGGGGACGGTTTAGGGTACAGGTTAGGGTACGACAACGGTTTAGGGTGTGCGTACATGTTAGGGTACGGGTTAGTGTTAGCGTACGGGTTAGGATTAGGGGACGGGTGAGGGTAAGGCTTCGGGAAAGGGTTAGGGTTAGGGTTAGGGTTAGGGGACGGGCACGGGGACTGTTTAGGGTACAGGTTATGGTACGACAACAGTTTAGGGTGAGGGTACGTTTTAGGGTACGGGTTAGTGTTAGCGTACGGTTTAGGATTAGGGGACGGGTTAGGGTACGGCTTCGGGTAAGGGTTAGGGTTAGGGTTAGGGTTAGGGTTAGGGTAAGGGGACGGGGACGGTTTAGGGTACAGGTTAGGGTACGACAACGGTTTAGGGTGTGCGTACATGTTAGGGTACGGGTTAGTGTTAGCGTACGGGTTAGGATTAGGGGACGGGTGAGGGTAAGGCTTCGGGTAAGTGTTAGGGTTAGGGTTAGGGTTAGGGTTAAGGTTAAGGTACGGGGACGGTATAGGGTACAGGTTAGGGTACGACAACGATTTAGGGTGAGCGTACGTGTTAGGGTACGTGTTAGTGTTAGCGTACGGGTTAGGATTAGGGGACGGGTGAGGGTAAGGCTTCGGGTAAGGGTTAGGGTTAGGGTTAGGGTTAGGGTTAGGGGACGGGGACCGTTTAGGGTACAGGTTAGGCTACGACAACGGTTTAGGGTGAGCGTACGTGTTAGGGTACGGGTTAGTGTTAGCGTACGGGTTAGGATTAGGGGACGGGTGAGGGTAAGGCTTCGGGTAAGGGTAAGGGTTAGGGTTAGGGTTAGTTTTAGGGGACGGGGACAGGGACGGTTTAGGGTACAGGTTAGGGTACGACAACGGTTTAGGGTGACCGTACTGTTAGGGAATGGTTTAGTGTTAGCGTACGGGTTAGGATTAGGGGACGGGTGAGGGTAAGGCTTCGGGTAAGGGTTAGGTTTAAGGTTAGGGGACGGGGACGGGGACGGGGACGGGGACGGTTTAGGGTAGAGGTTAGGGTACGACAACGGTTTAGGGTGAGCGTATGTGTTAGGGTACGGGTTAGTGTTAGCGTACGGGGTATGATTAGGGGACGGGTGAGGGTAAGGCTTCGGGTAAAGGTTAGGGTTAGGGTTAGGGTTAGGGGACGGGGACGGGGACGGTTTAGGCTACAGGTTAGGGTACGACAACGGTTTCGGGTGAGCGTACGTGTTAGGGTACGGGTTAGTGTTAGCGTACGGGTTAGGATTAGGGGACAGGTGAGTGTAAGGCTTCGGGTAAGGGTTAGGGTTAGGGTTAGGGTTAGGGTTAGGGGACGGGGACGGTTTAGGGTACAGGTTAGGGTACGACAACGGTTTAGGGTGAGCGTAGGTGTTAGGGTAAGGTTTAGTGTTAGCGTACGGGTTAGGATTAGGGGACGGGTGAGGGTAAGGCTTCGGGTAAGGGTTAGGGTTAGGGTTAGGGTGAGGGTTAGGGGACGGGGACTGTTTAGGGTACAGGTTAGGGTACGATAATGGTTTAGGGTGAGCGTACGTGTTAGGGTACGGGTTAGTGTTAGCGTACGGGTGAGGATTAGGGGACGGGTGAGGGTAAGGCTTCGGGTAAGGGTTAGGGTTAGGGTTAGGGTTAGGGGACGGGGACGGGGACGGTTTAGGGTACAGGTTAGGGTACGACAACGGTTTAGGGTAGCGTACGTGTTAGGGTACGGGTTAGTGTTAGCGTACGGGTTAGGATTAGGGGACAGGTGAGTGTAAGGCTTCGGGTAAGGGTTAGGGTTAGGGTTAGGGTTAGGGTTAGGGGACGGGGACGGTTTAGGGTACAGGTTAGGGTACGACAACGTTTTAGGGTGAGCGTAGGTGTTAGGGTACGGTTTAGTGTTAGCGTACGGGTTAGGATTTGGGGACGGGTGAGGGTAAGGCTTCGGGTAAGTGTTAGGGTTAGGGTTAGGGTTAGGGTTAGGGTTAGGCGACGGGGACGGTTTAGGGTACAGGTTAGGGTACGACAACGGTTTAGGGTGAGCGTACGTGTCAGGGTACGGGTTAGTGTTAGCGTACGGGTGAGGATTAGGGGACGGGTGAATGTAAGGCTTCGGGTAAGTGTTAGGGTTAGGGTTAGGGTTAGGGTTAGGGTTAGGGGACGGGGACGGTTTAGGGTACAGGTTAGGGTACGACAACGGTTTAGGGTGAGCGTACGTGTTAGGGTACGGGTTAGTGTTAGCGTACGGGTTAGGATTAGGGGAAGGGTGAGGGTAAGGCTTCGGGTAAGGGTTAGGGTTAGAGTTAGGGTTAGGGGACGGGGACGGTTTAGGGTACAGTTTAGGCTACGACAACGGTTTAGGGTGAGCGTACGTGTTAGGGTACGGGTTAGTGTTAGCGTACGGGTTAGGATTATGGGACGGGTGAGGGTAAGGCTTCAGGTAAGTGTTAGGGTTAGGGTTAGGGTTAGGGTTAGGGTTAGGGGACGGGGACAGGGACGGTTTAGGGTACAAGTTAGGGTACGACGAAGGTTTAGGTTGAGCGTACGTGTTAGGGTACGGATTAGTGTTAGCTTACGGGTTAGGTTTAGGGGACGGGTGAGGGTAAGACTTGGGGTAAGGGTTAGGGTTAGGGTTAGGGTTAGGGTTAGGGGACGGGGACGGTTTAGGGTACAGGTTAGGTTACGACAACGGTTTAGGGTGAGCGTATGTTTTAGGGTACGGGTTAGTGTTAGCGTACGGGTTAGGATTAGGGGACGGGTGAGGGTAAGGCTTTGGGTAAGGGTTAGGGTTAGGGTTATGGTTAGGGTTAGGGTTAGGGGACGGGGACAGGGACGGTTTAGGGTACAGGTTAGGGTAGGACAACGGTTTAGGGTGAGCGTACATGTTAGTGTATGGTTTAGTGTTAGCGTACGGGTTAGGATTAGGGGACGGGTTAGGGTAAGGCTTCGGGTAAGGTTTGGGGTTAGGGTTAGGGTTAGGGTTAGGGGACGGGGACGGTTTAGGGTACAGGTTCGGGTACGACAACGGTTTAGGGTGAGCGTACGTGTTAGGGTACGGGTTAGTGTTAGCGTACGGGTTAGGATTAGGGGACGGGTGAGGGTAAGGCTTCGGGTAAGGGTTAGGGTTAGGGTTATGGTTAGGGTTAGGGGACGGGGACGGTTTAGGGTACAGGTTAGGGTACGACAACGGTTTAGGGTGAGCGTACGTGTTAGGGTACAGGTTAGTGTTAGCGTACGGTTTAGGATTAGGAGACGGGTGAGGGTAAGGCTTCGGGTAAGGGTTAGGGTTAGGGTTAGGGTTAGGGGACGGGGACGGTTTAGGGTACAAGTTAGGGTACGACAACGGTTTAGGGTGAGCGTACGTGTTAGGGTACGGGTTAGTGTTAGCGTACGGGTTAGGATTAGGGGACAGGTGAGTGTTAGGCTTCGGGTAAGGGTTAGGGTTAGGGTTAGGGTTAGGGTCATGGTTAGGGGACGGGGACGGTTTAGTGTACAGGTCACGGTACGACAATGGTTTAGGGTGAGCGTACGTGTTAGGGTACGGGTCAGTGTTAGCGTACGGGTTAGGATTAGGGGACGGGTGAGGGTAAGGCTTCGGGTAAGGGTTAGGGTTAGGGTTAGGCTTAGGGGACGGGGACGGTTTAGGGTACAGGTTAGGGTACGACAACGGCTTAGGGTGAGCGTACGTGTTAGGGTACGGTTTAGTGTTAGCGTACGGTTTAGGATTAGGGGACGGGTGAGGGCAAGGCTTCGGGTAAGGGTTAGGGTTAGGGTTAGGGTTAGGGTTAGGGTTAGGGGACGGGGACAGGGACGGTTTAGGGTACAGGTTAGGGTACGACAACGGTTTAAGGTGACCGTACATGTTAGGGTATGTGTTAGTGTTAGCGTACGGGTTAGGATTAGGGGACGGGTGAGGGTAAGGCTTCGGGTAAGGGTTAGGTTTAGGGTTAGGGGACGGGGACGGGGACGGTGACGGGGAAGGTTTAGGGTAGAGGTTAGGGTACGACAACGGTTTGGGTTAGCATACGTGTTAGGGTACGGGTTAGTGTTAGCGTACGGGTTAGGATTAGGGGACGGGTGAGGGTAAGGCTTCGGGTAAAGGTTAGGGTTAGGGTTAGGGTTAGGGTTAGGGGACGGGGACGGGGACGATTTAGGGTACAGGTTAGGGTACGACAACGGTTTAGGGTGAGCGTACGTGTTAGTGTACGGGTTAGTGTTAGCGTACGGGTTAGGATTAGGGGACAGGTGAGTGTAAGGCTTCGGGTAAGGGATAGGGTTAGGGTTAGGGTTAGGGTTAGGGTTAGGGGACGGGGACGGTTTAGGGTACAGGTTAGGGTACGACAACGGTTTAGGGTGAGCGTAGGTGTTAGGGTACGGTTTAGTGTTAGCGTACGGTTTAGGATTAGGGGACGGGTGAGGGTAAGGCTTCGGGTAAGGGTTAGGGTGAGGGTTAGGGTTAGGGTTAGGGTTAGGGGACGGGGACGGTTTAGGGTACAGGTTAGGGTACGACAACGGTTTAGGGTGAGCGTACGTGTTAGGGTACGGGTTAGTGTTAGCGTACGGGTGAGGATTAGGGGACGGGTGAGTGTAAGGCTTCGGTAAGGGTTAGGGTTAGGGTTAGGTTTAGGGTTAGGGGACGGAGACGGTTTAGGGTACAGGTTAGGGTACGACAACGGTTTAGGGTGAGCGTACGTGTTAGGGAACGGATTAGTGTTAGCGTACGGGTTAGGATTAAGGGACGGGTGAGGGTAAGGCTTCGGGTAAGGGTTAGGGTTAGGGTTAGTGATAGGGTTAGGGGACGGGGACGGTTTAGGGTACAGGATAGGGTACGACAACGGTTTAGGGTGAGCGTACGTGTTAGGGTACGGGTTAGTGTTAGCGTACGGGTTAGGATAAGGGGACGGGTGAGGGTAAGGCTTCGGGTAAGGGTTAGGGTTAGGTTTAGGGTTAGGGTTAGGGTTAGGGGACGGGGACGGTTTAGGGTACAGGTTAGGGTACGACAACGGATTAGGGTGAGCGTACGTGTTAGGTTACGGGTTAGTGTTAGCGTACGGGTTAGGATTAGGGGACGGGTGAGTGTAAGGCTTCGGGTAAGGGTTAGGGTTAGGGTTAGGGTTAGGGTTAGGGGACGGGGACGGTTTAGGGTACAGGTTAGGGTACGTCAACGGTTTAGGGTGAGCGTACGTGTTAGGGTACGGGTTAGTGTTAGCGTACGGGTTAGGATTAGGGGACGGGTGAGTGTAAGGCTTCGGGTAAGGGTTAGGGTTAGGGTTAGGGTTAGGGTTAGGGTTAGGGGACGGGGACGGTTTAGGGAACAGGTTAGGTTACCACAACGGTTTAGGTTGAGCGTACGTGTTAGGGTACGGGTTAGTGTTAGCGTACGGGTTAGGATTAGGGGACGGGTGAGGGTAAGGCTTCGGGAAAGGGTTAGGGTTAGGGTTAGGGTTAGGGGACGGGCACGGGGACTGTATAGGGTACAGGTTAGGGTACGACAACAGTTTAGGGTGAGGGTACGTTTTAGGGTACGGGTTAGTGTTAGCGTACGGTTTAGGATTAGGGGACGGGTTAGGGTACGGCTTCGGGTAAGGGTTAGGGTTAGGGTTAGGGTTAGGGTTAGGGTAAGGGGACTGGGACGGTTTAGGGTACAGGTTAGGGTACGACAACGGTTTAGGGTGTGCGTACGTGTTAGGGTACGGGTTAGTGTTAGCGTACGGGTTAGGATTAGGGGACGGGTGAGGGTAAGGCTTCGGGTAAGTGTTAGGGTTAGGGTTAGGGTTAGGGTTAAGGTTAAGGTACGGGGACGGTATAGGGTACAGGTTAGGGTACGACAACGATTTAGGGTGAGCGTACGTGTTAGGGTACGTGTTAGTGTTAGCGTACGGGTTAGGATTAGGGGACGGGTGAGGGTAAGGCTTCGGGTAAGGGTTAGGGTTAGGGTTAGGGTTAGGTTTAGGGGACGGGGACCGTTTAGGGTACAGGTTAGGCTACGACAACGGTTTAGGGTGAGCGTACGTGTTAGGGTACGGGTTAGTGTTAGCGTACGGGTTAGGATTAGGGGACGGGTGAGGGTAAGGCTTCGGGTAAGGGTAAGGGTTAGGGTTAGGGTTAGTTTTAGGGGACGGGGACAGGGACGGTTTAGGGTACAGGTTAGGGTACGACAACGGTTTAGGGTGACCGTACTGTTAGGGAATGGTTTAGTGTTAGCGTACGGGTTAGGATTAGGGGACGGGTGAGGGTAAGGCTTCGGGTAAGGGTTAGGTTTAAGGTTAGGGGACGGGGACGGGGACGGGGACGGGGACGGTTTAGGGTAGAGGTTAGGGTACGACAACGGTTTAGGGTGAGCGTATGTGTTAGGGTACGGGTTAGTGTTAGCGTACGGGGTATGATTAGGGGACGGGAGAGGGTAAGGCTTCGGGTAAAGGTTAGGGGTAGGGTTAGGGTTAGGGGACGGGGACGGGGACGGTTTAGGCTACAGGTTAGGGTACGACAACTGTTTCGGGTGAGCGTACGTGTTAGGGTACGGGTTAGTGTTAGCGTACGGGTTAGGATTAGGGGACAGGTGAGTGTAAGGCTTCGGGTAAGGGTTAGGGTTAGGGTTAGGGTTAGGGTTAGGGGACGGGGACGGTTTAGGGTACAGGTTAGGGTACGACAACGGTTTAGGGTGAGCGTAGGTGTTAGGGTAAGGTTTAGTGTTAGCGTACGGGTTAGGATTAGGGGACGGGTGAGGGTAAGGCTTCGGGTAAGGGTTAGGGTTAGGGTTAGGGAGAGGGTTAGGGGACGGGGACTGTTTAGGGTACAGGTTAGGGTACGATAATGGTTTAGGGTGAGCGTACGTGTTAGGGTACGGGTTAGTGTTAGCGTACGGGTGAGGATTAGGGGACGGGTGAGGGTAAGGCTTCGGGTAAGGGTTAGGGTTAGGGTTAGGGTTAGGGGACGGGGACGGGGACGGTTTAGGGTACAGGTTAGGGTACGACAACGGTTTAGGGTAGCGTACGTGTTAGGGTACGGGTTAGTGTTAGCGTACGGGTTAGGATTAGGGGACAGGTGAGTGTAAGGCTTCGGGTAAGGGTTAGGGTTAGGGTTAGGGTTAGGGTTAGGGGACGGGGACGGTTTAGGGTACAGGTTAGGGTACGACAACGTTTTAGGGTGAGCGTAGGTGTTAGGGTACGGTTTAGTGTTAGCGTACGGGTTAGGATTAGGGGACGTGTGAGGGTAAGGCTTCGGGTAAGTGTTAGGGTTAGGGTTAGGGTTAGGGTTAGGGTTAGGCGACGGGGACGGTGTAGGGTACAGGTTAGGGTACGACAACGGTTTAGGGTGAGCGTACGTGTTAGGGTATGGGTTAGTGTTAGCGTACGGGTGAGGATTAGGGGACGGGTGAATGTAAGGCTTCGGGTAAGTGTTAGGGTTAGGGTTAGGGTTAGGGTTAGGGTTAGGGGACGGGGACGGTTTAGGGTAGAGGTTAGGGTACGACAACGGTTTAGGGTGAGCGTAGGTGTTAGGGTATGGGTTAGTGTTAGCGTACGGGTTAGGATTAGGGGACGGGTGAGGGTAAGGCTTCGGGCAAATATTAGGGTTAGGGTTAGGGGACGGGGAAGGTTTAGGGTACAGGTTAGGGTACTTCAACGGTTTAGGGTGAGCGTACGTGTTAGGGTACGGGTTAGTGTTAGCGTACGGGTTAGGATTAGGGGACAGGTGAGTGTAAGGCTTCGGGTAAGGGTTAGGGTTTGGGTTAGGGTTAGGGTTAGGGGACGGGGACGGTTTAGGGTACAGGTTAGGGTACGTCAACAGTTTAGGGTGAGCGTACGTGTTAGGGTACGGGTTAGTGTTAGCGTACGGGTTAGGATTAGGGGACGGGTGAGTGTAAGGCTTCAGGTAAGGGTTAGGGTTAGGGTTAGGGTTAGGGGACGGGGACGGTTTAGGGAACAGGTTAGGTTACCACAACGGTTTAGGGTGAGCGTACGTGTTAGGGTACGGGTTAGTGTTAGCGTACGGGTTAGGATTAGGGGACGGGTGAGGGTAAGGCTTCGGGAAAGGGTTAGGGATAGGGTTAGGGTTAGGGGACGGGCACGGGGACTGTTTAGGGTACAGGTTAGTGTACGACAACTGTTTAGGGTGAGGGTACGTTTTAGGGTACGGGTTAGTGTTAGCGTACGGGTTAGGATTAGGGGACGGGTTAGGGTAAGGCTTCGGGTAAGGGTTAGGGTTAGGGTTAGGGTTAGGGTTAGGGTTAGGGGACGGGGACGGTTTAGGGTACAGGTTAGGGTACGACAACTGTTTAGGGTGAGCGTACGTGTTAGGGTACGGGTTAGTGTTAGCGTACGGGTTAGGATTAGGGGACGGGTGAGGGTAAGGCTTCGGGTAAGTGTTAGGGTTAGGGTTAGGGTTAGGGTTAGGGTTAAGGTACGGGGACGGTATAGGGTACAGGTTAGGGTACGACAACGATTTAGGGTGAGCGTACGTGTTAGGGTACGTGTTAGTGTTAGCGTACGGGTTAGGATTAGGGGACGGGTGAGGGTAAGGCTTCGGGTAAGGGTTAGGGTTAGGGTTAGGGTTAGGGTTAGGGGACGGGGACCGTTTAGGGTACAGGTTAGGGTACGACAACGGTTTAGGGTGACCGTACATGTTAGGGTATGGTTTAGTGTTAGCGCACGGGTTAGGATTAGGGGACGGGTGAGGGTAAGGCTTCGGGTAAGGGTTAGGTTTAGGGTTAGGGGACGGGGACGGGGACGGGGACGGTTTAGGTTAGAGGTTAGGGTACGACAACGGTTTAGGGTGAGCGTACGTGTTAGGGTACGGGTTAGTGTTAGCGTACGGTGTATGATTAGGGGACGGGTGAGGGTAAGGCTTCGGGTAAAGGTTAGGGTTATGGTTAGGGTTAGGGGACGGGGACGGGGACGGTTTAGGGTACAGGTTAGGGTACGACAACGGTTTAGTGTGAGCGTACGTGTTAGGGTACGGGTTAGTGTTAGCGTACGGGTTAGGATTAGGGCACAGGTGAGTGTAAGGCTTCGGGTAAGGGTTAGAGTTAGGGTTAGGGTTAGGGTTAGGGACGGGGACGGTTTAGGGTACAGGTTAGGGTACGTCAATGGTTTAGGGTGAGCGTACGTGTTAGGGTACGGGTTAGTGTTAGTGTACGGGTTAGGATTAAGGGACGGGTGAGGGCAAGGCTTCGGGTAAGGGTTAGGGTTAGGGTTAGGGTTAGGGGACGGGGACGGTTTAGGGTACAGGTTAGGGTACGACAACGGTTTAGGGTGAGCGTAGGTGTTAGGGTACGGTTTAGTGTTAGCGTACGGGTTAGGATTAGGGGACGGGTGAGGGTAAGGCTTCGGATAAGGGTTAGGGTTAGGGTTAGGGTTAGGGTTAGGGGACGGGGACGGTTTAGGGTACTGGTTAGGGTACGACAACGGTTTAGGGTGAGCGTACGTGTTAGGGTACGGGTTAGTGTTAGCGTACAGGTGAGGATTAGGGGACGGGTGAGTGTAAGGCTTCGGGTAGGTGTTAGGGTTAGGGTTAGGGTTAGGGTTAGGGTTAGGGGACGGGGACGGTTTAGGGTACAGGTTAGTGTACGACAACGGTTTAGGGTGAGCGTACGTGTTAGGGTACGGGTTAGTGTTAACGTACGGGTTAGGATTAGGGGATGGGTGAGGTTAAGGCTTCGGGTAAGTGTTATGGTTAGGGTTAGGGTTAGGGTTAGGGTTAGGGTACGGGGACGGTTTAGGGTACAGGTTAGGGTACGACAACGATTTAGGGTGACCGTACGTGTTAGGGTACGGGTTAGTGTTAGCGTACGGGTTAGGATTAGGGGAAGGGTGAGTGTAAGGCTTCGGGTAAGGGTTAGGGTTAGGGTTAGGGTTAGGGGACGGGGACGGTTTAGGGTACAGGTTAGGCTACGACAACGGTTTAGGTTGAGCGTACGTGTTAGGGTACGGGTTAGTGTTAGCGTACGGGTTAGGATTAGGGGACGGGTGAGGGTAAGGCTTCAGGTAAGGGTTAGGGTTAGGGTTAGGGTTAGGGTTAGGGTTAGGGTTAGGGGACGGGGACGGTTTAGGGTACAGGTTAGGGTACATCAATGGTTTAGGGTGAGCGTACGTGTTAGGGTACGGGTTAGTGTTAGTGTACGGGTTAGGATTAAGGGACGGGTGAGGGTAAGGCTTCGGGTAAGGGTTAGGGTTAGGGTTAGGGTTAGGGGACGGGGACGGTTTAGGGTACAGGTTAGGGTACGACAACGGTTTAGTGTGAGCGTAGGTGTTAGGGTACGGTTTAGTGTTAGCGTACGGTTTAGGATTAGGGGACGGGTGAGGGTAAGGCTTCGGGTAAGGGTTAGGGTTAGGGTTAGGGTTAGGGTTAGGGGACGGGGACGGTTTAGGGTACAGGTTAGGGTACGACAACGGTTTAGGGTGAGCGTACGTGTTAGGGTACGGGTTAGTGTTAGCGTACAGGTGAGGATTAGGGGACGGGTGAGTGTAAGGCTTCGGGTAAGGGTTAGGGGTAGGGTTAGGGTTAGGGTTAGGGTTAGGGGACGGGGACGGTTTAGGGTACAGGTTAGGGTACGACAACGGTTTAGGGTGAGCGTACGTGTTAGGGTACGGGTTAGTGTTAACGTACGGGTTAGGATTAGGGGATTTGTGAGGTTAAGGCTTCGGGTAAGTGTTATGGTTAGGGTTAGGGTTAGGGTTAGGGTTAGGGTACGGGGACGGTTTAGGGTACAGCTTAGGGTACGACAACGATTTAGGGTGACCGTACGTGTTAGGGTACGGGTTAGTGTTAGCGTACGGGTTAGGATTACGGGAAGGGTGAGGGTAAGGCTTCGGGTAAGGGTTAGGGTTAGGGTTAGGGTTAGGGGACGGGGACGGTTTAGGGTACAGGTTAGGCTAAGACAACGGTTTAGGGTGAGCGTACGTGTTAGGGTACGGGTTAGTGTTAGCGTACGGGTTAGGATTAGGGGACGGGTGAGGGTAAGGCTTCAGGTAAGGGTTAGGGTTAGGGTTAGGGTTAGGGTTAGGGTTAGGGGACGGGGACAGGGACGGTTTAGGGTACAGGTTAGGGTACGACAACGGTTTAGGGTGACCGTACATGTTAGTGTATGGGTTAGTGTTAGCGTACGGGTTAGGATTAGGGGACGGGTGAGGGTAAGGCTTCGGGTAAGGGTTAGGTTTAGGGTTAGGGGACGGGGAAGGGGACGAGGACGGGGACGGTTTAGGGTAAAGGTTAGGGTACGACAACGGTTTAGGGTGAGCGTACGTGTTAGGGTATGGGTTAGTGTTAGCGTACGGGTTAGGATTAAGGGACGGGTGAGTGTAAGGCTTCGGGTAAGGGTTAGGGTTAGGGTTAGGGTTAGGGTTAGGGGACGGGACCGTTTAGGGTACAGGTTAGGGTACGTCAACGGTTTAGAGTGAGCGTACGTGTTAGGGTACGGGTTAGTTTTAGTGCACGGGTTAGGATTAGGGGACTGGTGAGGGTAAGGCTTAGGGTAAGGGTTAGGGTTAGGGTTAGGGTTAGGGTTAGGGTTAGGGGACGGGGACGGTTTAGGGTACAGGTTAGGGTACGACAACGGTTTAGGGTGAGCGTACGTGTTAGGGTACGGGTTAGTGTTACCGTACGGGTTAGGATTAGGGGACGGGTGAGGGTAAGGCTTCGGGTACGGGTTAGGGTTAGGGTTAGGGTTAGGGTTAGGGTTAGGGGACGGGGACGGTTTAGGGTACAGGTTAGGGTGCGACAACGGTTTAGGGTGAGCGTACGTGTTAGGGTACGGGTTAGTGTTAGCGTACGGGTTAGGATTAGGGGACGGGATAGGGTCAGGCTTCGGGTAAGTGTTAGGGTTAGGGTTAGGGTTAGGGTTAGGGGACGGGGACGGTTTAGGGTACAGGTTAGGGTACGACAACGGTTTAGGGTGAGCGTACGTGTTAGGGTACGGGTTACTGTTAGCGTACGGGTTAGGATTAGGGAACGGGTGAGGGTAAGGCTTCGGGTAAGTGTTAGGGTTAGGGTTAGGGTTAGGTTAGGGTTAGGGTACGGTGACGGTTTAGGGTACAGGTTAGGGTACGACAACGATTTAGGGTGAGCGTACGTGTTAGGGTACGGGTTAGTGTTAGCGTACGAGTTAGGATTAGGGGACGGGTCAGGGTAAGGCATCGGGTAAGGGTTAGGGTTAGGGTTAGGGTTAGGGTTAGGGGACGGGGACGGTTTAGGGTACAGATTAGGCTACGACAACGGTTTAGGGTGAGTGTACGTGTTAGGGTACGGGTTAGTGTTAGCGTACGGGTTAGGATTAGGGGACGGGTGAGGGCAAGGCTTCGGGTAAGGGTTAGGGTTAGGGTTAGGGTTAGGGTTAGGGTTAGGGGACGGGGACGGTTTAGGGTACAGGTTAGGGTACGACAACGATTTAGGGTGAGCGTACGTGTTAGGGTACGGTTTAGTGTTAGCGTACGGGTTAGGATTAGGGGCCGGGTGAGGGTAAGGCTTCGGGTAAGGGTTAGGGTTAAGGTTAGGGTTAGGGTTAGTGTTAGGGGACGGGGACAGGGACGGTTTAGGGTACAGGTTAGGGTACGACAACGGTTTAGGGTGACCGTACATGTTAGGGTATGGGTTACAGTTAGCGTACGGGTTAGGATTAGGGGACGGGTGAGGGTAAGGCTTCGGGTAAGGGTTAGGTTTAGGGTTAGGGGACGGGGACGGGGACGGGGACGGGGACGGTTTAGGGTAGAGGTTAGGGTACGACAAAGGTTTAGGGTGAGCGTAGGTGTTAGGGTACGGTTTAGTGTTAGCGTACGGGTTAGGATTAGGGGACGGGTGAGGGTAAGGCTTCGGGTAAGTGTTAGGGTTAGGGTTACGGTTAGGGTTAGGGTTAGGGTACGGGGATGGTTTAGGGTACAGGTTAGGGTACGACAACGATTTAGGGTGAGCGTACGTGTTAGGGTACGGGTTAGTGTTAGCGTACGGGTTAGGATTAGGGGACGGGTGAGGGTAAGGCTTCAGGTAAGGGTTAGGGTTAGGGTTAGGGTTAGGGGACGGGGACAGGGATGGTTCAGGGTACAGGTTAGGGTACGACTACGGTTTAGGGTGAGCGTACGTGTTAGGGTACGGGTTAGTGTTAGCGTACGGGTTAGGATTAATGGACAGGTGAGTGTAAGTCTTCGGGTAAGGGTTAGGGTTAGGGTTAGGGTTAGGGTTAGGGTTAGGGGACGGGACGGTTTAGGGTAAAGGTTAGGGTACGTCAACGGTTTAGGGTGAGCGTATGTGTTAGGGTACGGGTTAGTGATAGTGTACGGGTTAGGATTAGGGGACGGGTGAGGGTAAGGCTTCGGGTAAGGTATTAGGGTTAGGGTTAGGGTTAGGGGACGGGGACGGTTTAGGGTACAGGTTAGGGTACGGCAACGTTTTAGGGTGAGCGTAGGTGTTAGGGTACGTTTTAGTGTTAGCGTACGGGTTAGGATTAGGGGACGGGTGAGGGTAAGGCTTCGGGTAAGGGTTAGGGTTAGGGTTAGGGTTAGGGGACGGGGACGGTTTAGGGTACAGGTTAGGGTACGACAACGGTTTAGGGTGAGCGTACGTGTTAGGGTACGGGTTAGTGTTAGCGTACGGGTTAGTATAAGGGGACGGGTGAGGGTAAGGCTTCGGGTAAGGTTTAGGGTTAGGGTTAGGGTTAGGGTTAGGGTTAGGGGACGGGGACGGTTTAGGGTACAGGTTAGGGTACGACAACGGTTTAGGGTGAGCGTACGTGTTAGGGTATGGGTTAGTGTTAGCGTACGGGTTAGGATTAGGGGACGGGTGAGTGTAAGGCTTCGGGTAAGTGTTAGGGTTAGGGTTAGGGTTAGGGTTAGGGTTAGGGGATGTGGACGGTTTAGGGTACAGGTTAGGGTACGTCAACGGTTTAGGTGAGCGTACGTGTTAGTGTACGGGTTAGTGTTAGTGTACGGGTTAGGATTAGGGGACGGGTGAGGGTAAGGCTTCGGGTAAGTGTTAGGGTTAGGGTTAGGGTTAGGGTTAGGGTTAGGGTTATGGGACGGGGACGGTTAAGGGTACAGGTTACGGTACGACAACGGTTTAGGGTGAGCGTACGTGTTATGGTACGGGTTAGTGTTAGCGTACGGGTTAGGATTAGGGGACGGGTGAGGGTAAGGCTTCGGGTAAGGGTTAGGGTTAGGGTTAGGGTTAGGGTTAGGGTTAGGGGACGGGGACGGTTTAGGGTACAGGTTAGGGTACGACAACGGTTTAGTGTGAGCGTACGTGTTAGGGTACGGGTTAGTGTTAGCGTACGGGTTAGGATTAGGTGACGGGTTAGGGTAAGGCTTAGGGTAAGGGTTAGGGTTAGGGTTAGGGTTAGGGTTAGGGGACGGGGACGGTTTAGGGTACAGGTTAGGGTACGACAACGATTTAGGGTGATCGTACGTGTTAGGGTACGGGTTAGTGTTACCCTACGGGTTAGGATTAGGGGACGGGTGAGGGTAAGGCTTCAGGTAAGTGTTAGGGTTAGGGTTAGGGTTAAGGTTAGGGTACGGGCACGGTTTAGGGTACAGGTTAGTGTACGACAACGATTTAGGGTGAGCGTACGTGTTAGGGTACGGGTTAGTGTTAGCGTACGGGTTAGGATTAGGGGACGGGTGAGGGTAAGGCTTCGGGTAAGGGTTAGGGTTAGGGTTAGGGTTAGGGTTAGTGAACGGGGACGGTTTAGGGTACAGGTTAGGCTACGACAACGGTTTAGGGTGAGCGTACGTGTTAGGGTACGGGATAGTGTTAGCGTACGGGTTAGGATTAGGGGACGGGTGAGGGTAAGGCTTCGGGTAAGGTTTAGGGTTAGGGTTAGGGTTAGGGTCAGGGTTAGGGGACGGGGACAGGGACGGTTTAGGGTCAAGGTTAGGGTACGACAACGGTTTAGGGTGACCGTACATGTTATGGTATGGGTTAGTGTTAGCGTACGGGTTAGGATTAGGGGATGGGTGAGGGTAAGGCTCCGGGTAAGGGTTAGGTTTAGGGTTAGGGGACGGGGACGGGGACGGGGACGGTTTAGGGTAGAGGTTAGGGTACGACAACGGTTTAGCTTGACAGTACGTGTTAGGGTACGGGTTAGTGTTAGCGTACGGGTTAGGATTAGGGGACGGGTGAGGGTAAGGCTTCGGGTAAGTGTTAGGGTTAGGGTTAGGGTTAGGGTTAGGGTTAGGGGACGGGGACCGTTTAGGGTACAGGTTAGGGTACGACAACGATTTAGGGTGAGCGTACGTGTTAGGGTACGGGTTAGTGATAGCGTACGGGTTAGGATTAGGGGACGGGTGAGGGTAAGGCTTCGGGTAAGGGTTAGGGTTAGGGTTAGGGTTAGGGTTAGGGGACGGGGACGGTTTAGGGTACAGGTTAGGCTACGACAACGGTTTAGGGTGAGCGTACGTGTCAGGGTACGGGTTAGTGTTAGCGTACGGGTTAGGATTAGGGTACGCGTGAGGGTAAGGCTTCGGGTAAGGGTTAGGGTTAGGGTTAGGGTTAGGGTTAGGGTTAGGGGACGGGGACAGGGACGGTTTAGGGTACAGGTTAGGGTACGACAACGGTTTAGGGTGACCGTACATGTTAGGGTATGGGTTAGTGTTAGCGTACGGGTTAGGATTAGGGGACGGGTGAGGGTAAGGCTTCGGGTAAGGGTTAGGTTTAGGGTTAGGGGACGGGGACGGGGACGGGGACGGTTTAGGGTAGAGGTTAGGGTACGACAATGGTTTAGGGTGAGCGTAGGTGTTAGGGTACGGGTTAGTGTTAGCGTACGGGTTAGGATTAGGGGACGGGTGATGGTAAGGCTTCGGGTAAAGGTTAGGGTTAGGGTTAGGGTTAGGGTTAGGGGACGGGGACGGGGACGGTTTAGGGTACAGGTTAGGGTACGACAACGGTTTAGGGTGAGGGTACGTGTTAGGGTACGGCTTAGTGTTAGCGTACAGGTTAAGATTAGGGGACAGGTGAGTGTAAGGCTTCGAGTAAGGGT
This sequence comes from Delphinapterus leucas, assembly GCF_059928025.1. Lineage (NCBI taxonomy): Eukaryota > Metazoa > Chordata > Mammalia > Artiodactyla > Monodontidae > Delphinapterus > Delphinapterus leucas. The sequence continues at coordinate 5,475,224 of NC_143147.1, read as the reverse complement.
TAGGTTTAGGGTTAGGGTTAGGGTTAGGGTTAGGGTTAGGGGACGGGGACGGTTTAGGGTACAGGTTAGGGTACGTCAACGGTTTAGGGTGAGCGTACGTGTTAGGGTACGGGTTAGAGTTAGCGTACGGGTTAGGATTAGGGGACGGGTGAGGGTAAGGCTTCGGGTAAGGTTTAGGGTTAGGGTTAGGGTTAGGGTCAGGGTTAGGGGACGGGGACAGGGACGGTTTAGGGTAAAGGTTAGGGTACGACAACGGTTTAGGGTGACCGTACATGTTAGGGTATGGGTTAGTGTTAGCGTACGGGTTAGGATTAGGGGAGGGGTGAGGGTAAGGCTTCGGGTAAGGGTTAGGTTTAGGGTTAGGGGACGGGGACGGGGACGGGGACGGGGACGGTTTAGGGTAGAGGTTAGGGTACGACAACGGTTTAGGTTGAGCGTACGTGTTAGGGTACGTGTTAGTGTTAGCGTACGGGTTAGGATTAGGGGACAGGTGAGTGTAAGGCTTCGGGTAAGGGTTAGGGTTAGGGTTAGGGTTAGGGTTAGGGTTATGGTTAGGGGACGGGGACGGTTTAGGGTACAGTTTAGGGTACGACAAAGTTTTAGGGTGAGCGTACGTGTTAGGGTACGGGTTAGTGTTAGCGTACGGGTGAGGATTAGGGGACGGGTGAGTGTAAGGCTTCGGGTAAGGGTTAGGGTTAGGGTTAGGGGTAGGGTTAGGGTTAGGGGACGGGGACGGTTTAGGGTACAGGTTAGTTTACCACAACGGTTTAGGGTGAGCGTACGTGTTAGGGTACGGGTCAGTGTTAGCGTACGTGTTAGGATTAGGGGACGGGTGAGGGTAAGGCTTCGGGAAAGTGTTAGGGTTAGGGTTAGGGTTAGGGTTAGGGGACGGGCAAGTGGAGGGTTTAGGGTACAGGTTAGGGTACGACAACGGTTTAGGGTGACCGTACATGTTAGGGTACGGGTTAGTGTTAGCGTACGGGTTAGGATTAGGGGACGGGATAGGGTAAGGCTTCGGGTAAGGGTTAGGGTTAGGGTTAGGGTTAGGGTTAGGGGACGGGGACGGGGACGGTTTAGGGAATAGGTTAGGGTACGACAACGGTTTAGGGTGAGCGTACGTGTTAGGGTACGGGTTAGTGTTAGCGTACGGGTTAGGATTCGGGGACGGGTGAGTGTAAGGCTTCGGGTAAGTGTTAGGGTTAGGGTTAGGGTTAGGGTTAGGGGACGGGGACGGTTTAGGGTACAGGTTAGGGTACGTCAATGGTTTAGGGTGAGCATACGTGTTAGGGTACGGGTTAGTGTTAGTGTACGGGTTAGGATTAAGGGACGGGTGAGGGTAAGGCTTCGGGTAAGGGTTAGGGTTAGGGTTAGGGTTAGGGGACGGGGACGGTTTAGGGTACAGGTTAGGGTACGACAACGGTTTAGGGTGAGCGTAGGTGTTTGGGTACGGTGTAGTGTTAGCGTACGGGTTAGGATTAGGGGACGGGTGAGGGTAAGGCTTCGGGTAAGGATTAGGGTTAGGGTTAGGGTTAGGGTTAGGGGACGGGGACGGTTTAGGGTATTGGTTAGGGTACGACAACGGTTTAGGGTGAGCGTACGTGTTAGGGTACGGGTTAGTGTTAGCGTACAGGTGAGGATTAGGGGACGGGTGAGTGTAAGGCTTCGGGTAAGTGTTAGGGTTAGGGTTAGGGTTAGGGTTAGGGTTAGGGGACGGGGACGGTTTAGGGTACAGGTTAGGGTATGACAACGGTTTAGGGTGAGCGTACGTGTTAGGGTACGGGTTAGTGTTAACGTACGGGTTAGGATTAGGGGATGGGTGAGGTTAAGGCTTCGGGTAAGTGTTATGGTTAGGGTTAGGGTTAGGGTTAGGGTTAGCGGACGGGGACGGTTTAGGGTACAGGTTAGTGTACGACAACGGTTTAGGGTTAGCGTACATGTTAGGGTACGGGTTAGTGTTAGCGTACGGGTTAGGATTAGGGGACGGGTTAGGGTAAGGCTTCGGGAAAGGGTTAGGGTTAGGGTTAGGGTTAGGGTTAGGGGACGGGCACGGGGACGGTTTAGGGTACAGGTAAGGGTACGACAACGGTTTATGGTGAGCGTACGTGTTAGGGTTCGGGTTAGTGTTAGCGTACAGTTTAGGATTAGGAGACGGGTGAGGGTAAGGCTTCGGGTAAGGGTTAGGGTTAGGGTTAGGGTTAGGGGACGGGGACGGTTTAGGGTAAAAGTTAGGGTACGACAACGGTTTAGGGTGAGCGTACGTGTTAGGGTACGGGTTAGTGTTAGCGTACGGGTTAGGATTAGGGGACGGGTGAGGGTAAGGCTTCTGGTAAGGGTTAGGGTTAGGGTTAGGTTTAGGGTTAGGGGACGGGGACGGTTTAGGGTACAGGTTAGGGTACGACAACGGTTTAGGGTGAGCGTACGTGTTAGGGTATGGGTTAGTGTTAGCGTAAGGGTTTGGATTAGGGGACGGGTGAGGGTAAGGCTTTGGGTAAGGGTTAGAGTTAGGGTTAGGGTTAGGGTTAGGGTTAGGGGACGGGGACAGGGACGGTTTAGGGTACAGGTTACGGTAGGAAATCGGTTTAGGGTGAGCGTACATGTTAGTGTATGGTTTAGTGTGAGCGTACGGGTTAGGATTAGGGGACGGGGAGGGTAAGGCTTCGGGTAAGGGTTAGGGTTAGGGTTAGGGTTAGGGTTAGGGTTAGGGGACGGGGACAGTTATGATTTACGGTACAGGTTAGGGTACGACCACAGTTTAGGGTTGAGCATACGTGTTAGGGTACGGGTTAATGTTAGCGTACGGGTTAGGATTAGGGGACGGTTGAGGGTAAGGCTTCGGGTAAGGGTTAGGGTTAGGGTTAGGGTTAGGGTTAGGGGACGGGGACTGTTTAGGGTACAGGTTAGGGTACGACAATGGTTTAGGGTGAGCGTACGTGTTAGGGTACGTGTTAGTGTTAGCGTACGGGTTAGGATTAGGGGACGGGTGAGGGTAAGGCTTCGGGTAAGGGTTAGGGTTAAGCTTAGGGTTAGGGTTAGGGGACGGGGACGGTTTAGGGTACAGGTTAGGGTACGACAACGGTTTAGGGTGAGCGTACGTGTTAGGGTACGGGTTAGTGTTAGCGTACAGGTTAGGATTATGGGACGGGTGAGGGTAAGGCTTCGGGTAAGGTTTAGGGTTAGGGTTAGGGTTACGGTTAGGGTTAGGGGACGGGGACGCTTTAGGGTACAGGTTAGGGTACGACAACAGTTTAGGGTGAGCGTACATGTTAGGGTACGGTTTAGTGTTAGCCTACGGGTTAGGATTAGGGGACGGGTGAGGGTAAGGCTTCGGGTAAGGGTTAGGGTTAGGTTTAGGGTTAGGTTTAGGGTTAGGGGACGGGGACGGGGACGGTTTAGGGTACAGGTTAGGGTACGAAAACGGTTTAGGGTGAGCGTAAGTGTTAGGGTACGGGTTAGTGTTAGCGTACGGGTTAGGATTAGGGGACGGGTGAGGGTAAGGCTTAGGGTAAGGGTTAGGGTTAGGGTTAGGGTTAGGGTTAGGGTTAGGTGACGGGGACGGGGACGATTTAGGGTACAGTTTAGGGTACGACAACTGTTTAGGTTGAGCGTACGTGTTAGGGTACGGGTTAGTGTTAGCGTACGGGTTAGGATTAGGGGACGGGTGAGGGTAAGGTTTCGGGTAAGGGTTAGGTTTAGGGTTAGGGTTAGGGATAAGGGACGGAGACGGTTTAGGATACAGGTTAGGGTACGACAACGGTTTAGTGTGAGCGTACGTGTTATGGCACAGGTTAGTGTTAGCGTACGGGTTAGGATTAGGGGACGGGTGAGGGTAAGGCTTCGGGTAAGTGTTAGGGTTAGGGTTAGGGTTAGTGTTAGGGTTAGGGTTAGGGTTAGGGTACGGGGACGGTTTAGGGTACAGGTTAGGGTACGACAACGGTTTAGGGTGAGCGTACGTTTTGGGTACGGGTTAGTGTTACCGTACGGTTTAGGATTAGGGGACGGGTGAGGGTAAGGCTTCGGGTAAGGGTTAGGGTTATGGTTAGGGTTAGGGGATGGGCACGGGGACGGTTTAGGGTACAGGTTAGGGTACGACAACGGTTTAGTGTGAGCGTACGTGTTAGGGTACGTGTTAGTGTTAGCGTACGGGTTAGGATTAGGGGACGGGTGAGGGTAAGGCTTCTGGTAAGGGTTAGGTTTACGGTTAGGGTTAGGGATAGGGTTAGGGGACGGGGACGGTTTAGGGTACAGGTTAGGGTACGACAACGGTTTAGGGTGAGCTTACGTGTTAGGGTACGGGTTAGTGTTCGCGTACGGGTTAGGATTAGGGGACGGGTGAGGGTAAGGCTTCGGGTAAGGGTTAGGGTTAGTGTTAGGTTTAGGGTTAGGGTTAGGGGACGGGGACGGTTTAGGGTACAGGTTAGGATAGGACAACGGTTTAGGGTGAGCGTACGTGTTAGGGTACGGGTTAGTGTTAGCGTACGGGTTAGGATTAGGGGACGGGTGAGGGTAAGGCTTCGGGTAAGGGTTAGGGTTAGGGTTAGGGTTAGGGTTAGGGGACGGGGACGGGGACGGTTTAGGGTACAGGTTAGGGTACGTCAACGGTTTAGGGTGAGCGTACGGGTTAGGTTACGGGTTAGTGTTAGCGTACGGGTTAGGTTTAGGGGAAGGGTGAGGGTAAGGCTTCGGGTAAGGGTTAGGGTTAGGGTTAGGGTTAGGGTTAGGTTAAGGGGTCGGGGAAAGTTTAGGGAACAGGTTAGTGTACGACAATGATTTAGGGTGAGCGTACGTGTTAGGGTACGGGTTAGTGTTAGCGTACGGGTTAGGATTAGGGGACGGGTGAGGGTAAGGCTTCGGGTAAGGGTTAGGGTAAGGGTTAGGGTTAGGGTTAGGTTTAGGGGACGGGGACGGTTTAGGGTACAGGTTAGGGTACGACAACGGTTTAGGGTGAGCGTACGTGTTAGGGTACGTGTTAGTGTTAGCGTACGGTTTAGGATTAGGGGTCGGGTGAGGGTAAGCCTTCGGGTAAGTGTTAGGGTTAGGGTTAGGGTTAGGGTTAGGGTTAGGGGACGGGGACGGTTTAGGGTACAGGTTAGGGTACGACAACGGTTTAGGGTGAGCGTACGTGTTAGAGTACGGGTTAGTGTTAGCGTACGGGTTAGGAATAGGGGACGGGTGAGGGTAAGGCTTCGGGTAAGGGTTAGGGTTAGGGTTAGGGTTAGGGTTAGGGTTAGGGGACGGGGAAGGTTTAGGGTACATGTTAGGGTACGACAACGGTTTAGGGTGAGCGTACGTGTTAGGGTACGGGTTAGTGTTAGCGTACGGGTTAGGATTAGGGGACGGGTGAGGCTAAGGCTTCGGGAAAGGGTTAGGGTTAGGGTTAGGGTTAGGGTTAGGGGACGGGGACGGGGACGGTTTAGGGTACAGGTTAGGGTACGACAACGGTTTAGGGTGAGCGTACGTGTTAGGGTACGGGTTAGTGTTAGCGTACGGGTTAGGAGTAGGGGACGGGTGAGGGTAAGACTTCGGGTAAGGGTTAGGGTTAGGGTTAGGGTTAGGGTTAGGGGACGGGGACATTTTAGGGAACACGTTAGGGTACGACAACGGTTTAGGGTGAGCGTACGTGTTAGGGTACGGGTTAGTGTTAGCGTACGGGTTAGGATTAGGGGACGGGTGAGGGTAAGGCTTCGGGTAAGGGTTAGGGTTAGGGTTAGGGTTAGGGCTAGGGTTAGGGGACGGGGACGTTTTAGGGTACAGTTTAGGGTACGACAAAAGTTTAGGGTGAGCGTACGTGTTAGGCTACGGTTTAGTGTTAGCGTACGGGTTAGGATTAGGGGACGGGGAGGGTAAGGCTTCGGGTAAGGGTTAGGGTTAGGGTTAGGGTTAGGGTTAGGGTTAGGGTACGGGGACGGTTTAGGGTACAGGTTAGGGTACGACAACGATTTAGGGTGAGCGTACGTGTTAGGGTACGGTTTAGTGTTAGCGTACGGATTAGGATTAGGGGAAGGGTGAGGGTAGGGCTTCGGGTAAGGGTTAGGGTTAGGGTTAGGGGACGGGGACGGGGACGGGGACGGGGACAGTTTAGGGTACAGGTTAGGGTACGACAACGGTTTAGGGTGAGCGTATGTGTTAGGGTACGGGTTAGGATTAGGGGACGGGTGAGGGTAAGGCTTCGGGTAAAGGTTAGGGTAAGGGTTAGGGTTAGGGTTAGGGGATGGGGACGGGGACGGTTTAGGGTACAGGTTAGGGTACGACAACGATTTAGGGTGAGCGTACGTGTTAGGGTACGGGTTAGTGTTAGCGTACGGGTTAGGATTAGGGGACGGGTGAGTGTAAGGCTTCGGGTAAGGGTTAGGGTTAGTGTTAGGGTTAGGGTTAGGGGACGGGGACGGTTTAGGGTACAGGTTAGGGTACGTCAACGGTTTAGGGTGAGCGTACGTGTTAGGGTACGGGTTAGTGTTAGTTTACGGGTTAGAATTAGGGGACGGGTGAGGGTAAGGCTTCGGGTAAGTGTTAGGGTTATGGTTAGGGTTAGGGTTAGTGGACGGGGACGGTTTAGGGTACAGGTTAGGGTACGACAACGGTTTAGGGTGAGCGTACGTGTTAGGGTACGGTTTAGTGTTAGCGTACGGGTTAGGAGTAGGGGACGGGTGAGGGTAAGGCTTCGGGAAAGGATTAGGGTTACGGTTAGGATTAGGGTTAGGGGACGGGCACGGGGACGGTTTAGCGTACAGGTTAGGGTACGACACAGGTTTAGGGTGAGGGTACGTGTTAGGGTACGGGTTAGTGTTAGCGTACGGGTTAGGATTAGGGGACGGGTTAGGGTAAGGCTTCGGGTAAGGGTTAGGGTTAGGGTTAGGGGACGGGGATGGTTTAGGCTACAGGTTAGGGTACGACAACTGTTTAGGGTGAGCGTACGTGTTAGGGTACGGGTTAGTGTTAGCGTACGGGTTAGGATTAGGGGACGGGTGAGGGTAAGGCTTCGGGTAAGGGTTGGGGTTAGGGTTAGGGTTAGGGTTAGGGTTAGGGGACGGGGACGGTTTAGGGTACAGGTTAGGGTATGAAAACGGTTTAGGGTGAGCGTAAGTGTTAGGGTATGGGTTAGTGTTAGCGTACGGGTTAGGATTAGGGGACGGGTGAGGGTAAGGCTTCGGGTAAGGGTTAGGGTTAGGGTTAGGGTTATGGTTACGGGACGGGGACGGTTTAGGGTACAGTTTAGGGTACGACAACGGTTTAGGGTGAGCGTACGTGTTAAGGTACGGGTTAGTTTTAGGGTACGGGTTAGGATTAGGAGAAGGGTGAGGGTAAGGCTTCGGGTAAGGGTTAGGGTTAGGGTTAGGGTTAGGGTTAGGGTTAGGTGACGGGGATGGTTTAGGGTACAGGTTAGGGTACGAGAACGGTTTAGGGTGAGCGTACGTGTTAGGGTACGGGTTAGTGTTAGCGTACGGGTTAGGATTAGGGGACGGGTGAGGGTAAGGCTTCGGGTAAGCGTTAGGGTTAGGGTTAGGGTTAGGTTTAGGGTTAGGGGACGGGGACGGTTTAGGGTACAGTTTAGGGTACGACAACGATTTAGGGTGAGCGTACGTGTTAGGGTACGGGTTAGTGTTAGCGTACGGGTTAGGATTATGGGACGGGTGAGGGTAAGGCTTCGGGTAAGGGTTAGGGTTAGGGTTAGGGCTAGGGGACGGGGACGGTTCAGTGTACAGGTTAGGGTACGACAACGGTTTAGGGTGAGCGTACGTGTTAGGGTATGGGTTAGTGTTAGCGTACGGGTTAGGATTAGGGGACGGTTGAGTGTAAGGCTTCGGGTAAGGGTTAGGGTTAGGGTTAGGGTTAGGGTTAGGGGACGGGGACGGTTTAGGGTACAGGTTAGGTTACGACAACGGTTTAGGGTGAGCGTACGTGTTAGGGTACGGGTTAGTGTTAGCGTACGGGTTAGGATTAGGGGACGGGTGAGGGTAAGGCTTTGGGTAAGGGTTAGGGTTAGGGTTATGGTTAGGGTTAGGGTTAGGGGACGGGGACAGGGACGGTTTAGGGTACAGGTTAGGGTAGGACAACGGTTTAGGGTGAGCGTACATGTTAGTGTATGGTTTAGTGTTAGCGTACGGGTTAGGATTAGGGGACGAGTTAGGGTAAGGCTTCGGGTAAGGGTTAGGGTTAGGGTTAGGGTTATGGTTAGGGGACGGGGACGGTTTAGGGTACAGGTTAGGGTACGACAACGGTTTAGGGTGAGCGTACGTGTTAGGGTACCGTTTAGTGTTAGCGTAAGGGTTAGGATTAGGGGACGGGTGAGGGTAAGGCTTCGGGTAAGGGTTAGGGTTAGGGTTATGGTTAGGGTTAGGGGACGGGGACGGTTTAGGGTGCAGGTTAGGGTACGACAACGGTTTAGCGTGAGCATACGTGTTAGGGTACGTGTTAGTGTTAGCGTACGGTTTAGGATTAGGAGACGGGTGACGGTAAGGCTTCGGGTAAGGGTTAGGGTTAGGGTTAGGGTTAGGGGACGGGGACGGTTTAGGGTACAAGTTAGGGTACGACAACGGTTTAGGGTGAGCGTACGTGTTAGGGTATGGGTTAGTGTTAGCGTACGGGTTAGGATTAGGGGACAGCTCAGTGTTAGCCTTCGGGTAAGGGTTAGGGTTAGGGTTAGGGTTAGGGTTAGAGTTAGGGTACGGGGACGGTTTAGGGTTCAGGTTACGGTACGACAACGGTTTAGGGTGAGCGTACGTGTTAGGGTATGGGTCAGTGTTAGCGTACGGGTTAGGATTAGGGGACGGGTGAGGGTAAGGCTTCGGGTAAGGGTTAGGGTTCGGGTTAGGGTAAGGGTTAGGGGACAGGGACGGTTTAGGGTACAAGTTAGGGTACGTCAACGGTTTAGGGTGAGCGTACGTGTTAGGGTACGTGTTAGTGTTAGCGTAAGGGTGAGGATTAGGGGACGGGTGTGTGTAAGGCTTCGGGTAAGGGTTAGGGTTAGGATTAGGGTTAGGGTTAGGATTAGGGGACGGGGACGGTTTAGGGTACAGGTTAGGGTACGACAACGGTTTAGGGTGAGCGTACGTGTTAGGGTACGGGTTAGTGTTAGCGTACGGGTTAGGATTAGGGGACGGGTGAGTGTAAGGCTTCGGGAAAGGGTTAGGGTTAGGGTTAGGTTTAGGGTTAGGGGACGGGCACGGGGACGGTTTAGGGTACAGGTTAGGATACGACAGTGGTTTAGGTTGAGGGTACGTGTTAGGGTACGGGTTAGTGTTAGCGTACGGGTTAGGATTAGGGAACGGGTGAGGGTAAGGCTTCGGGTAAGGGTTAGGGTTAGGGTTAGGTTTAGGGGACGGGGACAGTTTAGGGTACAGGTTAGGGTACGACACGGTTTAGGGTGAGCGTACGTGTTAGGATTCGGGTTAGTGTTAGCGTTTGGGTTAGGATTCGGGGACGGGTGAGGGTAAGGCTTCGGGTAAGGGTTAGGGTTAGGTTTAGGGTTAGGGTTAGGCTTAGGGGACGGGGACGGTTTAGGGTACAGGTTAGTTTACGACAACGGTTTAGGGTGAGCGTACGTGTTAGGGTACGGGTTAGTGATAGCGTACGGTTTAGGATTAGGGTACGGGTGAGGGTAAGGCTTCGGGTTAGGGTTAGGGTTAGGGTTAGGGTTAGGGGACGGGACGGTTTAGGGTACAGGTTAGGTTACGACAAAGATTTAGGGTGAGCGTACGTGTTAGGGTACGGGTTAGTGTTAGCGTACGGGTTAGGATTAGGGGACGGGTGAGGGTAAGGCTTCGGGTAAAGGTTAGGGTTAGGGTTAGGGTTAGATTTAGGGGACGGGGACGGGGACGGTTTAGGGTACAGGTTAGGGTACGACAACGGTTTATGGTGAGCGTACGTGTTAGGGTACGGGTTAGTGTTAGTGTACGTGTTAGGATTAGGGGACAGGTGAGTGTAAGGCTTCGGGTAAGGGTTAGGGTTAGGGTTAGGGTTAGGGTTAGGGGACGGGGACGGTTTAGGGTACAGGTTAGTGTATGTCAACGGTTTAGGGTGAGCATACGTGTTAGGGTACGGGTTAGTGTTAGTGTACGGGTTAGGATTAGGGGACGGGTGAGGGTAAGGCTTCGGGTAAGGGTTAGGGTTAGGGTTAGGGTTAGGGTTAGGGTTAGGGGACGGGGACGGTTTAGGGTACAGTTTAGGGTACGACAACGTTTTAGGTTGAGTGTACGTTTTAGGGTACGGGTTAGTGTTAGCGTACGGGTTAGGATTAGGGAACGGGTGAGGGTAAGGCTTCGGGTAAGGGTTAGGGTTAGGGTTAGGGTTAGGGTTAGGGGACGGGGACGGTTTAGGGTACAGGTTAGGGTACGACAAAGGTTTAGGGTGAGTGTACGTGTTAGGGTACTGGTTAGTGTTAGCATACGGGTGAGGATTAGGGGACGGGTGAGTGTAAGGCTTCGGGTAAGGGTTAGGGTTAGGGTTAGGGTTAGGGTTAGGGGACGGGGACGGTTTAGGGTACAGGTTAGGTTACGACAACGGTTTAGGGTGAGCGTACGTGTTAGGGTACGGGTTAGTGTTAGCGTACGGGTTAGGATTAGGGGACGGCTGAGGGTAAGGCTTCGGGAAAGGGTTAAGGTTAGGGTTAGGGTTAGGGTTAGGGTTAGGGTTAGGGGACGGGACGGTTTAGGGTACAGGTTAGGTTACGACAAAGATTTAGGGTGAGCGTACGTGTTAGGGTACGGGTTAGTGTTAGCGTACGGGTTAGGATTAGGGGACGGGTGAGGGTAAGGCTTCGGGTAAAGGTTAGGGTTAGGGTTAGGGTTAGATTTAGGGGACGGGGACGGGGACGGTTTAGGGTACAGGTTAGGGTACGACAACGGTTTATGGTGAGCGTACGTGTTAGGGTACGGGTTAGTGTTAGTGTACGTGTTAGGATTAGGGGACGGGTGAGTGTAAGGCTTCGGGTAAGTGTTAGGGTTAGGGTTAGGGTTAGGGTTAGGGGACGGGGACAGTTTAGGGTACAGGTTAGTGTATGTCATCGGTTTAGGGTGAGCATAGGTGTTAGGGTACGGGTTAGTGTTAGCGTACGGGTTAGGATTAGGGGACGGGTGAGGGTAAGGCTTCGGGTAAGGGTTAGGGTTAGGGTTAGGGTTAGGGTTAGGGGACGGGGACGGCTTAGGGTACAGGTTAGGGTACGACAAAGTTTAGGGTGAGCGTACGTGTTAGGGTACGGGTTAGTGTTAGCGTACGTGTGAGGATTAGGGGACGGGTGAGTGTAAGGCTTCGGGTAAGGGTTAGAGTTAGGGTTTGGGTTAGGGTTAGGGTTAGGGGACGGGGACGGTTTAGGGTACAGGTTAGTGTACAACAACGGTTTAGGGTGAGCGTACATGTTAGGGTACGGGTTAGTGTTAGCGTACGGGTTAGGATTAGGGGACGGGTGAGTGTAAGGCTTCGGGAAAGGGTTAGGGTTAGGGTTAGGGTTAGGATTAGGGGACGGGCACGAGACGGTTTAGGGTACAGGTTAGGGTACGACAACGGTTTAGGGTGAGGGTACGTGTTAGGGTACGGGTTAGTGTTAGCGTACGGGTTAGGATTAGGGGACGGCTTAGGGTAAGGCTTCGGGTAAGGGTTCGGGTTAGGGTTAGGGTTAGGGGACAGGGACGGTTTAGGGTACAAGTTAGCGTACGACGACGGTTTAGGTTGAGCGTACGTGTTAGGGTACGGGTTAGTGTTAGCTTATGGGTTAGGTTTAGGGGACGGGTGAGGGTAAGACTTGGGGTAAGGGTTAGGGTTAGGGTTAGGGTTAGGGTTAGGGGACGGGGACGGTTTAGGGTACAGGTTAGGTTACGACAACGGTTTAGGTTGAGCGTACGTTTTAGGGTACGGGTTAGTGTTAGCGTACGGGTTAGGATTAGGGGACGGGTGAGGGTAAGGCTTTGGGTAAGGGTTAGGGTTAGGGTTATGGTTAGGGTTAGGGTTAGGGGACGGGGACAGGGACGGTTTAGGGTACAGGTTAGGGTAGGACAACGGTTTAGGGTGAGCGTACATGTTAGTGTATGGTTTAGTGTTAGCGTACGGGTTAGGATTAGGGGACGGGATAGGGTAAGGCTTCGGGTAAGGGTTGGGGTTAGGGTTAGGGTTAGGGTTAGGGGACGGGGACGGTTTAGGGTACAGGTTAGGGTACGACAACGGTTTAGGGTGAGCGTACGTGTTAGGGTACGGGTTAGTGTTAGCGTACGGGTTAGGATTAGGGGACGGGTGAGGGTAAGGCTTCGGGTAAGGGTTAGGGTTAGGGTTATGGTTAGGGTTAGGGGACGGGGACGGTTTAGGGTACAGGTTAGGGTACGACAACGGTTTAGGGTGAGCGTACGTGTTAGGGTACGGGTTAGTGTTAGCGTACGGTTTATGATTAGGAGACGGGTGAGGGTAAGGCTTCGGGTAAGGGTTAGGGTTAGGGTTAGGGTTAGGGGACGGGGACGGTTTAGGGTACAAGTTAGGGTACGACAACGGTTTAGGGTGAGCGTACGTGTTAGGGTACAGGTTAGTGTTAGCGTACGGGTTAGGATTAGGGGACAGGTGAGTGTTAGGCTTCGGGTAAGGGTTAGGGTTAGGGTTAGGGTTAGGGTTAGGGTTAGGGGACGGGGACGGTTTAGTGTACAGGTCACGGTACGACAATGGTTTAGGTTGAGCGTACGTGTTAGGGTACGGGTCAGTGTTAGCGTACGGGTTAGGATTAGGGGACGGGTGAGGGTAAGGCTTCGGGTAAGGGTTAGGGTTAGGGTTAGGCTTAGGGGACGGGGACGGTTTAGGGTACAGGTTAGGGTACGACAACGGCTTAGGGTGAGCGTACGTGTTAGGGTACGGTTTAGTGTTAGCGTACGGTTTAGGATTAGGGGACGGGTGAGGGCAAGACTTCGGGTAAGGGTTAGGGTTAGGGTTAGGGTTAGGGTTAGGGTTAGGGGACGGGGACAGGGACGGTTTAGGGTACAGGTTAGGGTACGACAACGGTTTAAGGTGACCGTACATGTTAGGGTATGTGTTAGTGTTAGCGTACGGGTTAGGATTAGGGGACGGGTGAGGGTAAGGCTTCGGGTAAGGGTTAGGTTTAGGGTTAGGGGACGGGGACGGGGACGGTGACGGGGACGGTTTAGGGTAGAGGTTAGGGTACGACAACGGTTTAGGGTGAGCATACGTGTTAGGGTACGGGTTAGTGTTAGCGTACGGGTTAGGATTAGGGGACGGGTGAGGGTAAGGCTTCCGGTAAAGGTTAGGGTTAGGGTTAGGGTTAGGGTTAGGGGACGGGGACGGGGACGGTTTAGGGTACAGGTTAGGGTACGACAACGGTTTAGGGTGAGCGTACGTGTTAGTGTACGGGTTAGTGTTAGCGTACGGGTTAGGATTAGGGGACAGGTGAGTGTAAGGCTTCGGGTAAGGGATAGGGTTAGGGTTAGGGTTAGGGTTAGGGTTAGGGGACGGGGACGGTTTAGGGTACAGGTTAGGGTACGACAACGGTTTAGGGTAAGCATAGGTGTTAGGGTACGGTTTAGTGTTAGCGTACGGTTTAGGATTAGGGGACGGGTGAGGGTAAGGCTTCGGGTAAGGGTTAGGGTTAGGGTTAGGGTTAGGGTTAGGGTTAGGGGACGGGGACGGTTTAGGGTACAGGTTAGGGTACGACAACGGTTTAGGGTGAGCGTACGTGTTAGGGTACGGGTTAGTGTTAGCGTACGGGTGAGGATTAGGGGACGGGTGAGTGTAAGGCTTCGGTAAGGGTTAGGGTTAGGGTTAGGTTTAGGGTTAGGGTTAGGGTTAGGGTTAGGGTTAGGGTTAGGGGACGGGGACGGTTTAGGGAACAGGTTAGGTTACCACAACGGTTTAGGTTGAGCGTACGTGTTAGGGTACGGGTTAGTGTTAGCGTACGTGTTAGGATTAGGGGACGGGTGAGGGTAAGGCTTCGGGAAAGGGTTAGGGTTAGGGTTAGGGTTAGGGGACGGGCACGGGGACTGTTTAGGGTACAGGTTAGGGTACGACAACAGTTTAGGGTGAGGGTACGTTTTAGGGTACGGGTTAGTGTTAGCGTACGGTTTAGGATTAGGGGACGGGTTAGGGTAAGGCTTCGGGTAAGGGTTAGGGTTAGGGTTAGGGTTAGGGTTAGGGTAAGGGGACGGGGACGGTTTAGGGTACAGGTTAGGGTACGACAACGGTTTAGGGTGTGCGTACGTGTTAGGGTACGGGTTAGTGTTAGCGTACGGGTTAGGATTAGGGGACGGGTGAGGGTAAGGCTTCGGGTAAGTGTTAGGGTTAGGGTTAGGGTTAGGGTTAAGGTTAAGGTACGGGGACGGTATAGGGTACAGGTTAGGGTACGACAACGATTTAGGGTGAGCGTACGTGTTAGGGTACGTGTTAGTGTTAGCGTACGGGTTAGGATTAGGGGACGGGTGAGGGTAAGGCTTCGGGTAAGGGTTAGGGTTAGGGTTAGGGTTAGGGTTAGGGGACGGGGACCGTTTAGGGTACAGGTTAGGCTACGACAACGGTTTAGGGTGAGCGTACGTGTTAGGGTACGGGTTAGTGTTAGCGTACGGGTTAGGATTAGGGGACGGGTGAGGGTAAGGCTTCGGGTAAGGGTAAGGGTTAGGGTTAGGGTTAGTTTTAGGGGACGGGGACAGGGACGGTTTACGGTACAGGTTAGGGTACGACAACGGTTTAGGGTGACCGTACATGTTAGGGAATGGTTTAGTGTTAGCGTACGGGTTAGGATTAGGGGACGGGTGAGGGTAAGGCTTCGGGTAAGGGTTAGGTTTAAGGTTAGGGGACGGGGACGGGGACGGGGACGGGGACGGTTTAGGGTAGAGGTTAGGGTACGACAACGGTTTAGGGTGAGCGTACGTGTTAGGGTACGGGTTAGTGTTAGCGTACGGGGTATGATTAGGGGACGGGTGAGGGTAAGGCTTCGGGTAAAGGTTAGGGTTAGGGTTAGGGTTAGGGGACGGGGACGGGGACGGTTTAGGGTACAGGTTAGGGTACGACAACGGTTTCGGGTGAGCGTACGTGTTAGGGTACGGGTTAGTGTTAGCGTACGGGTTAGGATTAGGGGACAGGTGAGTGTAAGGCTTCGGGTAAGGGTTAGGGTTAGGGTTAGGGTTAGTGTTAGGGGACGGGGACGGTTTAGGGTACAGGTTAGGGTACGACAACGGTTTAGGGTGAGCGTAGGTGTTAGGGTAAGGTTTAGTGTTAGCGTACGGGTTAGGATTAGGGGACGGGTGAGGGTAAGGCTTCGGGTAAGGGTTAGGGTTAGGGTTAGGGTGAGGGTTAGGGGACGGGGACTGTTTAGGGTACAGGTTAGGGTACGACAATGGTTTAGGGTGAGCGTACGTGTAAGGGTACGGGTTAGTGTTAGCGTACGGGTGAGGATTAGGGGACGGGTGAGGGTAAGGCTTCGGGTAAGGGTTAGGGTTAGGGTTAGGGTTAGGGGACGGGGACGGGGACGGTTTAGGGTACAGGTTAGGGTACGACAACGGTTTAGGGTAGCGTACGTGTTAGGGTACGGGTTAGTGTTAGCGTACGGGTTAGGATTAGGGGACGTGTGAGGGTAAGGCTTCGGGTAAGTGTTAGGGTTAGGGTTAGGGTTAGTGTTAGGGGACGGGGACAGGGACGGTTTAGGGTACAGGTTAGGGTACGACAACGGTTTAGGGTGACCGTACATGTTAGGGTATGGGTTACAGTTAGCGTAAGGGTTAGGATTAGGGGACGGGTGAGGGTAAGGCTTCGGGTAAGGGTTAGGTTTAGGGTTAGGGGACGGGGACGGGGACGGGGACGGGGACGGTTTAGGGTAGAGGTTAGGGTACGACAATGGTTTAGGGTGAGCGTAGGTGTTAGGGTACGGGTTAGTGTTGGCGTACGGGTTAGGATTAGGGGACGGGTGAGGGTAAGGCTTCGGGTAAGTGTTAGGGTTAGGGTTAGGGTTAGGGTACGGGGATGGTTTAGGGTACAGGTTAGGGTACGACAACGATTTAGGGTGAGCGTACGTGTTAGGGTACGGGTTAGTGTTAGCGTACGGGTTAGGATTAGGGGACGGGTGAGGGTAAGGCTTCAGGTAAGGTTTAGGGTTAGGGTTAGGGTTAGGGGACGGGGACAGGGACGGTTCAGGGTACAGGTTAGGGTACGACAACGGTTTAGGGTGACCGTACATGTTAGGGTATGGGTTAGTGTTAGCGTACGGGTTAGGATTAGGGGACGGGTGAGGGTAAGGCTTCGGGTAAGGGTTAGGTTTATGGTTAGGGGACGGGGACGGGGACGGGGACGGTTTAGGGTAGAGGTTAGGGTACGACAACGGTTTAGGGTGAGCCTAGGTGTTAGGGTACAGGTTAGTGTTAGCGTAGGGGTTAGGATTAGGGGACGGGTGAGGGTAAGGCTTCGGGTAAAGGTTAGGGTTAGGGTTAGGGTTAGGGTTAGGGTACGGGGACGGTTTAGGGTACAGGTTAGGGTACGACTACGGTTTAGGGTGAGCGTACGTGTTAGGGTACGGGTTAGTGTTAGCGTACGGGTTAGGATTAATGGACAGGTGAGTGTAAGTCTTCGGGTAAGGGTTAGGGTTAGGGTTAGGGTTAGGGTTAGGGTTAGGGGACGGGACGGTTTAAGGTAAAGGTTAGGGTACGTCAACGGTTTAGGGTGAGCGTATGTGTTAGGGTACGGGTTAGTGATAGTGTACGGGTTAGGATTAGGGGACGGGTGAGGGTAAGGCTTCGGGTAAGGGTTAGGGTTAGGGTTAGGGTTAGGGGACGGGGACGGTTTAGGGTACAAGTTAGGGTACGGCAAAGTTTTAGGTTGAGCGTAGGTGTTAGGGTACGTTTTAGTGTTAGCGTACGGGTTAGGATTAGGGGACGGCTTAGGGTAAGGCTTCGGGTAAGGGTTCGGGTTAGGGTTAGGGTTAGGGGACAGGGACGGTTTAGGGTACAAGTTAGGGTACGACGACGGTTTTGGTTGAGCGTACGTGTTAGGGTACGGGTTAGTGTTAGCTTACGGGTTAGGTTTAGGGGACGGGTGAGGGTAAGACTTGGGGTAAGGGTTAGGGTTAGGGTTAGGGTTAGGGTTAGGGGACGAGGACGGTTTAGGGTACAGGTTAGGTTACGACAACGGTTTAGGGTGAGCGTACGTTTTAGGGTACGGGTTAGTGTTAGCGTACGGGTTAGGATTAGGGGACGGGTGAGGGTAAGGCTTTGGGTAAGGGTTAGGGTTAGGGTTATGGTTAGGGTTAGGGTTAGGGGACGGGGACAGGGACGGTTTAGGGTACAGGTTAGGGTAGGACAACGGTTTAGGGTGAGCGTACATGTTAGTGTATGGTTTAGTGTTAGCGTACGGGTTAGGATTAGGGGACGGGATAGGGTAAGGCTTCGGGTAAGGGTTGGGGTTAGGGTTAGGGTTAGGGTTAGGGGACGGGGACGGTTTAGGGTACAGGTTAGGGTACGACAACGGTTTAGGGTGAGCGTACGTGTTAGGGTACGGGTTAGTGTTAGCGTACTGGTTAGGATTAGGGGACGGGTGAGGGTAAGGCTTCGGGTAAGGGTTAGGGTTAGGGTTATGGTTAGGGTTAGGGGACGGGGACGGTTTAGGGTACAGGTTAGGGTACGACAACGGTTTAGGGTGAGCGTACGTGTTAGGGTACGGGTTAGTGTTAGCGTACGGTTTAGGATTAGGAGACGGGTGAGGGTAAGGCTTCGGGTAAGGGTTAAGGTTAGGGTTAGGGTTAGGGGACGGGGACGGTTTAGGGTACAAGTTAGGGTACGACAACGGTTTAGGGTGAGCGTACGTGTTAGGGTACGGGTTAGTGTTCGCGTACGGGTTAGGATTAGGGGACAGGTGAGTGTTAGGCTTCGGGTAAGGGTTAGGGTTAGGGTTAGGGTTAGGGTTAGGGTTAGGGGACGGGGACGGTTTAGTGTACAGGTCACGGTACGACAATGGTTTAGGTTGAGCGTACGTGTTAGGGTACGGGTCAGTGTTAGCGTACGGGTTAGGATTAGGGGACGGGTGAGGGTAAGGCTTCGGGTAAGGGTTAGGGTTAGGGTTAGGCTTAGGGGACGGGGACGGTTTAGGGTACAGGTTAGGGTACGACAACGGCTTAGGGTGAGCGTACGTGTTAGGGTACGGTTTAGTGTTAGCGTACGGTTTAGGATTAGGGGACGGGTGAGGGCAAGGCTTCGGGTAAGGGTTAGGGTTAGGGTTAGGGTTAGGGTTAGGGTTAGGGGACGGGGACAGGGACGGTTTAGGGTACAGGTTAGGGTACGACAACGGTTTAGGGTGTGCGTACGTGTTAGGGTACGGGTTAGTGTTAGCGTACGGGTTAGGATTAGGGGACGGGTGAGGGTAAGGCTTCGGGTAAGTGTTAGGGTTAGGGTTAGGGTTAGGGTTAAGGTTAAGGTACGGGGACGGTATAGGGTACAGGTTAGGGTACGACAACGATTTAGGGTGAGCGTACGTGTTAGGGTACGTGTTAGTGTTAGCGTACGGGTTAGGATTAGGGGACGGGTGAGGGTAAGGCTTCGGGTAAGGGTTAGGGTTAGGGTTAGGGTTAGGGTTAGGGGACGGGGACCGTTTAGGGTACAGGTTAGGCTACGACAACGGTTTAGGGTGAGCGTACGTGTTAGGGTACGGGTTAGTGTTAGCGTACGGGTTAGGATTAGGGGACGGGTGAGGGTAAGGCTTCGGGTAAGGGTAAGGGTTAGGGTTAGGGTTAGTTTTAGGGGACGGGGACAGGGACGGTTTACGGTACAGGTTAGGGTACGACAACGGTTTAGGGTGACCGTACATGTTAGGGAATGGTTTAGTGTTAGCGTACGGGTTAGGATTAGGGGACGGGTGAGGGTAAGGCTTCGGGTAAGGGTTAGGTTTAAGGTTAGGGGACGGGGACGGGGACGGGGACGGGGACGGTTTAGGGTAGAGGTTAGGGTACGACAACGGTTTAGGGTGAGCGTACGTGTTAGGGTACGGGTTAGTGTTAGCGTACGGGGTATGATTAGGGGACGGGTGAGGGTAAGGCTTCGGGTAAAGGTTAGGGTTAGGGTTAGGGTTAGGGGACGGGGACGGGGACGGTTTAGGGTACAGGTTAGGGTACGACAACGGTTTCGGGTGAGCGTACGTGTTAGGGTACGGGTTAGTGTTAGCGTACGGGTTAGGATTAGGGGACAGGTGAGTGTAAGGCTTCGGGTAAGGGTTAGGGTTAGGGTTAGGGTTAGGGTTAGGGGACGGGGACGGTTTAGGGTACAGGTTAGGGTACGACAACGGTTTAGGGTGAGCGTAGGTGTTAGGGTAAGGTTTAGTGTTAGCGTACGGGTTAGGATTAGGGGACGGGTGAGGGTAAGGCTTCGGGTAAGGGTTAGGGTTAGGGTTAGGGTGAGGGTTAGGGGACGGGGACTGTTTAGGGTACAGGTTAGGGTACGACAATGGTTTAGGGTGAGCGTACGTGTTAGGGTACGGGTTAGTGTTAGCGTACGGGTGAGGATTAGGGGACGGGTGAGGGTAAGGCTTCGGGTAAGGGTTAGGGTTAGGGTTAGGGTTAGGGGACGGGGATGGGGACGGTTTAGGGTACAGGTTAGGGTACGACAACGGTTTAGGGTAGCGTACGTGTTAGGGTACGGGTTAGTGTTAGCGTACGGGTTAGGATTAGGGGACGTGTGAGGGTAAGGCTTCGGGTAAGTGTTAGGGTTAGGGTTAGGGTTAGTGTTAGGGGACGGGGACAGGGACGGTTTAGGGTACAGGTTAGGGTACGACAACGGTTTAGGGTAACCGTACATGTTAGGGTATGGGTTACAGTTAGCGTACGGGTTAGGATTAGGGGACGGGTGAGGGTAAGGCTTCGGGTAAGGGTTAGGTTTAGGGTTAGGGGACGGGGACGGGGACGGGGACGGGGACGGTTTAGGGTAGAGGTTAGGGTACGACAATGGTTTAGGGTGAGCGTAGGTGTTAGGGTACGGGTTAGTGTTAGCGTACGGGTTAGGATTAGGGGACGGGTGAGGGTAAGGCTTCGGGTAAGTGTTAGGGTTAGGGTTAGGGTTAGGGTTAGGGTTAGGGTACGGGGATGGTTTAGGGTACAGGTTAGGGTACGACAATGATTTAGGGTGAGCGTACGTGTTAGGGTACGGGTTAGTGTTAGCGTACGGGTTAGGATTAGGGGACGGGTGAGGGTAAGGCTTCAGGTAAGGTTTAGGGTTAGGGTTAGGGTTAGGGGACGGGGACAGGGACGGTTCAGGGTACAGGTTAGGGTACGACAATGGTTTAGGGTGACCGTACATGTTAGGGTATGGGTTAGTGTTAACGTACGGGTTAGGATTAGGGGACGGGTGAGGGTAAGGCTTCGGGTAAGGGTTAGGTTTATGGTTAGGGGACGGGGACGGGGACGGGGACGGTTTAGGGTAGAGGTTAGGGTACGACAACGGTTTAGGGTGAGCCTAGGTGTTAGGGTACAGGTTAGTGTTAGCGTAGGGGTTAGGATTAGGGGACGGGTGAGGGTAAGGCTTCGGGTAAAGGTTAGGGTTAGGGTTAGGGTTAGGGTTAGGGTACGGGGACGGTTTAGGGTACAGGTTAGGGTACGACTACGGTTTAGGGTGAGCGTACGTGTTAGGGTACGGGTTAGTGTTAGCGTACGGGTTAGGATTAATGGACAGGTGAGTGTAAGTCTTCGGGTAAGTGTTAGGGTTAGGGTTAGGGTTAGGGTTAGGGTTAGGGGACGGGACGGTTTAGGGTAAAGGTTAGGGTACGTCAACGGTTTAGGGTGAGCGTATGTGTTAGGGTACGGGTTAGTGATAGTGTACGGGTTAGGATTAGGGGACGGGTGAGGGTAAGGCTTCGGGTAAGGGTTAGGGTTAGGGTTAGGGTTAGGGTACGGGGACGGTTTAGGGTACAGGTTAGGGTACGGCAACGTTTTAGGGTGAGCGTAGGTGTTAGGGTACGTTTTAGTGTTAGCGTACGGGTTAGGATTAGGGGACCGGTGAGGGTAAGGCTTCGGGTAAGGGTTAGGGTTAGGGTTAGGGTTAGGGGACGGGGACGGTTTAGGGTACAGGTTAGGGTACGACAACGGTTTAGGGTGAGCGTACGTGTTAGGGTACGGGTTAGTGTTAGCGTACGGGTTAGTATAAGGGGACGGGTGAGGGTACGGCTTCGGGTAAGGTTTAGGGTTAGGGTTAGGGTTAGGGTTAGGGTTAGGGGACGGGGACGGTTTAGGGTACAGGTTAGGGTACGACAACGGTTTAGGGTGAGCGTACGTGTTAGGGTATGGGTTAGTGTTAGCGTACGGGTTAGGATTAGGGGACGGGTGAGTGTAAGGCTTCGGGTAAGTGTTAGGGTTAGGGTTAGGGTTAGGGTTAGGGTTAGGGGATGTGGACGGTTTAGGGTACAGGTTAGGGTACGTCAACGGTTTAGGTGAGCGTACGTGTTAGTGTACGGTTTAGTGTTAGTGTACGGGTTAGGATTAGGGGACGGGTGAGGGTAAGGCTTCGGGTAAGTGTTAGGGTTAGGGTTAGGGTTAGGGTTAGGGTTAGGGTTATGGGACGGGGACGGTTAAGGGTACAGGTTACGGTACGACAACGGTTTAGGGTGAGCGTACGTGTTATGGTACGGGTTAGTGTTAGCGTACGGGTTAGGATTAGGTGACGGGTTAGGGTAAGGCTTCGGGTAAGGGTTAGGGTTAGGGTTAGGGTTAGGGTTAGGGAACGGGGACGGTTTAGGGTACAGGTTAGGGTACGACAACGATTTAGGGTGATCGTACGTGTTAGGGTACGGGTTAGTGTTACCCTACGGGTTAGGATTAGGGGACGGGTGAGGGTAAGGCTTCAGGTAAGTGTTAGGGTTAGGGTTAGGGTTAGGTTTAGGGTTAAGGTTAGGGTACGGGCACGGTTTAGGGTACAGGTTAGTGTACGACAACGATTTAGGGTGAGCGTACGTGTTAGGGTACGGGTTAGTGTTAGCATACGGGTTAGGATTAGGGGACGGGTGAGGGTAAGGCTTCGGGTAAGGGTTAGGGTTAGGGTTAGGGTTAGGGTTAGTGAACGGGGACGGTTTAGGGTACAGGTTAGGCTACGACAACGGTTTAGGGTGAGCGTACGTGTTAGGGTACGGGTTAGTGTTAGCGTACGGGTTAGGATTAGGGGACGGGTGAGGGTAAGGCTTCGGGTAAGGTTTAGGGTTAGGGTTAGGGTTAGGGTCAGGGTTAGGGGACGGGGACAGGGACGGTTTAGGGTAAAGGTTAGGGTACGACAACGGTTTAGGGTGACCGTACATATTATGGTATGGGTTAGTGTTAGCGTACGGGTTAGGATTAGGGGACGGGTGAGGGTAAGGCTCCGGGTAAGGGTTAGGTTTAGGGTTAGGGGACGGGGACGGGGACGGGGACGGTTTAGGGTAGAGGTTAGGGTACGACAACGGTTTAGCTTGAGCGTACGTGTTAGGGTACGGGTTAGTGTTAGCGTACGGGTTAGGATTAGGGGACGGGTGAGGGTAAGGCTTCGGGTAAGTGTTAGGGTTAGGGTTAGGGTTAGGGTTAGGGTTAGGGGACGGGGACGGTTTAGGGTACAGGTTAGGGTACGACAACGATTTAGGGTGAGCGTACGTGTTAGGGTACGGGTCAGTGTTAGCGTACGGGTTAGGATTAGGGGACGGGTGAGGGTAAGGCTTCGGGTAAGGGTTAGGGTTAGGGTTAGGGTTAGGGTTAGGGGACGGGGACGGTTTAGGGTACAGGTTAGGCTACGACAACGGTTTAGGGTGAGCGTACGTGTCAGGGTACGGGTTAGTGTTAGCGTACGGGTTAGGATTAGGGTACGGGTGAGGGTAAGGCTTCGGGTAAGGGTTAGGGTTAGGGTTAGGGTTAGGGTTAGGGGACGGGGACAGGGACGGTTTAGGGTACAGGTTAGGGTACGACAACGGTTTAGGGTGACCGTACATGTTAGGGTATGGGTTAGTGTTAGCGTACGGGTTAGGATTAGGGGACGGGTGAGGGTAAGGCTTCGGGTAAGTGTTAGGTTTAGGGTTAGGGGACGGGGACGGGGACGGGGACGGTTTAGGGTAGAGGTTAGGGTACGACAATGGTTTAGGGTGAGCGTAGGTTTTAGGGTACGGGTTAGTGTTAGCGTACGGGTTAGGATTAGGGGACGGGTGAGGGTAAGGCTTCGGGTAAAGGTTAGGGTTAGGGTTAGGGTTAGGGTTAGGGGACGGGGACGGGGACGGTTTAGGGTACAGGTTAGGGTACGACAACGGTTTAGGGTGAGGGTACGTGTTAGGGTACGGCTTAGTGTTAGCGTACAGGTTAAGATTAGGGGACAGGTGAGTGTAAGGCTTCGAGTAAGGGTTAGGTTTAGGGTTAGGGTTAGGGTTAGGGTTAGGGGACGGGGACGGTTTAGGGTACAGCTTAGGGTACGTCAACGGTTTAGGTTGAGCGTACGTGTTAGGGTACGTGTTAGTGTTAGCGTACGGGTTAGGATTAGGGGACAGGTGAGTGTAAGGCTTCGGGTAAGGGTTAGGGTTAGGGTTAGGGTTAGGGTTAGGGTTATGGTTAGTGGACGGGGACGGTTTAGGGTACAGTTTAGGGTACGACAAAGTTTTAGGGTGAGCGTACGTGTTAGGGTACGGGTTAGTGTTAGCGTACGGGTGAGGATTAGGGGACGGGTGAGTGTAAGGCTTCGGGTAAGGGTTAGGGTTAGGGTTAGGGGTAGGGTTAGGGTTAGGGGACGGGGACGGTTTAGGGTACAGGTTAGTTTACCACAACGGTTTAGGGTGAGCGTACGTGTTAGGGTACGGGTCAGTGTTAGCGTACGGGTTAGGATTAGGGGACGGGTGAGGGTAAGGCTTCGGGAAAGTGTTAGGGTTAGGGTTAGGGTTAGGGTTAGGGGACGGGCAAGTGGAGGGTTTAGGGTACAGGTTAGGGTACGACAACGGTTTAGGGTGACCGTACATGTTAGGGTACGGGTTAGTGTTAGCGTACGGGTTAGGATTAGGGGACGGGTTAGGGTAAGGCTTCGGGTAAGGGTTAGGGTTAGGGTTAGGGTTAGGGTTAGGGGACGGGGACGGGGACGGTTTAGGGAACAGGTTAGGGTACGACAATGGTTTAGGGTGAGCGTACGTGTTAGGGTACGGGTTAGTGTTAGCGTACGGGTTAGGATTCGGGGACGGGTGAGTGTAAGGCTTCGGGTAAGTGTTAGGGTTAGGGTTAGGGTTAGGGTTAGGGTTAGGGGACGGGGACGGTTTAGGGTACAGGTTAGGGTACGTCAATGGTTTAGGGTGAGCGTACGTGTTAGGGTACGGGTTAGTGTTAGTGTACGGGTTAGGATTAAGGGACAGGTGAGGGTAAGGCTTCGGGTAAGGGTTAGGGTTAGGGTTAGGGTTAGGGGACGGGGACGGTTTAGGGTACAGGTTAGGGTACGACAACGGTTTAGGGTGAGCGTAGGTGTTAGGGTACGGTTTAGTGTTAGCGTACGGGTTAGGATTAGGGGACGGGTGAGGGTAAGGCTTCGGGTAAGGGTTAGGGTTAGGGTTAGGGTTAGGGTTAGGGGACAGGGACGGTTTAGGGTACTGGTTAGGGTACGACAACGGTTTAGGGTGAGCGTACGTGTTAGGGTACGGGTTAGTGTTAGCGTACAGGTGAGGATTAGGGGACGGGTGAGTGTAAGGCTTCGGGTAAGTGTTAGGGTTAGGGTTAGGGTTAGGGTTAGGGTTAGGGGACGGGGACGGTTTAGGGTACAGGTTAGGGTACGACAACGGTTTAGGGTGAGCGTACGTGTTAGGGTACGGTTTAGTGTTAACGTACGGGTTAGGATTAGGGGATGGGTGAGGTTAAGGCTTCGGGTAAGTGTTATGGTTAGGGTTAGGGTTAGGGTTAGGGTTAGGGTACGGGGACGTTTTAGGGTACAGGTTAGGGTACGACAACGATTTAGGGTGACCGTACGTGTTAGGGTTCGGGTTAGTGTTAGCGTACGGGTTAGGATTAGGGGAAGGGTGAGGGTAAGGCTTCGGGTAAGGGTTAGGGTTAGGGTTAGGGTTAGGGGACGGGGACGGTTTAGGGTACAGGTTAGGCTACGACAACGGATTAGGGTGAGCGTACGTGTTAGGGTACGGGTTAGTGTTAGCGTACGGGTTAGGATTAGGGGACGGGTGAGGGTAAGGCTTCAGGTAAGGGTTAGGGTTAGGGTTAGGGTTAGGTTTAGGGTTAGGGTTAGGGGACGGGGACGGTTTAGGGTACAGGTTAGGGTACATCAATGGTTTAGGGTGAGCGTACGTGTTAGGGTACGGGTTAGTGTTAGTGTACGGGTTAGGATTAAGGGACGGGTGAGGGTAAGGCTTCGGGTAAGGGTTAGGGTTAGGGTTAGGGTTAGGGGACGGGGACGGTTTAGGGTACAGGTTAGGGTACGACAACGGTTTAGGGTGAGCGTAGGTGTTAGGGTACGGTTTAGTGTTAGCGTACGGTTTAGGATTAGGGGACGGGTGAGGGTAAGGCTTCGGGTAAGGGTTAGGGTTAGGGTTAGGGTTAGTGTTAGGGGACGGGGACGGTTTAGGGTACAGGTTAGGGTACGACAACGGTTTAGGGTGAGCGTACGTGTTAGGGTACGGGTTAGTGTTAGCGTACAGGTGAGGATTAGGGGACGGGTGAGTGTAAGGCTTCGGGTAAGGGTTAGGGTTAGGGTTAGGGTTAGGGTTAGGGTTAGGGGACGGGGACGGTTTAGGGTACAGGTTAGGGTACGACAACGGTTTAGGGTGAGCGTACGTGTTAGGGTACGGGTTAGTGTTAACGTACGGGTTAGGATTAGGGGATGTGTGAGGTTAAGGCTTCGGGTAAGTGTTATGGTTAGGGTTAGGGTTAGGGTTAGGGTTAGGGTACGGGGACGGTTTATGGTACAGGTTAGGGTACGACAACGATTTAGGGTGACCGTATGTGTTAGGGTACGGGTTAGTGTTAGCGTACGGGTTAGGATTAGGGGAAGGGTGAGGTTAAGGCTTCGGGTAAGGGTTAGGATTAGGGTTAGGGTTAGGGGACGGGGACGGTTTAGGGTACAGGTTAGGCTACGACAACGGTTTAGGGTGAGCGTACGTGTTAGGGTACGGGTTAGTGTTAGCGTACGGGTTAGGATTAGGGGACGGGTGAGGGTAAGGCTTCAGGTAAGGGTTAGGGTTAGGGTTAGGGTTAGGGTTAGGGTTAGGGGACGGGGACAGGGACGGTTTAGGGTACAGGTTAGGGTACGACAACGGTTTAGGGTGACCGTACATGTTAGTGTATGGGTTAGTGTTAGCGTACGGGTTAGGATTAGGGGACGGGTGAGGGTAAGGCTTCGGGTAAGGGTTAGGTTTAGGGTTAGGGGACGGGGAAGGGGACGAGGACGGGGACGGTTTAGGGTAGAGGTTAGGGTACGACAACGGTTTAGGGTGAGCGTACGTGTTAGGGTATGGGTTAGTGTTAGCGTACGGGTTAGGATTAAGGGACGGGTGAGTGTAAGGCTTCGGGTAAGGGTTAGGGTTAGGGTTAGGGTTAGGGTTAGGGGACGGGACCGTTTAGGGTACAGGTTAGGGTACGTCAACGTTTTAGAGTGAGCGTACGTGTTAGGGTACGGGTTAGTTTTAGTGCACGGGTTAGGATTAGGGGACTGGTGAGGGTAAGGCTTAGGGTAAGGGTTAGGGTTAGGGTTAGGGTTAGGGTTAGGGTTAGGGGACGGGGACGGTTTAGGGTACAGGTTAGGGTACGACAACGGTTTAGGGTGAGTGTACGTGTTAGGGTACGGGTTAGTGTTACCGTACGGGTTAGGATTAGGGGACGGGTGAGGGTAAGGCTTCGGGTACGGGTTAGGGTTAGGGTTAGGGTTAGGGGACGGGGACGGTTTAGGGTACAGGTTAGGGTACGACAACGGTTTAGGGTGAGCGTACGTGTTAGGGTACGGGTTAGTGTTAGCGTACGGGTTAGGATTAGGGGACGGGTTAGGGTCAGGCTTCGGGTAAGTGTTAGGGTTAGGGTTAGGGTTAGGGTTAGGGGACGGGGACGGTTTAGGGTACAGATTAGGCTACGACAACGGTTTAGGGTGAGTGTACGTGTTAGGGTACGGGTTAGTGTTAGCGTACGGGTTAGGATTAGGGGACGGGTGAGGGCAAGGCTTCGGGTAAGGGTTAGGGTTAGGGTTAGGGTTAGGGTTAGGGTTAGGGGACGGGGACGGTTTAGGGTACAGGTTAGGGTACGACAACGATTTAGGGTGAGCGTACGTGTTAGGGTACGGTTTAGTGTTAGCGTACGGGTTAGGATTAGGGGCCGGGTGAGGGTAAGGCTTCGGGTAAGGGTTAGGGTTAAGGTTAGGGTTAGGGTTAGTGTTAGGGGACGGGGACAGGGACGGTTTAGGGTACAGGTTAGGGTACGACAACGGTTTAGGGTGACCGTACATGTTAGGGTATGGGTTACAGTTAGCGTACGGGTTAGGATTAGGGGACGGGTGAGGGTAAGGCTTCGGGTAAGGGTTAGGTTTAGGGTTAGGGGACGGGGACGGGGACGTGGACGGGGACGGTTTAGGGTAGAGGTTAGGGTACGACAATGGTTTAGGGTGAGCGTAGGTGTTAGGGTACGGGTTAGTGTTAGCGTACGGGTTAGGATTAGGGGACGGGTGAGGGTAAGGCTT
Organism: Delphinapterus leucas; assembly: GCF_059928025.1. NCBI lineage: Eukaryota > Metazoa > Chordata > Mammalia > Artiodactyla > Monodontidae > Delphinapterus > Delphinapterus leucas. The sequence continues at coordinate 5,447,637 of NC_143147.1, read as the reverse complement.
CGGGTAAATGTTAGGGTTAGGGTTAGGGTTAGGGTTAGGGTTAGGGTACGGGGATGGTTTAGGGTACAGGTTAGGGTACGACAACGATTTAGGGTGAGCGTACGTGTTAGGGTACGGGTTAGTGTTAGCGTACGGGTTAGGATTAGGGGACGGGTGAGGGTAAGGCTTCAGGTAAGGGTTAGGGTTAGGGTTAGGGTTAGGGGACGGGGACAGGGACGGTTCAGGGTACAGGTTAGGGTACGACAACGGTTTAGGGTGAGCATACGTGTTAGGGTACGGGTTAGTGTTAGCGTACGGGTTAGGATTAGGGGACGGGTGAGGGTAAGGCTTCGGGTAAAGGTTAGGGTTAGGGTTAGGGTTAGGGTTAGGGGACGGGGACGGGGACGGTTTAGGGTACAGGTTAGGGTACGACAACGGTTTAGGGTGAGCGTACGTGTTAGTGTACGGGTTAGTGTTAGCGTACGGGTTAGGATTAGGGGACAGGTGAGTGTAAGGCTTCGGGTAAGGGATAGGGTTAGGGTTAGGGTTAGGGTTAGGGTTAGGGGACGGGGACGGTTTAGGGTACAGGTTAGGGTACGACAACGGTTTAGGGTGAGCGTAGGTGTTAGGGTACGGTTTAGTGTTAGCGTATGGTTTAGGATTAGGGGACGGGTGAGGGTAAGGCTTCGGGTAAGGGTTAGGGTTAGGGTTAGGGTTAGGGTTAGGGTTAGGGGACGGGGACGGTTTAGGGTACAGGTTAGGGTACGACAACGGTTTAGGGTGAGCGTACGTGTTAGGGTACGGGTTAGTGTTAGCGTACGGGTGAGGATTAGGGGACGGGTGAGTGTAAGGCTTCGGTAAGGGTTAGGGTTAGGGTTAGGTTTAGGGTTAGGGGACGGGGACGGTTTAGGGTACAGGTTAGGGTACGACAACGGTTTAGGGTGAGCGTACGTGTTAGGGAACGGGTTAGTGTTAGCGTACGGGTTAGGATTAAGGGACGGGTGAGGGTAAGGCTTCGGGTAAGGGTTAGGGTTAGGGTTAGTGATAGGGTTAGGGGACGGGGACGGTTTAGGGTACAGGATAGGGTACGACAACGGTTTAGGGTGAGCGTACGTGTTAGGGTACGGGTTAGTGTTAGCGTACGGGTTAGGATAAGGGGACGGGTGAGGGTAAGGCTTCGGGTAAGGGTTAGGGTTAGGTTTAGGTTTAGGGTTAGGGTTAGGGGACGGGGACGGTTTAGGGTACAGGTTAGGGTACGACAACGGTTTAGGGTGAGCGTACGTGTTAGGTTACGGGTTAGTGTTAGCGTACGGGTTAGGATTAGGGGACGGGTGAGTGTAAGGCTTCGGGTAAGGGTTAGGGTTAGGGTTAGGGTTAGGGTTAGGGGACGGGGACGGTTTAGGGTACAGGTTAGGGTACGTCAACGGTTTAGGGTGAGCGTACGTGTTAGGGTACGGGTTAGTGTTAGCGTACGGGTTAGGATTAGGGGACGGGTGAGTGTAAGGCTTCGGGTAAGGGTTAGGGTTAGGGTTAGGGTTAGGGTTAGGGTTAGGGGACGGGGACGGTTTAGGGAACAGGTTAGGTTACCACAACGGTTTAGGTTGAGCGTACGTGTTAGGGTACGGGTTAGTGTTAGCGTACGGGTTAGGATTAGGGGACGGGTGAGGGTAAGGCTTCGGGAAAGGGTTAGGGTTAGGGTTAGGGTTAGGGGACGGGCACGGGGACTGTTTAGGGTACAGGTTAGGGTACCACAACAGTTTAGGGTGAGGGTACGTTTTAGGGTACGGGTTAGTGTTAGCGTACGGTTTAGGATTAGGGGACGGGTTAGGGTAAGGCTTCGGGTAAGGGTTAGGGTTAGGGTTAGGGTTAGGGTTAGGGTAAGGGGACGGGGACGGTTTAGGGTACAGGTTAGGGTACGACAACGGTTTAGGGTGTGCGTACGTGTTAGGGTACGGGTTAGTGTTAGCGTACGGGTTAGGATTAGGGGCCGGGTGAGGGTAAGGCTTCGGGTAAGGGTTAGGGTTAGGGTTAGGGTTAGGGTTAGGGGACGGGGACGGTTTAGGGTACAGGTTAGGGTACGACAACGGTTTAGGGTGAGCGTACGTGTTAGGGTACGGGTTAGTGTTAGCGTACAGGTGAGGATTAGGGGACGGGTGAGTGTAAGGCTTCGGGTAAGGGTTAGGGTTAGGGTTAGGGTTAGGGTTAGGGTTAGGGGACGGGGACGGTTTAGGGTACAGGTTAGGGTACGACAACGGTTTAGGGTGAGCGTACGTGTTAGGGTACGGGTTAGTGTTAACGTACGGGTTAGGATTAGGGGATGTGTGAGGTTAAGGCTTCGGGTAAGTGTTATGGTTATGGTTAGGGTTAGGGTTAGGGTTAGGGTACGGGGACGGTTTATGGTACAGGTTAGGGTACGACAACGATTTAGGGTGACCGTATGTGTTAGGGTACGGGTTAGTGTTAGCGTACGGGTTAGGATTAGGGGAAGGGTGAGGGTAAGGCTTCGGGTAAGGGTTAGGATTAGGGTTAGGGTTAGGGGACGGGGACGGTTTAGGGTACAGGTTAGGCTACGACAACGGTTTAGGGTGAGCGTACGTGTTAGGGTACGGGTTAGTGTTAGCGTACGGGTTAGGATTAGGGGACGGGTGAGGGTAAGGCTTCAGGTAAGGGTTAGGGTTAGGGTTAGGGTTAGGGTTAGGGTTAGGGGACGGGGACAGGGACGGTTTAGGGTACAGGTTAGGGTACGACAACGGTTTAGGGTGACCGTACATGTTAGTGTATGGGTTAGTGTTAGCGTACGGGTTAGGATTAGGGGACGGGTGAGGGTAAGGCTTCGGGTAAGGGTTAGGTTTAGGGTTAGGGGACGGGGAAGGGGACGAGGACGGGGACGGTTTAGGGTAGAGGTTAGGGTACGACAACGGTTTAGGGTGAGCGTACGTGTTAGGGTATGGGTTAGTGTTAGCGTACGGGTTAGGATTAAGGGACGGGTGAGTGTAAGGCTTCGGGTAAGGGTTAGGGTTAGGGTTAGGGTTAGGGTTAGGGGACGGGACCGTTTAGGGTACAGGTTAGGGTACGTCAACGTTTTAGAGTGAGCGTACGTGTTAGGGTACGGGTTAGTTTTAGTGCACGGGTTAGGATTAGGGGACTGGTGAGGGTAAGGCTTAGGGTAAGGGTTAGGGTTAGGGTTAGGGTTAGGGTTAGGGGACGGGGACGGTTTAGGGTACAGGTTAGGGTACGACAACGGTTTAGGGTGAGTGTACGTGTTAGGGTACGGGTTAGTGTTACCGTACGGGTTAGGATTAGGGGACGGGTGAGGGTAAGGCTTCGGGTACGGGTTAGGGTTAGGGTTAGGGTTAGGGGACGGGGACGGTTTAGGGTACAGGTTAGGGTACGACAACGGTTTAGGGTGAGCGTACGTGTTAGGGTACGGGTTAGTGTTAGCGTACGGGTTAGGATTAGGGAACGGGTGAGGGTAAGGCTTCGGGTAAGTGTTAGGGTTAGTGTTAGGGTTAGGTTAGGGTTAGGGTACGGTGACGGTTTAGGGTACAGGTTAGGGTACGACAACGATTTAGGGTGAGCGTACGTGTTAGGGTACGGGTTAGTGTTAGCGTACGAGTTAGGATTAGGGGACGGGTGAGGGTAAGGCATCGGGTAAGGGTTAGGGTTAGGGTTAGGGTTAGGGTTAGGGGACGGGGACGGTTTAGGGTACAGATTAGGCTACGACAACGGTTTAGGGTGAGTGTACGTGTTAGGGTATGGGTTAGTGTTAGCGTACGGGTTAGGATTAGGGGACGGGTGAGGGCAAGGCTTCGGGTAAGGGTTAGGGTTAGGGTTAGGGTTAGGGTTAGGGTTAGGGGACGGGGACGGTTTAGGGTACAGGTTAGGGTACGACAACGATTTAGGGTGAGCGTACGTGTTAGGGTACGGTTTAGTGTTAGCGTACGGGTTAGGATTAGGGGCCGGGTGAGGGTAAGGCTTCGGGTAAGGGTTAGGGTTAAGGTTAGGGTTAGGGTTAGTGTTAGGGGACGGGGACAGGGACGGTTTAGGGTACAGGTTAGGGTACGACAACGGTTTAGGGTGACCGTACATGTTAGGGTATGGGTTACAGTTAGCGTACGGGTTAGGATTAGGGGACGGGTGAGGGTAAGGCTTCGGGTAAGGGTTAGGTTTAGGGTTAGGGGACGGGGACGGGGACGTGGACGGGGACGGTTTAGGGTAGAGGTTAGGGTACGACAATGGTTTAGGGTGAGCGTAGGTGTTAGGGTACGGGTTAGTGTTAGCGTACGGGTTAGGATTAGGGGACGGGTGAGGGTAAGGCTTCGGGTAAATGTTAGGGTTAGGGTTAGGGTTAGGGTTAGGGTTAGGGTACGGGGATGGTTTAGGGTACAGGTTAGGGTACGACAACGATTTAGGGTGAGCGTACGTGTTAGGGTACGGGTTAGTGTTAGCGTACGGGTTAGGATTAGGGGACGGGTGAGGGTAAGGCTTCAGGTAAGGGTTAGGGTTAGGGTTAGGGTTAGGGGACGGGGACAGGGACGGTTCAGGGTACAGGTTAGGGTACGACAACGGTTTAGGGTGAGCATACGTGTTAGGGTACGGGTTAGTGTTAGCGTACGGGTTAGGATTAGGGGACGGGTGAGGGTAAGGCTTCGGGTAAAGGTTAGGGTTAGGGTTAGGGTTAGGGTTAGGGGACGGGGACGGGGACGGTTTAGGGTACAGGTTAGGGTACGACAACGGTTTAGGGTGAGCGTACGTGTTAGTGTACGGGTTAGTGTTAGCGTACGGGTTAGGATTAGGGGACAGGTGAGTGTAAGGCTTCGGGTAAGGGATAGGGTTAGGGTTAGGGTTAGGGTTAGGGTTAGGGGACGGGGACGGTTTAGGGTACAGGTTAGGGTACGACAACGGTTTAGGGTGAGCGTAGGTGTTAGGGTACGGTTTAGTGTTAGCGTATGGTTTAGGATTAGGGGACGGGTGAGGGTAAGGCTTCGGGTAAGGGTTAGGGTTAGGGTTAGGGTTAGGGTTAGGGTTAGGGGACGGGGACGGTTTAGGGTACAGGTTAGGGTACGACAACGGTTTAGGGTGAGCGTACGTGTTAGGGTACGGGTTAGTGTTAGCGTACGGGTGAGGATTAGGGGACGGGTGAGTGTAAGGCTTCGGTAAGGGTTAGGGTTAGGGTTAGGTTTAGGGTTAGGGGACGGGGACGGTTTAGGGTACAGGTTAGGGTACGACAACGGTTTAGGGTGAGCGTACGTGTTAGGGAACGGGTTAGTGTTAGCGTACGGGTTAGGATTAAGGGACGGGTGAGGGTAAGGCTTCGGGTAAGGGTTAGGGTTAGGGTTAGTGATAGGGTTAGGGGACGGGGACGGTTTAGGGTACAGGATAGGGTACGACAACGGTTTAGGGTGAGCGTACGTGTTAGGGTACGGGTTAGTGTTAGCGTACGGGTTAGGATAAGGGGACGGGTGAGGGTAAGGCTTCGGGTAAGGGTTAGGGTTAGGTTTAGGTTTAGGGTTAGGGTTAGGGGACGGGGACGGTTTAGGGTACAGGTTAGGGTACGACAACGGTTTAGGGTGAGCGTACGTGTTAGGTTACGGGTTAGTGTTAGCGTACGGGTTAGGATTAGGGGACGGGTGAGTGTAAGGCTTCGGGTAAGGGTTAGGGTTAGGGTTAGGGTTAGGGTTAGGGGACGGGGACGGTTTAGGGTACAGGTTAGGGTACGTCAACGGTTTAGGGTGAGCGTACGTGTTAGGGTACGGGTTAGTGTTAGCGTACGGGTTAGGATTAGGGCACGGGTGAGTGTAAGGCTTCGGGTAAGGGTTAGGGTTAGGGTTAGGGTTAGGGTTAGGGTTAGGGGACGGGGACGGTTTAGGGAACAGGTTAGGTTACCACAACGGTTTAGGTTGAGCGTACGTGTTAGGGTACGGGTTAGTGTTAGCGTACGGGTTAGGATTAGGGGACGGGTGAGGGTAAGGCTTCGGGAAAGGGTTAGGGTTAGGGTTAGGGTTAGGGGACGGGCACGGGGACTGTTTAGGGTACAGGTTAGGGTACGACAACAGTTTAGGGTGAGGGTACGTTTTAGGGTACGGGTTAGTGTTAGCGTACGGTTTAGGATTAGGGGACGGGTTAGGGTAAGGCTTCGGGTAAGGGTTAGGGTTAGGGTTAGGGTTAGGGTTAGGGTAAGGGGACGGGGACGGTTTAGGGTACAGGTTAGGGTACGACAACGGTTTAGGGTGTGCGTACGTGTTAGGGTACGGGTTAGTGTTAGCGTACGGGTTAGGATTAGGGGCCGGGTGAGGGTAAGGCTTCGGGTAAGTGTTAGGGTTAGGGTTAGGGTTAGGGTTAAGGTTAAGGTACGGGGACGGTATAGGGTACAGGTTAGGGTACGACAACGATTTAGGGTGAGCGTACGTGTTAGGGTACGTGTTAGTGTTAGCGTACGGGTTAGGATTAGGGGACGGGTGAGGGTAAGGCTTCGGGTAAGGGTTAGGGTTAGGGTTAGGGTTAGGGTTAGGGGACGGGGACCGTTTAGGGTACAGGTTAGGCTACGACAACGGTTTAGGGTGAGCGTACGTGTTAGGGTACGGGTTAGTGTTAGCGTACGGGTTAGGATTAGGGGACGGGTGAGGGTAAGGCTTCGGGTAAGGGTAAGGGTTAGGGTTAGGGTTAGTTTTAGGGGACGGGGACAGGGACGGTTTAGGGTACAGGTTAGGGTACGACAACGGTTTAGGGTGACCGTACATGTTAGGGAATGGTTTAGTGTTAGCGTACGGGTTAGGATTAGGGGACGGGTGAGGGTAAGGCTTCGGGTAAGGGTTAGGTTTAAGGTTAGGGGACGGGGACGGGGACGGGGACGGGGACGGTTTAGGGTAGAGGTTAGGGTACGACAACGTTTTAGGGTGAGCGTACGTGTTAGGGTACGGGTTAGTGTTAGCGTACGGGGTATGATTAGGGGACGGGTGAGGGTAAGGCTTCGGGTAAAGGTTAGGGTTAGGGTTAGGGTTAGGGGACGGGGACGGGGACGGTTTAGGGTACAGGTTAGGGTACGACAACGGTTTCGGGTGAGCGTACGTGTTAGGGTACGGGTTAGTGTTAGCGTACGGGTTAGGATTAGGGGACAGGTGAGTGTAAGGCTTCGGGTAAGGGTTAGGGTTAGGGTTAGGGTTAGTGTTAGGGGACGGGGACGGTTTAGGGTACAGGTTAGGGTACGACAACGGTTTAGGGTGAGCGTAGGTGTTAGGGTAAGGTTTAGTGTTAGCGTACGGGTTAGGATTAGGGGACGGGTGAGGGTAAGGCTTCGGGTAAGGGTTAGGGTTAGGGTTAGGGTGAGGATTAGGGGACGGGGACTGTTTAGGGTACAGGTTAGGGTACGACAATGGTTTAGGGTGAGCGTACGTGTTAGGGTACGGGTTAGTGTTAGCGTACGGGTGAGGATTAGGGGACGGGTGAGGGTAAGGCTTCGGGTAAGGGTTAGGGTTAGGGTTAGGGTTAGGGGACGGGGACGGGGACGGTTTAGGGTACAGGTTAGGGTACGACAACGGTTTAGGGTAGCGTACGTGTTAGGGTACGGGTTAGTGTTAGCGTACGGGTTAGGATTAGGGGACGTGTGAGGGTAAGGCTTCGGGTAAGTGTTAGGGTTAGGGTTAGGGTTAGTGTTAGGGGACGGGGACAGGGACGGTTTAGGGTACAGGTTAGGGTACGACAACGGTTTAGGGTGACCGTACATGTTAGGGTATGGGTTACAGTTAGCGTAAGGGTTAGGATTAGGGGACGGGTGAGGGTAAGGCTTCGGGTAAGGGTTAGGTTTAGGGTTAGGGGACGGGGACGGGGACGGGGACGGGGACGGTTTAGGGTAGAGGTTAGGGTACGACAATGGTTTAGGGTGAGCGTAGGTGTTAGGGTACGGGTTAGTGTTGGCGTACGGGTTAGGATTAGGGGACGGGTGAGGGTAAGGCTTCGGGTAAGTGTTAGGGTTAGGGTTAGGGTTAGGGTTAGGGTTAGGGTACGGGGATGGTTTAGGGTACAGGTTAGGGTACGACAACGATTTAGGGTGAGCGTACGTGTTAGGGTACGGGTTAGTGTTAGCGTACGGGTTAGGATTAGGGGACGGGTGAGGGTAAGGCTTCAGGTAAGGTTTAGGGTTAGGGTTAGGGTTAGGGGACGGGGACAGGGACGGTTCAGGGTACAGGTTAGGGTACGACAACGGTTTAGGGTGACCGTACATGTTAGGGTATGGGTTAGTGTTAGCGTACGGGTTAGGATTAGGGGACGGGTGAGGGTAAGGCTTCGGGTAAGGGTTAGGTTTATGGTTAGGGGACGGGGACGGGGACGGGGACGGTTTAGGGTAGAGGTTAGGGTACGACAACGGTTTAGGGTGAGCCTAGGTGTTAGGGTACAGGTTAGTGTTAGCGTAGGGGTTAGGATTAGGGGACGGGTGAGGGTAAGGCTTCGGGTAAAGGTTAGGGTTAGGGTTAGGGTTAGGGTTAGGGTTGGGTACGGGGACGGTTTAGGGTACAGGTTAGGGTACGACTACGGTTTAGGGTGAGCGTACGTGTTAGGGTACGGGTTAGTGTTAGCGTACGGGTTAGGATTAATGGACAGGTGAGTGTAAGTCTTTGGGTAAGGGTTAGGGTTAGGGTTAGGGTTAGGGTTAGGGTTAGGGGACGGGACGGTTTAAGGTAAAGGTTAGGGTACGTCAACGGTTTAGGGTGAGCGTATGTGTTAGGGTACGGGTTAGTGATAGTGTACGGGTTAGGATTAGGGGACGGGTGAGGGTAAGGCTTCGGGTAAGGGTTAGGGTTAGGGTTAGGGTTAGGGGACGGGGACGGTTTAGGGTACAAGTTAGGGTACGGCAAAGTTTTAGGGTGAGCGTAGGTGTTAGGGTACGTTTTAGTGTTAGCGTACGGGTTAGGATTAGGGGACGGCTTAGGGTAAGGCTTCGGGTAAGGGTTCGGGTTAGGGTTAGGGTTAGGGGACAGGGACGGTTTAGGGTACAAGTTAGGGTACGACGACGGTTTTGGTTGAGCGTACGTGTTAGGGTACGGGTTAGTGTTAGCTTACGGGTTAGGTTTAGGGGACGGGTGAGGGTAAGACTTGGGGTAAGGGTTAGGGTTAGGGTTAGGGTTAGGGTTAGGGGACGAGGACGGTTTAGGGTACAGGTTAGGTTACGACAACGGTTTAGGGTGAGCGTACGTTTTAGGGTACGGGTTAGTGTTAGCGTACGGGTTAGGATTAGGGGACGGGTGAGGGTAAGGCTTTGGGTAAGGGTTAGGGTTAGGGTTATGGTTAGGGTTAGGGTTAGGGGACGGGGACAGGGACGGTTTAGGGTACAGGTTAGGGTAGGACAACGGTTTAGGGTGAGCGTACATGTTAGTGTATGGTTTAGTGTTAGCGTACGGGTTAGGATTAGGGGACGGGATAGGGTAAGGCTTCGGGTAAGGGTTGGGGTTAGGGTTAGGGTTAGGGTTAGGGGACGGGGACGGTTTAGGGTACAGGTTAGGGTACGACAACGGTTTAGGGTGAGCGTACGTGTTAGGGTACGGGTTAGTGTTAGCGTACGGGTTAGGATTAGGGGACGGGTGAGGGTAAGGCTTCGGGTAAGGGTTAGGGTTAGGGTTATGGTTAGGGTTAGGGGACGGGGACGGTTTAGGGTACAGGTTAGGGTACGACAACGGTTTAGGGTGAGCGTACGTGTTAGGGTACGGGTTAGTGTTAGCGTACGGTTTAGGATTAGGAGACGGGTGAGGGTAAGGCTTCGGGTAAGGGTTAAGGTTAGGGTTAGGGTTAGGGGACGGGGACGGTTTAGGGTACAAGTTAGGGTACGACAACGGTTTAGGGTGAGCGTACGTGTTAGGGTACGGGTTAGTGTTAGCGTACGGGTTAGGATTAGGGGACAGGTGAGTGTTAGGCTTCGGGTAAGGATTAGGGTTAGGGTTAGGGTTAGGGTTAGGGTTAGGGGACGGGGACGGTTTAGTGTACAGGTCACGGTACGACAATGGTTTAGGTTGAGCGTACGTGTTAGGGTACGGGTCAGTGTTAGCGTACGGGTTAGGATTAGGGGACGGGTGAGGGTAAGGCTTCGGGTAAGGGTTAGGGTTAGGGTTAGGCTTAGGGGACGGGGACGGTTTAGGGTACAGGTTAGGGTACGACAACGGCTTAGGGTGAGCGTACGTGTTAGGGTACGGTTTAGTGTTAGCGTACGGTTTAGGATTAGGGGACGGGTTAGGGCAAGGCTTCGGGTAAGGGTTAGGGTTAGGGTTAGGGTTAGGGTTAGGGTTAGGGGACGGGGACAGGGACGGTTTAGGGTACAGGTTAGGGTACGACAACGGTTTAGGGTGTGCCTACGTGTTAGGGTACGGGTTAGTGTTAGCGTACGGGTTAGGATTAGGGGACGGGTGAGGGTAAGGCTTCGGGTAAGTGTTAGGGTTAGGGTTAGGGTTAGGGTTAAGGTTAAGGTACGGGGACGGTATAGGGTACAGGTTAGGGTACGACAACGATTTAGGGTGAGCGTACGTGTTAGGGTACGTGTTAGTGTTAGCGTACGGGTTAGGATTAGGGGACGGGTGAGGGTAAGGCTTCGGGTAAGGGTTAGGGTTAGGGTTAGGGTTAGGGTTAGGGGACGGGGACCGTTTAGGGTACAGGTTAGGCTACGACAACGGTTTAGGGTGAGCGTACGTGTTAGGGTACGGGTTAGTGTTAGCGTACGGGTTAGGATTAGGGGACGGGTGAGGGTAAGGCTTCGGGTAAGGGTAAGGGTTAGGGTTAGGGTTAGTTTTAGGGGACGGGGACAGGGACGGTTTAGGGTACAGGTTAGGGTACGACAACGGTTTAGGGTGACCGTACATGTTAGGGAATGGTTTAGTGTTAGCGTACGGGTTAGGATTAGGGGACGGGTGAGGGTAAGGCTTCGGGTAAGGGTTAGGTTTAAGGTTAGGGGACGGGGACGGGGACGGGGACGGGGACGGTTTAGGGTAGAGGTTAGGGTACGACAACGGTTTAGGGTGAGCGTACGTGTTAGGGTACGGGTTAGTGTTAGCGTACGGGGTATGATTAGGGGACGGGTGAGGGTAAGGCTTCGGGTAAAGGTTAGGGTTAGGGTTAGGGTTAGGGGACGGGGACGGGGACGGTTTAGGGTACAGGTTAGGGTACGACAACGGTTTCGGGTGAGCGTACGTGTTAGGGTACGGGTTAGTGTTAGCGTACGGGTTAGGATTAGGGGACAGGTGAGTGTAAGGCTTCGGGTAAGGGTTAGGGTTAGGGTTAGGGTTAGTGTTAGGGGACGGGGACGGTTTAGGGTACAGGTTAGGGTACGACAACGGTTTAGGGTGAGCGTAGGTGTTAGGGTAAGGTTTAGTGTTAGCGTACGGGTTAGGATTAGGGGACGGGTGAGGGTAAGGCTTCGGGTAAGGGTTAGGGTTAGGGTTAGGGTGAGGGTTAGGGGACGGGTACTGTTTAGGGTACAGGTTAGGGTACGACAATGGTTTAGGGTGAGCGTACGTGTTAGGGTACGGGTTAGTGTTAGCGTACGGGTGAGGATTAGGGGACGGGTGAGGGTAAGGCTTCGGGTAAGGGTTAGGGTTAGGGTTAGGGTTAGGGGACGGGGACGGGGACGGTTTAGGGTACAGGTTAGGGTACGACAACGGTTTAGGGTAGCGTACGTGTTAGGGTACGGGTTAGTGTTAGCGTACGGGTTAGGATTAGGGTACGTGTGAGGGTAAGGCTTCGGGTAAGTGTTAGGGTTAGGGTTAGGGTTAGTGTTAGGGGACGGGGACAGGGACGGTTTAGGGTACAGGTTAGGGTACGACAACGGTTTAGGGTGACCGTACATGTTAGGGTATGGGTTACAGTTAGCGTACGGGTTAGGATTAGGGGACGGGTGAGGGTAAGGCTTCGGGTAAGGGTTAGGTTTAGGGTTAGGGGACGGGGACGGGGACGGGGACGGGGACGGTTTAGGGTAGAGGTTAGGGTACGACAATGGTTTAGGGTGAGCGTAGGTGTTAGGGTACGGGTTAGTGTTGGCGTACGTGTTAGGATTAGGGGACGGGTGAGGGTAAGGCTTCGGGTAAGTGTTAGGGTTAGGGTTAGGGTTAGGGTTAGGGTTAGGGTACGGGGATGGTTTAGGGTACAGGTTAGGGTACGACAACGATTTAGGGTGAGCGTACGTGTTAGGGTACGGGTTAGTGTTAGCGTACGGGTTAGGATTAGGGGACGGGTGAGGGTAAGGCTTCAGGTAAGGTTTAGGGTTAGGGTTAGGGTTAGGGGACGGGGACAGGGACGGTTCAGGGTACAGGTTAGGGTACGACAACGGTTTAGGGTGACCGTACATGTTAGGGTATGGGTTAGTGTTAGCGTACGGGTTAGGATTAGGGGACGGGTGAGGGTAAGGCTTCGGGTAAGGGTTAGGTTTATGGTTAGGGGACGGGGACGGGGACGGGGACGGTTTAGGGTAGAGGTTAGGGTACGACAACGGTTTAGGGTGAGCCTAGGTGTTAGGGTACAGGTTAGTGTTAGCGTAGGGGTTAGGATTAGGGGACGGGTGAGGGTAAGGCTTCGGGTAAAGGTTAGGGTTAGGGTTAGGGTTAGGGTTAGGGTTAGGGTACGGGGACGGTTTAGGGTACAGGTTAGGGTACGACTACGGTTTAGGGTGAGCGTACGTGTTAGGGTACGGGTTAGTGTTAGCGTACGGGTTAGGATTAATGGACAGGTGAGTGTAAGTCTTCGGGTAAGGGTTAGGGTTAGGGTTAGGGTTAGGGTTAGGGTTAGGGGACGGGACGGTTTAAGGTAAAGGTTAGGGTACGTCAACGGTTTAGGGTGAGCGTATGTGTTAGGGTACGGGTTAGTGATAGTGTACGGGTTAGGATTAGGGGACGGGTGAGGGTAAGGCTTCGGGTAAGGGTTAGGGTTAGGGTTAGGGTTAGGGGACGGGGACGGTTTAGGGTACAAGTTAGGGTACGACGACGGTTTTGGTTGAGCGTACGTGTTAGGGTACGGGTTAGTGTTAGCTTACGGGTTAGGTTTAGGGGACGGGTGAGGGTAAGACTTGTGGTAAGGGTTAGGGTTAGGGTTAGGGTTAGGGTTAGGGGACGAGGACGGTTTAGGGTACAGGTTAGGTTACGACAACGGTTTAGGGTGAGCGTACGTTTTAGGGTACGGGTTAGTGTTAGCGTACGGGTTAGGATTAGGGGACGGGTGAGGGTAAGGCTTTGGGTAAGGGTTAGGGTTAGGGTTATGGTTAGGGTTAGGGTTAGGGGACGGGGACAGGGACGGTTTAGGGTACAGGTTAGGGTAGGACAACGGTTTAGGGTGAGCGTACATGTTAGTGTATGGTTTAGTGTTAGCGTACGGGTTAGGATTAGGGGACGGGATAGGGTAAGGCTTCGGGTAAGGGTTGGGGTTAGGGTTAGGGTTAGGGTTAGGGGACGGGGACGGTTTAGGGTACAGGTTAGGGTACGACAACGGTTTAGGGTGAGCGTACGTGTTAGGGTACGGGTTAGTGTTAGCGTACGGGTTAGGATTAGGGGACGGGTGAGGGTAAGGCTTCGGGTAAGGGTTAGGGTTAGGGTTATGGTTAGGGTTAGGGGACGGGGACGGTTTAGGGTACAGGTTAGGGTACGACAACGGTTTAGGGTGAGCGTACGTGTTATGGTACGGGTTAGTGTTAGCGTACGGTTTAGGATTAGGAGACGGGTGAGGGTAAGGCTTCGGGTAAGGGTTAAGGTTAGGGTTAGGGTTAGGGGACGGGGACGGTTTAGGGTACAAGTTAGGGTACGACAACGGTTTAGGGTGAGCGTACGTGTTAGGGTACGGGTTAGTGTTAGCGTACGGGTTAGGATTAGGGGACAGGTGAGTGTTAGGCTTCGGGTAAGGGTTAGGGTTAGGGTTAGGGTTAGGGTTAGGGTTAGGGGACGGGGACGGTTTAGTGTACAGGTCACGGTACGACAATGGTTTAGGTTGAGCGTACGTGTTAGGGTACGGGTCAGTGTTAGCGTACGGGTTAGGATTAGGGGACGGGTGAGGGTAAGGCTTCGGGTAAGGGTTAGGGTTAGGGTTAGGCTTAGGGGACGGGGACGGTTTAGGGTACAGGTTAGGGTACGACAACGGCTTAGGGTGAGCGTACGTGTTAGGGTACGGTTTAGTGTTAGCGTACGGTTTAGGATTAGGGGACGGGTGAGGGCAAGGCTTCGGGTAAGGGTTAGGGTTAGGGTTAGGGTTAGGGTTAGGGTTAGGGGACGGGGACAGGGACGGTTTAGGGTACAGGTTAGGGTACGACAACGGTTTAGGGTGTGCGTATGTGTTAGGGTACGGGTTAGTGTTAGCGTACGGGTTAGGATTAGGGGATGGGTGAGGGTAAGGCTTCGGGTAAGTGTTAGGGTTAGGGTTAGGGTTAGGGTTAAGGTTAAGGTACGGGGACGGTATAGGGTACAGGTTAGGGTACGACAACGATTTAGGGTGAGCGTACGTGTTAGGGTACGTGTTAGTGTTAGCGTACGGGTTAGGATTAGGGGACGGGTGAGGGTAAGGCTTCGGGTAAGGGTTAGGGTTAGGGTTAGGGTTAGGGTTAGGGGACGGGGACCGTTTAGGGTACAGGTTAGGCTACGACAACGGTTTAGGGTGAGCGTACGTGTTAGGGTACGGGTTAGTGTTAGCGTACGGGTTAGGATTAGGGGACGGGTGAGGGTAAGGCTTCGGGTAAGGGTAAGGGTTAGGGTTAGGGTTAGTTTTAGGGGACGGGGACAGGGACGGTTTACGGTACAGGTTAGGGTACGACAACGGTTTAGGGTGACCGTACATGTTAGGGAATGGTTTAGTGTTAGCGTACGGGTTAGGATTAGGGGACGGGTGAGGGTAAGGCTTCGGGTAAGGGTTAGGTTTAAGGTTAGGGGACGGGGACGGGGACGGGGACGGGGACGGTTTAGGGTAGAGGTTAGGGTACGACAACGGTTTAGGGTGAGCGTACGTGTTAGGGTACGGGTTAGTGTTAGCGTACGGGGTATGATTAGGGGACGGGTGAGGGTAAGGCTTCGGGTAAAGGTTAGGGTTAGGGTTAGGGTTAGGGGACGGGGACGGGGACGGTTTAGGGTACAGGTTAGGGTACGACAACGGTTTCGGGTGAGCGTACGTGTTAGGGTACGGGTTAGTGTTAGCGTACGGGTTAGGATTAGGGGACAGGTGAGTGTAAGGCTTCGGGTAAGGGTTAGGGTTAGGGTTAGGGTTAGGGTTAGGGGACGGGGACGGTTTAGGGTACAGGTTAGGGTACGACAACGGTTTAGGGTGAGCGTAGGTGTTAGGGTAAGGTTTAGTGTTAGCGTACGGGTTAGGATTAGGGGACGGGTGAGGGTAAGGCTTCGGGTAAGGGTTAGGGTTAGGGTTAGGGTGAGGGTTAGGGGACGGGGACTGTTTAGGGTACAGGTTAGGGTACGACAATGGTTTAGGGTGAGCGTACGTGTTAGGGTACGGGTTAGTGTTAGCGTACGGGTGAGGATTAGGGGACGGGTGAGGGTAAGGCTTCGGGTAAGGGTTAGGGTTAGGGTTAGGGTTAGGGGACGGGGACGGGGACGGTTTAGGTTACAGGTTAGGGTACGACAACGGTTTAGGGTAGCGTACGTGTTAGGGTACGGGTTAGTGTTAGCGTACGGGTTAGGATTAGGGGACGTGTGAGGGTAAGGCTTCGGGTAAGTGTTAGGGTTAGGGTTAGGGTTAGTGTTAGGGGACGGGGACAGGGACGGTTTAGGGTACAGGTTAGGGTACGACAACGGTTTAGGGTGACCGTACATGTTAGGGTATGGGTTACAGTTAGCGTACGGGTTAGGATTAGGGGACGGGTGAGGGTAAGGCTTCGGGTAAGGGTTAGGTTTAGGGTTAGGGGACGGGGACGGGGACGGGGACGGGGACGGTTTAGGGTAGAGGTTAGGGTACGACAATGGTTTAGGGTGAGCGTAGGTGTTAGGGTACGGGTTAGTGTTAGCGTACGGGTTAGGATTAGGGGACGGGTGAGGGTAAGGCTTCGGGTAAGTGTTAGGGTTAGGGTTAGGGTTAGGGTTAGGGTTAGGGTACGGGGATGGTTTAGGGTACAGGTTAGGGTACGACAACGATTTAGGGTGAGCGTACGTGTTAGGGTACGGGTTAGTGTTAGCGTACGGGTTAGGATTAGGGGACGGGTGAGTGTAAGGCTTCAGGTAAGGTTTAGGGTTAGGGTTAGGGTTAGGGGACGGGGACAGGGACGGTTCAGGGTACAGGTTAGGGTACGACAACGGTTTAGGGTGACCGTACATGTTAGGGTATGGGTTAGTGTTAGCGTACGGGTTAGGATTAGGGGACGGGTGAGGGTAAGGCTTCGGGTAAGGGTTAGGTTTATGGTTAGGGGACGGGGACGGGGACGGGGACGGTTTAGGGTAGAGGTTAGGGTACGACAACGGTTTAGGGTGAGCCTAGGTGTTAGGGTACAGGTTAGTGTTAGCGTAGGGGTTAGGATTAGGGGACGGGTGAGGGTAAGGCTTCGGGTAAAGGTTAGGGTTAGGGTTAGGGTTAGGGTTAGGGTTAGGGTACGGGGACGGTTTAGGGTACAGGTTAGGGTACGACTACGGTTTAGGGTGAGCGTACGTGTTAGGGTACGGGTTAGTGTTAGCGTACGGGTTAGGATTAATGGACAGGTGAGTGTAAGTCTTCGGGTAAGGGTTAGGGTTAGGGTTAGGGTTAGGGTTAGGGTTAGGGGACGGGACGGTTTAGGGTAAAGGTTAGGGTACGTCAACGGTTTAGGGTGAGCGTATGTGTTAGGGTACGGGTTAGTGATAGTGTACGGGTTAGGATTAGGGGACGGGTGAGGGTAAGGCTTCGGGTAAGGGTTAGGGTTAGGGTTAGGGTTAGGGTACGGGGACGTTTTAGGGTACAGGTTAGGGTACGGCAACGTTTTAGGGTGAGCGTAGGTGTTAGGGTACGTTTTAGTGTTAGCGTACGGGTTAGGATTAGGGGACCGGTGAGGGTAAGGCTTCGGGTAAGGGTTAGGGTTAGGGTTAGGGTTAGGGGACGGGGACGGTTTAGGGTACAGGTTAGGGTACGACAACGGTTTAGGGTGAGCGTACGTGTTAGGGTACGGGTTAGTGTTAGCGTACGGGTTAGTATAAGGGGACGGGTGAGGGTACGGCTTCGGGTAAGGTTTAGGGTTAGGGTTAGGGTTAGGGTTAGGGTTAGGGGACGGGGACGGTTTAGGGTACAGGTTAGGGTACGACAACGGTTTAGGGTGAGCGTACGTGTTAGGGTATGGGTTAGTGTTAGCGTACGGGTTAGGATTAGGGGACGGGTGAGTGTAAGGCTTCGGGTAAGTGTTAGGGTTAGGGTTAGGGTTAGGGTTAGGGTTAGGGGATGTGGACGGTTTAGGGTACAGGTTAGGGTACGTCAACGGTTTAGGTGAGCGTACGTGTTAGTGTACGGTTTAGTGTTAGTGTACGGGTTAGGATTAGGGGACGGGTGAGGGTAAGGCTTCGGGTAAGTGTTAGGGTTATGGTTAGGGTTAGGGTTAGGGTTAGGGTTATGGGACGGGGACGGTTAAGGGTACAGGTTACGGTACGACAACGGTTTAGGGTGAGCGTACGTGTTATGGTACGGGTTAGTGTTAGCGTACGGGTTAGTATTAGGGGACGGGTGAGGGTAAGGCTTCGGGTAAGGGTTAGGGTTAGGGTTAGGGTTAGGGTTAGGGTTAGGGGCCGGGGACGGTTTAGGGTACAGGTTAGGGTACGACAACGGTTTAGTGTGAGCGTACGTGTTAGGGTACGGGTTAGTGTTAGCGTACGGGTTAGGATTAGGTGACGGGTTAGGGTAAGGCTTCGGGTAAGGTTTAGGGTTAGGGTTAGGGTTAGGGTTAGGGGACGGGGACGGTTTAGGGTACAGGTTAGGGTACGACAACGATTTAGGGTGATCGTACGTGTTAGGGTACGGGTTAGTGTTACCCTACGGGTTAGGATTAGGGGACGGGTGAGGGTAAGGCTTCAGGTAAGTGTTAGGGTTAGGGTTAGGGTTAGGTTTAGGGTTAAGGTTAGGGTACGGGCACGGTTTAGGGTACAGGTTAGTGTACGACAACGATTTAGGGTGAGCGTACGTGTTAGGGTACGGGTTAGTGTTAGCATACGGGTTAGGATTAGGGGACGGGTGAGGGTAAGGCTTCGGGTAAGGGTTAGGGTTAGGGTTAGGGTTAGGGTTAGTGAACGGGGACGGTTTAGGGTACAGGTTAGGCTACGACAACGGTTTAGGGTGAGCGTACGTGTTAGGTTACGGGTTAGTGTTAGCGTACGGGTTAGGATTAGGGGACGGGTGAGGGTAAGGCTTCGGGTAAGGTTTAGGGTTAGGGTTAGGGTTAGGGTCAGGGTTAGGGGACGGGGACAGGGACGGTTTAGGGTAAAGGTTAGGGTACGACAACGGTTTAGGGTGACCGTACATATTATGGTATGGGTTAGTGTTAGCGTACGGGTTAGGATTAGGGGACGGGTGAGGGTAAGGCTCCGGGTAAGGGTTAGGTTTAGGGTTAGGGGACGGGGACGGGGACGGGGACGGTTTAGGGTAGAGGTTAGGGTACGACAACGGTTTAGCTTGAGCGTACGTGTTAGGGTACGGGTTAGTGTTAGCGTACGGGTTAGGATTAGGGGACTGGTGAGGGTAAGGCTTCGGGTAAGTGTTAGGGTTAGGGTTAGGGTTAGGGTTAGGGTTAGGGGACGGGGACGGTTTAGGGTACAGGTTAGGGTACGACAACGATTTAGGGTGAGCGTACGTGTTAGGGTACGGGTCAGTGTTAGCGTACGGGTTAGGATTAGGGGACGGGTGAGGGTAAGGCTTCGGGTAAGGGTTAGGGTTAGGGTTAGGGTTAGGGTTAGGGGACGGGGACGGTTTAGGGTACAGGTTAGGCTACGACAACGGTTTAGGGTGAGCGTACGTGTCAGGGTACGGGTTAGTGTTAGCGTACGGGTTAGGATTAGGGTACGGGTGAGGGTAAGGCTTCGGGTAAGGGTTAGGGTTAGGTTTAGGGTTAGGGTTAGGGTTAGGGGACGGGGACAGGGACGGTTTAGGGTACAGGTTAGGGTACGACAACGGTTTAGGGTGACCGTATATGTTAGGGTATGGGTTAGTGTTAGCGTACGGGTTAGGATTAGGGGACGGGTGAGGGTAAGGCTTCGGGTAAGGGTTAGGTTTAGGGTTAGGGGACGGGGACGGGGACGGGGACGGTTTAGGGTAGAGGTTAGGGTACGACAATGGTTTAGGGTGAGCGTAGGTTTTAGGGTACGGGTTAGTGTTAGCGTACGGGTTAGGATTAGGGGACGGGTGAGGGTAAGGCTTCGGGTAAAGGTTAGGGTTAGGGTTAGGGTTAGGGTTAGGGGACGGGGACGGGGACGGTTTAGGGTACAGGTTAGGGTACGACAACGGTTTAGGGTGAGGGTACGTGTTAGGGTACGGCTTAGTGTTAGCGTACAGGTTAAGATTAGGGGACAGGTGAGTGTAAGGCTTCGAGTAAGGGTTAGGTTTAGGGTTAGGGTTAGGGTTAGGGTTAGGGGACGGGGACGGTTTAGGGTACAGCTTAGGGTACGTCAACGGTTTAGGGTGAGCGTACGTGTTAGGGTACGGGTTAGAGTTAGTGTACGGGTTAGGATTAGGGGACGGTTGAGGGTAAGGCTTAGGGTTAGGGTTAGGGTTAGGGTTAGGGTTAGGGGACGGGGACGGGGACGGTTTAGGGTACAGGTTAGAGTACGACAACGATTTAGGGTGAGCGTACGTGTTAGGGTACGGGTTAGTGTTAGCGTACGGGTTAGGATAAGGGGACGGGTGAGCGTAAGGCTTCGGGTAAGGGTTAGGGTGAGGGTTAGGGTTAGGGTTAGGGTTAGGGGACGGGGACGGTTTAGGGTACAGGTTAGGGTACGACAGCGGTTTAGGGTGAGAGTACGTGTTAGGGTACGGGTTAGTGTTAGCGTACGGGTTAGGATTAGGGGACGGGTGAGGGTAAGGCTTCGGGTAAGGGTTAGGGTTAGGGTTAGGGTTAGGGTTAGGGAACGGGGACGGTTTAGGGTACAGGTTAGGCTGCGACAACGGTTTAGGGTGAGCATACGTGTTAGGGTACGGGTTAGTGTTAGCGTACGGGTTAGGATTAGGGGACGGGTCAGTGTAAGGCTTCGGGTAAGGTTTAGGGTTAGGGTTAGGGTTAGGGTCAGGGTTAGGGGACGGGGACAGGGACGGTTTAGGGTAAAGGTTAGGGTACGACAACGGTTTAGGGTGACCGTACATGTTAGGGTATGGGTTAGTGTTAGCGTACGGGTTAGGATTAGGGGACGGGTGAGGGTAAGGCTTCGGGTAAGGGTTAGGTTTAGGGTTAGGGGACGGGGACGGGGACGGGGACGGGGACGGTTTAGGGTAGAGGTTAGGGTACGACAACGGTTTAGGTTGAGCGTACGTGTTAGGGTACGTGTTAGTGTTAGCGTACGGGTTAGGATTAGGGGACAGGTGAGTGTAAGGCTTCGGGTAAGGGTTAGGGTTAGGGTTAGGGTTAGGGTTAGGGTTATGGTTAGTGGACGGGGACGGTTTAGGGTACAGTTTAGGGTACGACAAAGTTTTAGGGTGAGCGTACGTGTTAGGGTACGGGTTAGTGTTAGCGTACGGGTGAGGATTAGGGGACGGGTGAGTGTAAGGCTTCGGGTAAGGGTTAGGGTTAGGGTTAGGGGTAGGGTTAGGGTTAGGGGACGGGGACGGTTTAGGGTACAGGTTAGTTTACCACAACGGTTTAGGGTGAGCGTACGTGTTAGGGTACGGGTCAGTGTTAGCGTACGGGTTAGGATTAGGGGACGGGTGAGGGTAAGGCTTCGGGAAAGTGTTAGGGTTAGGGTTAGGGTTAGGGTTAGGGGACGGGCAAGTGGAGGGTTTAGGGTACAGGTTAGGGTACGACAACGGTTTAGGGTGACCGTACATGTTAGGGTACGGGTTAGTGTTAGCGTACGGGTTAGGATTAGGGGACGGGTTAGGGTAAGGCTTCGGGTAAGGGTTAGGGTTAGGGTTAGGGTTAGGGTTAGGGTTAGGGGACGGGGACGGGGACGGTTTAGGGAACAGGTTAGGGTACGACAATGGTTTAGGGTGAGCGTACGTGTTAGGGTACGGGTTAGTGTTAGCGTACGGGTTAGGATTCGGGGACGGGTGAGTGTAAGGCTTCGGGTAAGTGTTAGGGTTAGGGTTAGGGTTAGGGTTAGGGTTAGGGGACGGGGACGGTTTAGGGTACAGGTTAGGGTACGTCAATGGTTTAGGGTGAGCGTACGTGTTAGGGTACGGGTTAGTGTTAGTGTACGGGTTAGGATTAAGGGACGGGTGAGGGTAAGGCTTCGGGTAAGGGTTAGGGTTAGGGTTAGGGTTAGGGGACGGGGACGGTTTAGGGTACAGTTTAGGGTACGACAACGGTTTAGGGTGAGCGTAGGTGTTAGGGTACGGTTTAGTGTTAGCGTACGGGTTAGGATTAGGGGACGGGTGAGGGTAAGGCTTCGGGTAAGGGTTAGGGTTAGGGTTAGGGTTAGGGTTAGGGGACGGGGACGGTTTAGGGTACTGGTTAGGGTACGACAACGGTTTAGGGTGAGCGTACGTGTTAGGGTACGGGTTAGTGTTAGCGTACAGGTGAGGATTAGGGGACGGGTGAGTGTAAGGCTTCGGGTAAGTGTTAGGGTTAGGGTTAGGGTTAGGGTTAGGGTTAGGGGACGGGGACGGTTTAGGGTACAGGTTAGGGTACGACAACGGTTTAGGGTGAGCGTACGTGTTAGGGTACGGGTTAGTGTTAACGTACGGGTTAGGATTAGGGGATGGGTGAGGTTAAGGCTTCGGGTAAGTGTTATGGTTAGGGTTAGGGTTAGGGTTAGGGTTAGGGTACGGGGACGGTTTAGGGTACAGGTTAGGGTACGACAACGATTTAGGGTGACCGTACGTGTTAGGGTACGGGTTAGTGTTAGCGTACGGTTTAGGATTAGGGGAAGGGTGAGGGTAAGGCTTCGGGTAAGGGTTAGGGTTAGGGTTAGGGTTAGGGGACGGGGACGGTTTAGGGTACAGGTTAGGCTACGACAACGGTTTAGGGTGAGCGTACGTGTTAGGGTACGGGTTAGTGTTAGCGTACGGGTTAGGATTAGGGGACGGGTGAGGGTAAGGCTTCAGGTAAGGGTTAGGGTTAGGGTTAGGGTTAGGTTTAGGGTTAGGGTTAGGGGACGGGGACGGTTTAGGGTACAGGTTAGGGTACATCAATGGTTTAGGGTGAGCGTACGTGTTAGGGTACGGGTTAGTGTTAGTGTACGGGTTAGGATTAAGGGACGGGTGAGGGTAAGGCTTCGGGTAAGGGTTAGGGTTAGGGTTAGGGTTAGGGGACGGGGACGGTTTAGGGTACAGGTTAGGGTACGACAACGGTTTAGGGTGAGCGTAGGTGTTAGGGTACGGTTTAGTGTTAGCGTACGGTTTAGGATTAGGGGACGGGTGAGGGTAAGGCTTCGGGTAAGGGTTAGGGTTAGGGATAGGGTTAGGGTTAGGGGACGGGGACGGTTTAGGGTACAGGTTAGGGTACGACAACGGTTTAGGGTGAGCGTACGTGTTAGGGTACGGGTTAGTGTTAACGTACGGGTTAGGATTAGGGGATGTGTGAGGTTAAGGCTTCGGGTAAGTGTTATGGTTAGGGTTAGGGTTAGGGTTAGGGTTAGGGTACGGGGACCGTTTATGGTACAGGTTAGGGTACGACAACGATTTAGGGTGACCGTATGTGTTAGGGTACGGGTTAGTGTTAGCGTACGGGTTAGGATTAGGGGAAGGGTGAGGGTAAGGCTTCGGGTAAGGGTTAGGGTTAGGGTTAGGGTTAGGGGACGGGGACGGTTTAGGGTACAGGTTAGGCTAAGACAACGGTTTAGGGTGAGCGTACGTGTTAGGGTACGGGTTAGTGTTAGCGTACGGGTTAGGATTAGGGGACGGGTGAGGGTAAGGCTTCAGGTAAGGGTTAGGGTTAGGGTTAGGGTTAGGGTTAGGGTTAGGGGACGGGGACAGGGACGGTTTAGGGTACAGGTTAGGGTACGACAACGGTTTAGGGTGACCGTACATGTTAGTGTATGGGTTAGTGTTAGCGTACGGGTTAGGATTAGGGGACGGGTGAGGGTAAGGCTTCGGGTAAGGGTTAGGTTTAGGGTTAGGGGACGGGGAAGGGGACGAGGACGGGGACGGTTTAGGGTAGAGGTTAGGGTACGACAACGGTTTAGGGTGAGCGTACGTGTTAGGGTATGGGTTAGTGTTAGCGTACGGGTTAGGATTAAGGGACGGGTGAGTGTAAGGCTTCGGGTAAGGGTTAGGGTTAGGGTTAGGGTTAGGGTTAGGGGACGGGACCGTTTAGGGTACAGGTTAGGGTACGTCAACGTTTTAGAGTGAGCGTACGTGTTAGGGTACGGGTTAGTTTTAGTGCACGGGTTAGGATTAGGGGACTGGTGAGGGTAAGGCTTAGGGTAAGGGTTAGGGTTAGGGTTAGGGTTAGGGTTAGGGTTAGGGGACGGGGACGGTTTAGGGTACAGGTTAGGGTACGACAACGGTTTAGGGTGAGCGTACGTGTTAGGGTACGGGTTAGTGTTAGCGTACGGGTTAGGATTAGGGGACGGGTTAGGGTCAGGCTTCGGGTAAGTGTTAGGGTTAGGGTTAGGGTTAGGGTTAGGGGACGGGGACGGTTTAGGGTACAGGTTAGGGTACGACAACGGTTTAGGGTGAGCGTACGTGTTAGGGTACGGGTTACTGTTAGCGTACGGGTTAGGATTAGGGAACGGGTGAGGGTAAGGCTTCGGGTAAGTGTTAGGGTTAGGGTTAGGGTTAGGTTAGGGTTAGGGTACGGTGACGGTTTAGGGTACAGGTTAGGGTACGACAACGATTTAGGGTGAGCGTACGTGTTAGGGTACGGGTTAGTGTTAGCGTACGAGTTAGGATTAGGGGACGGGTGAGGGTAAGGCATCGGGTAAGGGTTAGGGTTAGGGTTAGGGTTAGGGTTAGGGGACGGGGACGGTTTAGGGTACAGATTAGGCTACGACAACGGTTTAGGGTGAGTGTACGTGTTAGGGTACGGGTTAGTGTTAGCGTACGGGTTAGGATTAGGGGACGGGTGAGGGCAAGGCTTCGGGTAAGGGTTAGGGTTAGGGTTAGGGTTAGGGTTAGGGTTAGGGGACGGGGACGGTTTAGGGTACAGGTTAGGGTACGACAACGATTTAGGGTGAGCGTACGTGTTAGGGTACGGTTTAGTGTTAGCGTACGGGTTAGGATTAGGGGCCGGGTGAGGGTAAGGCTTCGGGTAAGGGTTAGGGTTAAGGTTAGGGTTAGGGTTAGTGTTAGGGGACGGGGACAGGGACGGTTTAGGGTACAGGTTAGGGTACGACAACGGTTTAGGGTGACCGTACATGTTAGGGTATGGGTTACAGTTAGCGTACGGGTTAGGATTAGGGGACGGGTGAGGGTAAGGCTTCGGGTAAGGGTTAGGTTTAGGGTTAGGGGACGGGGACGGGGACGTGGACGGGGACGGTTTAGGGTAGAGGTTAGGGTACGACAATGGTTTAGGGTGAGCGTAGGTGTTAGGGTACGGGTTAGTGTTAGCGTACGGGTTAGGATTAGGGGACGGGTGAGGGTAAGGCTTCGGGTAAATGTTAGGGTTAGGGTTAGGGTTAGGGTTAGGGTTAGGGTACGGGGATGGTTTAGGGTACAGGTTAGGGTACGACAACGATTTAGGGTGAGCGTACGTGTTAG
Source organism: Delphinapterus leucas (assembly GCF_059928025.1). Taxonomy (NCBI): domain Eukaryota; kingdom Metazoa; phylum Chordata; class Mammalia; order Artiodactyla; family Monodontidae; genus Delphinapterus; species Delphinapterus leucas. The sequence goes on along the minus strand of NC_143147.1, from coordinate 5,422,911 downwards.
GGTACGGGTTAGTGTTAGCGTACGGGTTAGGATTAGGGGACGGGTGAGGGTAAGGCTTCAGGTAAGGGTTAGGGTTAGGGTTAGGGTTAGGGGACGGGGACAGGGACGGTTCAGGGTACAGGTTAGGGTACGACAACGGTTTAGGGTGACCGTACATGTTAGGGTATGGGTTAGTGTTAGCGTACGGGTTAGGATTAGGGGACGGGTGAGGGTAAGGCTTCGGGTAAGGGTTAGGTTTATGGTTAGGGGACGGGGATGGGGACGGGGACGGGGACGGTTTAGGGTAGAGGTTAGGGTACGACAACGGTTTAGGGTGAGCCTAGGTGTTAGGGTACAGGTTAGTGTTAGCGTAGGGGTTAGGATTAGGGGACGGGTGAGGGTAAGGCTTCGGGTAAAGGTTAGGGTTAGGGTTAGGGTTAGGGTTAGGGTTAGGGTACGGGGACGGTTTAGGGTACAGGTTAGGGTACGACTACGGTTTAGGGTGAGCGTACGTGTTAGGGTACGGGTTAGTGTTAGCGTACGGGTTAGGATTAATGGACAGGTGAGTGTAAGTCTTCGGGTAAGGGTTAGGGTTAGGGTTAGGGTTAGGGTTAGGGTTAGGGGACGGGACGGTTTAGGGTAAAGGTTAGGGTAGGTCAACGGTTTAGGGTGAGCGTATGTGTTAGGGTACGGGTTAGTGATAGTGTACGGGTTAGGATTAGGGGACGGGTGAGGGTAAGGCTTCGGGTAAGGGTTAGGGTTACGGTTAGGGTTAGGGGACGGGGACGGTTTAGGGTACAGGTTAGTGTACGGCAACGTTTTAGGGTGAGCGTAGGTGTTAGGGTACGTTTTAGTGTTAGCGTACGGGTTAGGATTAGGGGACGGGTGAGTGTAAGGCTTCGGGTAAGTGTTAGGGTTAGGGTTAGGGTTAGGGTTAGGGGATGTGGACGGTTTAGGGTACAGGTTAGGGTACGTCAACGGTTTAGGTGAGCGTACGTGTTAGTGTACGGGTTAGTGTTAGTGTACGGGTTAGGATTAGGGGACGGGTGAGGGTAAGGCTTCGGGTAAGTGTTAGGGTTAGGGTTAGGGTTAGGGTTAGGGTTATGGGACGGGGACGGTTAAGGGTACAGGTTACGGTACGACAACTGTTTAGTGTGAGCGTACGTGTTAGGGTACGGGTTAGTGTTAGCGTACGGGTTAGGATTAGGGGACGGGTGAGGGTAAGGCTTCGGGTAAGGGTTAGGGTTAGGGTTAGGGTTAGGGTTAGGGTTAGGGGACGGGGACGGTTTAGGGTACAGGTTAGGGTACGACAACGGTTTAGTGTGAGCGTACGTGTTAGGGTACGGGTTAGTGTTAGCGTACGGGTTAGGATTAGGTGACGGGTTAGGGTAAGGCTTCGGGTAAGGGTTAGGGTTAGGGTTAGGGTTAGGGTTAGGGGACGGGGACGGTTTAGGGTACAGGATAGGGTACGACAACGATTTAGGGTGATCGTACGTGTTAGGGTACGGGTTAGTGTTACCCTACGGGTTAGGATTAGGGGACGGGTGAGGGTAAGGCTTCAGGTAAGTGTTAGGGTTAGGGTTAGGGTTAGGTTTAGGGTTAAGGTTAGGGTACGGGCACGGTTTAGGGTACAGGTTAGTGTACGACAACGATTTAGGGTGAGCGTACGTGTTAGGGTACGGGTTAGTGTTAGCGTACGGGTTAGGATTAGGGGACGGGTGAGGGAAAGGCTTCGGGTAAGGGTTAGGGTTAGGGTTAGGGTTAGGGTTAGTGAACGGGGACGGTTTAGGGTACAGGTTAGGCTACGACAACGGTTTAGGGTGAGCGTACGTGTTAGGGTACGGGTTAGTGATAGCGTACGGGTTAGGATTAGGGGACGGGTGAGGGTAAGGCTTCGGGTAAGGTTTAGGGTTAGGGTTAGGGTTAGGGTCAGGTTTAGGGGACGGGGACAGGGACGGTTTAGGGTAAAGGTTAGGGTACGACAACGGTTTAGGGTGACCGTACATGTTATGGTATGGGTTAGTGTTAGCGTACGGGTTAGGATTAGGGGACGGGTGAGGGTAAGGCTCCGGGTAAGGGTTAGGTTTAGGGTTAGGGGACGGGGACGGGGACGGGGACGGGGACGGTTTAGGGTAGAGGTTAGGGTACGACAACGGTTTAGCTTGAGCGTACGTGTTAGGGTACGGGTTAGTGTTAGCGTACGGGTTAGGATTAGGGGACGGGTGAGGGTAAGGCTTCTGGTAAGTGTTAGGGTTAGGGTTAGGGTTAGGGTTAGGGTTAGGGGACGGGGACGGTTTAGGGTACAGGTTAGGGTACGACAACGATTTAGGGTGAGCGTACGTGTTAGGGTACGGGTTAGTGTTAGCGTACGGGTTAGGAATAGGGGACGGGTGAGGGTAAGGCTTCGGGTAAGGGTTAGGGTTAGGGTTAGGGTTAGGGGACGGGGACGGTTTAGGGTACAGGTTAGGCTACGACAACGGTTTAGGGTGAGCGTACGTGTCAGGGTACGGGTTAGTGTTAGCGTACGGGTTAGGATTAGGGTACGGGTGAGGGTAAGGCTTCGGGTAAGTGTTAGGGTTAGGGTTAGGGTTAGGGTTAGGGTTAGGGGACGGGGACAGGGACGGTTTAGGGTACAGGTTAGTGTACGACAACGGTTTAGGGTGACCGTACATGTTAGGGTATGGGTTAGTGTTAACGTACGGGTTAGGATTAGGGGACGGGTGAGGGTAAGGCTTCGGGTAAGGGTTAGGTTTAGGGTTAGGGGACGGGGACGGGGACGGGGACGGTTTATGGTAGAGGTTAGGGTACGACAATGGTTTAGGGTGAGCGTAGGTGTTAGGGTACGGGTTAGTGTTAGCGTATGGGTTAGGATTAGGGGACGGGTGAGGGTAAGGCTTCGGGTAAAGGTTAGGGTTAGGGTTAGGGTTAGGGTTAGGGGACGGGGACGGGGACGGTTTAGGGTATATGTTAGGGTACGACAACGGTTTAGGGTGAGGGTACGTGTTAGGGTACGGCTTAGTGTTAGCGTACAGGTTAAGATTAGGGGACAGGTGAGTGTAAGGCTTCGAGTAAGGGTTAGGTTTAGGGTTAGGGTTAGGGTTACGGTTAGGGGACGGGGACGGTTTAGGGTACAGGTTAGGGTACGTCAACGGTTTAGGGTGAGCGTACGTGTTAGGGTACGGGTTAGAGTTAGTGTACGGGTTAGGATTAGGGGACGGTTGAGGGTAAGGCTTCGGGTAAGGGTTAGGGTTAGGGTTAGGGTTAGGGTTAGGGGACGGGGACGGTTTAGGGTACAGGTTAGAGTACGACAACGGTTTAGGGTGAGCGTACGTGTTAGGGTACGGGTTAGTGTTAGCGTACGGGTTAGGATAAGGGGACGGGTGAGCGTAAGGCTTCGGGTAAGGGTTAGGGTGAGGGTTAGGGCTAGGGTTAGGGTTAGGGGACGGGGACGGTTTAGGGTACAGGTTAGGGTACGACAGCGGTTTAGGGTGAGAGTACGTGTTAGGGTACGGGTTAGTGTTAGCGTACGGGTTAGGATTAGGGGACGGGTGAGGGTAAGGCTTCGGGTAAGGGTTAGGGTTAGGGTTAGGGTTAGGGTTAGGGAACGGGGACGGTTTAGGGTACAGGTTAGGCTGCGACAACGGTTTAGGGTGAGCGTACGTGTTAGGGTACGGGTTAGTGTTAGCGTACGGGTTAGGATTAGGGGACGGGTCAGGGTAAGGCTTCGGGTAAGGTTTAGGGTTAGGGTTAGGGTTAGGGTCAGGGTTAGGGGACGGGGACAGGGACGGTTTAGGGTAAAGGTTAGGGTACGACAACGGTTTAGGGTGACCGTACATGTTAGGGTATGGTTTAGTGTTAGAGTACGGGTTAGGATTAGGGGACGGGTGAGGGTAAGGCTTCGGGTAAGGGTTAGGTTTAGGGTTAGGGGACGGGGACGGGGACGGGGACGGGGACGGTTTAGGGTAGAGGTTAGGGTACGACAACGGTTTAGGTTGAGCGTACGTGTTAGGGTACGTGTTAGTGTTAGCGTACGGGTTAGGATTAGGGGACAGGTGAGTGTAAGGCTTCGGGTAAGGGTTAGGGTTAGGGTTAGGGTTAGGGTTAGGGTTATGGTTAGGGGACGGGGACGGTTTAGGGTACAGTTTAGGGTACGACAATGTTTTAGGGTGAGCGTACGTGTTAGGGTACGGGTTAGTGTTAGCGTACGGGTGAGGATTAGGGGACGGGTGAGTGTAAGGCTTCGGGTAAGGGTTAGGGTTAGGGTTAGGGGTAGGGTTAGGGTTAGGGGACGGGGACGGTTTAGGGTACAGGTTAGTTTACCACAACGGTTTAGGGTGAGCGTACATGTTAGGGTACGGGTCAGTGTTAGCGTACGGGTTAGGATTAGGGGACGGGTGAGGGTAAGGCTTCGGGAAAGTGTTAGGGTTAGGGTTAGGGTTAGGGTTAGGGGACGGGCAAGTGGAGGGTTTAGGGTACAGGTTAGGGTACGACAACGGTTTAGGGTGACCGTACATGTTAGGGTACGGGTTAGTGTTAGCGTACGGTTTAGGATTAGGGGACGGGTTAGGGTAAGGCTTCGGGTAAGGGTTAGGGTTAGGGTTAGGGTTAGGGTTAGGGGACGGGGACGGGGACGGTTTAGGGAACAGGTTAGGGTACGACAACGGTTTAGGGTGAGCGTACGTGTTAGGGTACGGGTTAGTGTTAGCGTACGGGTTAGGATTCGGGGACGGGTGAGTGTAAGGCTTCGGGTAAGTGTTAGGGTTAGGGTTAGGGTTAGGGTTAGGGTTAGGGGACGGGGACGGTTTAGGGTACAGGTTAGGGTACGACAACGATTTAGGGTGAGCGTACGTGTTAGGGTACGGGTTAGTGTTAGCGTATGGGTTAGGATTAGGGGACGGGTGAGGGTAAGGCTTCGGGTAAGGGTTAGGGTTAGGGTTAGGGTTAGGGTTAGGGTTAGGGGACGGGGACAGGGACGGTTTACGGTACAGGTTAGGGTACGACAACGGTTTAGGGTGACCGTACATGTTAGGGTATGGGTTAGTGTTAGCGTACGGGTTAGGATTAGGGGACGGGTGAGTGTAAGGCTTCGGGTAAGGGTTAGGTTTAGGGTTAGGGGACGGGGACGGGGACGGGGACGGGGACGGTTTAGGGTAGAGTTTAGGGTACGACAACGGTTTAGGGTGAGCGTAGGTGTTAGGGTACGTGTTAGTGTTAGCGTACGGGTTAGGATTAGGAGACGGGTGAGGGTAAGGCTTCGGGTAAAGGTTAGGGTTAGGGTTAGGGTTAGGGTTAGGGGACGGGGACGGGGACGGATTAGGGTACAGGTTAGTGTACGACAACGGTTTAGGGTGAGGGTACGTGTTAGGGTACGGCTTAGTGTTAGCGTACGGGTTAAGATTAGGGGACAGGAGATTGTAAGGCTTCGGGTAAGGGTTAGGTTTAGGGTTAGGGTTAGGGTTAGGGTTAGGGGACGGGGACGGTTTAGGGTACAGGTTAGGGTACGTCAATGGTTTAAGGTGAGCGTACGTGTTAGGGTACGGGTTAGTGTTAGTGTACGGGTTAGGATTAGGGGACGGTTGAGGGTAAGGCTTCGGGTAAGGGTTAGGGTTAGGGTTAGGGTTAGGGTTAGGGTTAGGGGACGGGGACGGTTTATGGTACAGGTTAGGGTACGACAACGGTTTAGGGTGAGCGTAGGTGTTAGGGTACGTTTTAGTATTAGCGTACGGGTTAGGATTAGGGGACGGGTGTGGGTAAGGCTTCGGGAAGGGTTAGGGTTAGTGTTAGGGTTAGGGTTAGGGGACGGGGACGGTTTAGGGTACAGGTTAGGGTACGACAACGGTTTAGGGTGAGCGTACGGGTTAGGGTACGGGTTAGTGTTAGCGTACGGGTTAGGATAAGGGGACGGGTGAGCGTAAAGCTTCGGGTGAGGGTTAGGGTGAGGGTTAGGGTTAGGGTTAGGGTTAGGGGACGGGGACGGTTTAGGGTACAGGTTAGGGTACGACAACGGTTTAGGGTGAGCGTACGTGTTAGGGTATGGGTTAGTGTTAGCGTACGCGTTAGGATTAGGGGACGGGTGAGGGTAAGGCTTCGGGTAAGGGTTTGGGTTAGGGTTAGGGTTAGGGTTAGGGTTAGGGGACGGGGACGGTTTAGGGTACAGGTTAGGGTACGTCAACGGTTTAGGGTGAGCGTATGTGTTAGGGTACGGGTTAGTGTTAGTGTACGGGTTAGGATTAGGGGACGGGTGAGGGTAAGGCTTCGGGTAAGTGTTAGGGTTAGGGTTAGGGTTAGGGTTAGGGTTAGGGTTAGGGGACGGGGACGGTTTAGGGTACAGGTTAGGGTACGACAACGGTTTAGGGTGAGCGTACGTGTTAGGGTACGGGTTAGTGTTAGCGTACGGGTTAGGATTAGGGGACGGGTGAGGGTAAGGCTTCGGGTAAAGGTTAGGGTTAGGGTTAGGGTTAGGGTTAGGGAACGGATACGGGGACGGTTTAGGGTACAGGTTAGTGTACGACAACGGTTTAGGGTGAGGGTACGTGTTAGGGTACGGCTTAGTGTTAGCGTACGGGTTAAGATTCGGGGACAGGAGAGTGTAAGGCTTCGGGTAAGGGTTAGGTTTAGGGTTAGGGTTAGGGTTAGGGTTAGGGGACGGGGACGGTTTAGGGTACAGGTTAGGGTACGTCAATGGGTTAAGGTGAGCGTACGTGTTAGGGTACGGGTTAGTGTTAGTGTACGGGTTAGGATTAGGGGACGGTTGAGGGTAAGGCTTCGGGTAAGGGTTAGGGTTAGGGTTAGGGTTAGGGTTAGGGTTAGGGGACGGGGACGGTTTATGGTACAGGTTAGGGTACGACAACGGTTTAGGGTGAGCGTAGGTGTTAGGGTACGTTTTAGTATTAGCGTACGGGTTAGGATTAGGGGACGGGTGAGGGTAAGGCTTCGGGTAAGGGTTAGGGTTAGTGTTAGGGTTAGGGTTAGGGGACGGGGACGGTTTAGGGTACAGGTTAGGGTACGACAACGGTTTAGGGTGAGCGTACGTGTTAGGGTACGGGTTAGTGTTAGCGTACGGGTTAGGATAAGGGGACGGGTGAGCGTAAAGCTTCGGGTGAGGGTTAGGGTGAGGGTTAGGGTTAGGGTTAGGGTTAGGGGACGGGGACGGTTTAGGGTACAGGTTAGGGTACGACAACAGTTTAGGGTGAGCGTACGTGTTAGGGTATGGGTTAGTGTTAGCGTACGCGTTAGGATTAGGGGACGGGTGAGGGTAAGGCTTCGGGTAAGGGTTTGGGTTAGGGTTAGGGTTAGGGTTAGGGTTAGGGGACGGGGACGGTTTAGGGTACAGGTTAGGGTACGTCAACGGTTTAGGGTGAGCGTACGTGTTAGGGTACGGGTTAGTGTTAGTGTACGGGTTAGGATTAGGGGACGGGTGAGGGTAAGGCTTCGGGTAAGTGTTAGGGTTAGGGTTAGGGTTAGGGTTAGAGTTAGGGTTAGGGGACGGGGACGGTTTAGGGTACAGGTTAGGGTACGACAACGGTTTAGGGTGAGCGTACGTGTTAGGGTACGGGTTAGTGTTAGCGTACGGGTTAGGATTAGGGGACGGGTGAGGGTAAGGCTTCGGGAAAGGCTTAGGGTTAGGGTTAGGTTTAGGGTTAGGGTTAGGAGACGGGGACGGTTCAGGGTACAGGTTAGGGTACGACAACGATTTAGGGTGAGCGTACGTGTTAGGGTACGGGTTAGTGTTAGCGTACGGGTTAGGATTAGGGGGCGGGTTAGGGTAAGGCTTCGGTTAAGGGTTAGGTTTAGGGTTAGGGTTAGGGTTAGGGGACGGGAACGGTTTAGGGTACAGGTTAGGGTACGACAACGGTTTAGGGTGAGCGTACGTGTTAGGGTACGGGTTAGTGTTAGCGTACGGTTTAGGATTAAGGGACGGGTGAGGGTAAGGCTTCGGGTAAGTGTTAGGGTTAGGGTTAGGGTTAGGGTTAGGGTTAGGATACGGGGACGGTTTAGGGTACAGGTTAGGGTACGACAACGATTTAGGGTGACCGTACATGTTAGGGTATGGGTTAGTGTTAGCGTACGGGTTAGGATTAGGGGACGGGTGAGGGTAAGGCTTCGGGTAAGTGTTAGGTTTAGGGTTAGGGGACGGGGACAGGGACGGGGGCGGGGACGGTTTAGGGTAGAGGTTAGGGTACGACAACGGTTTAGGTTGAGTGTACGTGTTAGGGTACGGGTTAGTGTTAGCGTACGGGTTAGGATTAGGGGACAGGTGAGTGTAAGGCTTCGGGTAAGGGTTAGGGTTAGGGTTAGGGTTAGGGTTAGGGTTAGGGGACGGGGACGGTTTAGGGTACAGGTTAGGGTACGTCAATGGTTTAGGGTGAGCGTACGTGTTAGGGTACGGGTTAGTGTTAGCGTACGGGTTAGGATTAGGGGACGGGTGAGGGTAAGGCTTCAGGTAAAGGTTAGGGTTAGGGTTAGGGTTAGGGTTAGGGGACGGGGACGGGGACGGTTTAGGGTAGAGGTTAGGGTACGACAACGGTTTAGGGTGAGCGTACATGTTAGGGTACGGGTTAGTGTTAGCGTACAGGTTAGGATTAGGGGAAGGGTGACGGTAAGGCTTCGGGTAAAGGTTAGGTTTAGGGTTAGGGTTAGGGTTAGGGGACGGGGACAGGGACGGTTTAGGGTACAGGTTTGGGTACGACAACGATTTAGGGTGAGCGTACGTGTTAGGGTACGGGTAGTGTTAGCGTACGGGTTAGGATTAGGGGACAGGTGAGTGTAAGGCTTCGGGTAAGGGTTAGGGTTAGGGTTAGGGTTAGGGTTAGGGTTAGGGGACGGGGATGGTTTATGATACAGGTTAGGGTACGACAACGGTTTAGGGTGAGCGTACGTGTTAGGGTACGGGTTAGTGTTAGCGTACGGTTTAGGATAAGGGGACGGGTGAGGGTAAGGCTTCGGGTAAGGGTTAAGGTTAGGGTTAGGGTTAGGGTTAGGGTTAGGGGACGGGGACGGTTTAGGGTACAGGTTAGGGTACGTCAACGGTTTAGGGTGAGCGTACGTGTTAGGGTACGGGTTAGTGTTAGTGTACGGGATAGGATTAGGGGACGGGTGAGGGTAAGGCTTCGCGTAAGGGTTAGGGTTAGGGTTAAGGTTAGGGTTAGGGTTAGGGGACGGGGACGGTTTAGGGTACAGATTAGGGTACGACAACGGTTTAGGTTGAGCGTACGTGTTAGGGTACGGGTTAGTGTTAGCGTACGGGTTAGGATTAGGGGACGGGTGAGGGTAAGGCTTCGGGTAAGGGTTAGGGTTAGGGTTAGGGTTAGGGTTAGGGTTAGGTGATGGGGACGGTTTAGGGTACAGGTTAGTGTATGACAAAGGTTTAGGGTGAGCGTACGTGTTAGGTTACGGGTTAGTGTTAGCGTACGGGTGAGGATTAGGGGACGGGTGAGTGTAAGGCTTCGGGTAAGGGTTAGGGTTAGGGTTAGGGTTAGGGGACGGGGACGGTTTAGGGTACAGGTTAGGGTACGACAACGATTAAGGGTGACCGTACGTGTTAGGGTACGGGTTAGTGTTAGCGTACGGGTTAGGTTTAGGGGACGGGTGAGGGTAAGGCTTCGGGTAAAGGTTAGGGTTAGGGTTAGGGTTAGGGTTAGGGGACGGGCACGGGGACGGTTTAGGGTACAGGTAAGGGTACGACAACGGTTTATGGTGAGCGTACGTGTTAGAGTACGGGTTAGTGTTAGCGTACGGTTTAGGATTAGGAGACGGGTGAGGGTAAGGCTTCGGGTTAGGTTTAGGGTTAGGGTTAGGGGACGGGGACGGTTTAGGTTACAGGTTAGGGTACGACAACGGTTTAGGGTGAGCGTACGTGTTAGGGTATGGGTTAGTGTTAGCGTACGTGTTAGGATTAGGGGACGGGTGAGGGTAAGGCTTCGGGTAAGGGTTTGGGTTAGGGTTAGGGTTAGGGTTAGGGTTAGGGGACGGGGACGGTTTAGGGTACAGGTTAGGGTACGTCAACGGTTTAGGGTGAGCGTACGTGTTAGGGTACGGGTTAGTGTTAGTGTACGGGTTAGGATTAGGGGACGGGTGAGGGTAAGGCTTCGGGTAAGTGTTAGGGTTAGGGTTAGGGTTAGGGTTAGGGTTAGGGTTAGGGGACGGGGACGGTTTAGGGTACAGGTTAGGGTACGACAACGGTTTAGGGTGAGCGTACGTGTTAGGGTACGGGTTAGTGTTAGCGTACGGGTTAGGATTAGGGGACGGGTGAGGGTAAGGCTTCGGGTAAGGCTTAGGGTTAGTGTTAGGTTTAGGGTTAGGGTTAGGAGACGGGGACGGTTCAGGGTACAGGTTAGGGTACGACAACGATTTAGGGTGAGCGTACGTGTTAGGGTACGGGTTAGTGTTAGCGTACGGGTTAGGATTAGGGGGCGGGTTAGGGTAAGGCTTCGGTTAAGGGTTAGGTTTAGGGTTAGGGTTAGGGTTAGGGGACGGGGACGGTTTAGGGTACAGGTTAGGGTACGACAACGGTTTAGGGTGAGCGTAGGTGTTAGGGTACGTTTTAGTATTAGCGTACGGGTTAGGATTAGGGGACGGGTGAGGGTAAGGCTTCGAGAAGGGTTAGGGTTAGTGTTAGGGTTAGGGTTAGGGGACGGGGACGGTTTAGGGTACAGGTTAGGGTACGACAACGGTTTAGGGTGAGCGTACGTGTTAGGGTACGGGTTAGTGTTAGCGTACGGGTTAGGATAAGGGGACGGGTGAGCGTAAAGCTTCGGGTGAGGGTTAGGGTGAGGGTTAGGGTTAGGGTTAGGGTTAGGGGACGGGGACGGTTTAGGGTACAGGTTAGGGTACGACAACGGTTTAGGGTGAGCGTACGTGTTAGGGTATGGGTTAGTGTTAGCGTACGCGTTAGGATTAGGGGACGGGTGAGGGTAAGGCTTCGGGTAAGGGTTTGGGTTAGGGTTAGGGTTAGGGTTAGGGTTAGGGGACGGGGACGGTTTAGGGTACAGGTTAGGGTACGTCAACGGTTTAGGGTGAGCGTATGTGTTAGGGTACGGGTTAGTGTTAGTGTACGGGTTAGGATTAGGGGACGGGTGAGGGTAAGGCTTCGGGTAAGTGTTAGGGTTAGGGTTAGGGTTAGGGTTAGGGTTAGGGTTAGGGGACGGGGACGGTTTAGGGTACAGGTTAGGGTACGACAACGCTTTAGGGTGAGCGTACGTGTTAGGGTACGGGTTAGTGTTAGCGTACGGGTTAGGATTAGGGGACGGGTGAGGGTAAGGCTTCGGGTAAAGGTTAGGGTTAGGGTTAGGGTTAGGGTTAGGGGACGGGGACGGGGACGGTTTAGGGTACAGGTTAGTGTACGACAACGGTTTAGGGTGAGGGTACGTGTTAGGGTACGGCTTAGTGTTAGCGTACGGGTTAAGATTCGGTGACAGGAGAGTGTAAGGCTTCGGGTAAGGGTTAGGTTTAGGGTTAGGGTTAGGGTTAGGGTTAGGGGACGGGGACGGTTTAGGGTACAGGTTAGGGTACGTCAATGGGTTAAGGTGAGCGTACGTGTTAGGGTACGGGTTAGTGTTAGTGTACGGGTTAGGATTAGGGGACGGTTGAGGGTAAGGCTTCGGGTAAGGGTTAGGGTTAGGGTTAGGGTTAGGGTTAGGGTTAGGGGACGGGGACGGTTTATGGTACAGGTTAGGGTACGACAACGGTTTAGGGTGAGCGTAGGTGTTAGGGTAGGTTTTAGTATTAGCGTACGGGTTAGGATTAGGGGACGGGTGAGGGTAAGGCTTCGGGTAAGGGTTAGGGTTAGTGTTAGGGTTAGGGTTAGGGGACGGGGACGGTTTAGGGTACAGGTTAGGGTACGACAACGGTTTAGGGTGAGCGTACGTGTTAGGGTACGGGTTAGTGTTAGCGTACGGGTTAGGATAAGGGGACGGGTGAGCGTAAAGCTTCGGGTGAGGGTTAGGGTGAGGGTTAGGGTTAGGGTTAGGGTTAGGGGACGGGGACGGTTTAGGGTACAGGTTAGGGTACGACAACGGTTTAGGGTGAGCGTACGTGTTAGGGTATGGGTTAGTGTTAGCGTACGCGTTAGGATTAGGGGACGGGTGAGGGTAAGGCTTCGGGTAAGGGTTTGGGTTAGGGTTAGGGTTAGGGTTAGGGTTAGGGGACGGGGACGGTTTAGGGTACAGGTTAGGGTACGTCAACGGTTTAGGGTGAGCGTACGTGTTAGGGTACGGGTTAGTGTTAGTGTACGGGTTAGGATTAGGGGACGGGTGAGGGTAAGGCTTCGGGTAAGTGTTAGGTTTAGGGTTAGGGTTAGGGTTAGAGTTAGGGTTAGGGGACGGGGACGGTTTAGGGTACAGGTTAGGGTACGACAACGGTTTAGGGTGAGCGTACGTGTTAGGGTACGGGTTAGTGTTAGCGTACGGGTTAGGATTAGGGGACGGGTGAGGGTAAGGCTTCGGGAAAGGCTTAGGGTTAGGGTTAGGTTTAGGGTTAGGGTTAGGAGACGGGGACGGTTCAGGGTACAGGTTAGGGTACGACAACGATTTAGGGTGAGCGTACGTGTTAGGGTACGGGTTAGTGTTAGCGTACGGGTTAGGATTAGGGGGCGGGTTAGGGTAAGGCTTCGGTTAAGGGTTAGGTTTAGGGTTAGGGTTAGGGTTAGGGGACGGGAACGGTTTAGGGTACAGGTTAGGGTACGACAACGGTTTAGGGTGAGCGTACGTGTTAGGGTACGGGTTAGTGTTAGCGTACGGTTTAGGATTAGGGGACGGGTGAGGGTAAGGCTTCGGGTAAGTGTTAGGGTTAGGGTTAGGGTTAGGGTTAGGGTTAGGATACGGGGACGGTTTAGGGTACAGGTTAGGGTACGACAACGATTTAGGGTGACCGTACATGTTAGGGTATGGGTTAGTGTTAGCGTACGGGTTAGGATTAGGGGACGGGTGAGGGTAAGGCTTCGGGTAAGTGTTAGGTTTAGGGTTAGGGGACGGGGACAGGGACGGGGGCGGGGACGGTTTAGGGTAGAGGTTAGGGTACGACAACGGTTTAGGTTGAGTGTACGTGTTAGGGTACGGGTTAGTGTTAGCGTACGGGTTAGGATTAGGGGACAGGTGAGTGTAAGGCTTCGGGTAAGGGTTAGGGTTAGGGTTAGGGTTAGGGTTAGGGTTAGGGGACGGGGACGGTTTAGGGTACAGGTTAGGGTACGTCAATGGTTTAGGGTGAGCGTACGTGTTAGGGTACGGGTTAGTGTTAGCGTACGGGTTAGGATTAGGGGACGGGTGAGGGTAAGGCTTCAGGTAAAGGTTAGGGTTAGGGTTAGGGTTAGGGTTAGGGGACGGGGACGGGGACGGTTTAGGGTAGAGGTTAGGGTACGACAACGGTTTAGGGTGAGCGTACATGTTAGGGTACGGGTTAGTGTTAGCGTACAGGTTAGGATTAGGGGAAGGGTGACGGTAAGGCTTCGGGTAAAGGTTAGGTTTAGGGTTAGGGTTAGGGTTAGGGGACGGGGACAGGGACGGTTTAGGGTACAGGTTTGGGTACGACAACGATTTAGGGTGAGCGTACGTGTTAGGGTACGGGTAGTGTTAGCGTACGGGTTAGGATTAGGGGACAGGTGAGTGTAAGGCTTCGGGTAAGGGTTAGGATTAGGGTTAGGGTTAGGGTTAGGGTTAGGGGACGGGGATGGTTTATGATACAGGTTAGGGTACGACAACGGTTTAGGGTGAGCGTACGTGTTAGGGTACGGGTTAGTGTTAGCGTACGGTTTAGGATAAGGGGACGGGTGAGGGTAAGGCTTCGGGTAAGGGTTAAGGTTAGGGTTAGGGTTAGGGTTAGGGTTAGGGGACGGGGACGGTTTAGGGTACAGGTTAGGGTACGTCAACGGTTTAGGGTGAGCGTACGTGTTAGGGTACGGGTTAGTGTTAGTGTACGGGATAGGATTAGGGGACGGGTGAGGGTAAGGCTTCGCGTAAGGGTTAGGGTTAGGGTTAAGGTTAGGGTTAGGGTTAGGGGACGGGGACGGTTTAGGGTACAGATTAGGGTACGACAACGGTTTAGGTTGAGCGTACGTGTTAGGGTACGGGTTAGTGTTAGCGTACGGGTTAGGATTAGGGGACGGGTGAGGGTAAGGCTTCGGGTAAGGGTTAGGGTTAGGGTTAGGGTTAGGTGATGGGGACGGTTTAGGGTACAGGTTAGTGTATGACAAAGGTTTAGGGTGAGCGTACGTGTTAGGTTACGTGTTAGTGTTAGCGTACGGGTGAGGATTAGGGGACGGGTGAGTGTAAGGCTTCGGGTAAGGGTTAGGGTTAGGGTTAGGGTTAGGGGACGGGGACGGTTTAGGGTACAGGTTAGGGTACGACAACGATTAAGGGTGACCGTACGTGTTAGGGTACGGGTTAGTGTTAGCGTACGGGTTAGGTTTAGGGGACGGGTGAGGGTAAGGCTTCGGGTAAAGGTTAGGGTTAGGGTTAGGGTTAGGGTTAGGGGACGGGCACGGGGACGGTTTAGGGTACAGGTAAGGGTACGACAACGGTTTATGGTGAGCGTACGTGTTAGGGTACGGGTTAGTGTTAGCGTACGGTTTAGGATTAGGAGACGGGTGAGGGTAAGGCTTCGGGTTAGGTTTAGGGTTAGGGTTAGGGGACGGGGACGGTTTAGGTTACAGGTTAGGGTACGACAACGGTTTAGGGTGAGCGTACGTGTTAGGGTACGGGTTAGTGTTAGCGTACGGTTTAGGATAAGGGGACGGGTGAGGGTAAGGCTTCGGGTAAGGGTTTGGGTTAGGGTTAGGGTTAGGGTTAGGGTTAGGGGACGGGGACGGTTTAGGGTACAGGTTAGGGTACGTCAACGGTTTAGGGTGAGCGTACGTGTTAGGGTACGGGTTAGTGTTAGTGTACGGGTTAGGATTAGGGGACGGGTGAGGGTAAGGCTTCGGGTAAGTGTTAGGGTTAGGGTTAGGGTTAGGGTTAGGGTTAGGGTTAGGGGACGGGGACGGTTTAGGGTACAGGTTAGGGTACGACAACGGTTTAGGGTGAGCGTACGTGTTAGGGTACGGGTTAGTGTTAGCGTACGGGTTAGGATTAGGGGACGGGTGAGGGTAAGGCTTCGGGTAAGGCTTAGGGTTAGGGTTAGGTTTAGGGTTAGGGTTAGGAGACGGGGACGGTTCAGGGTACAGGTTAGGGTACGACAACGATTTAGGGTGAGCGTACGTGTTAGGGTACGGGTTAGTGTTAGCGTACGGGTTAGGATTAGGGGGCGGGTTAGGGTAAGGCTTCGGTTAAGGGTTAGGTTTAGGGTTAGGGTTAGGGTTAGGGGACGGGGACGGTTTAGGGTACAGGTTAGGGTACGACAACGGTTTAGGGTGAGCGTACGTGTTAGGGTACGGGTTAGTGTTAGCGTACGGTTTAGGATTAGGGGACGGGTGAGGGTAAGGCTTCGGGTAAGTGTTAGGGTTAGGGTTAGGGTTAGGGTTAGGGTACGGGGACGGTTTAGGGTACAGGTTAGGGTACGACAACGATTTAGGGTGACCGTACATGTTAGGGTATGGGTTAGTGTTAGCGTACGGGTTAGGATTAGGGGACGGGTGAGGGTAAGGCTTCGGGTAAGTGTTAGGTTTAGGGTTAGGGGACGGGGACAGGGACGGGGGCGGGGACGGTTTAGGGTAGAGGTTAGGGTACGACAACGGTTTAGGTTGAGTGTACGTGTTAGGGTACGGGTTAGTGTTAGCGTACGGGTTAGGATTAGGGGACAGGTGAGTGTAAGGCTTCGGGTAAGGGTTAGGGTTAGGGTTAGGGTTAGGGTTAGGGTTAGGGGACGGGGACGGTTTAGGGTACAGTTTAGGGTACGTCAATGGTTTAGGGTGAGCGTACGTGTTAGGGTACGGGTTAGTGTTAGCGTACGGGTTAGGATTAGGGGACGGGTGAGGGTAAGGCTTCAGGTAAAGGTTAGGGTTAGGGTTAGGGTTAGGGTTAGGGGACGGGGACGGGGACGGTTTAGGGTAGAGGTTAGGGTACGACAACGGTTTAGGGTGAGCGTACATGTTAGGGTACGGGTTAGTGTTAGCGTACAGGTTAGGATTAGGGGAAGGGTGACGGTAAGGCTTCGGGTAAAGGTTAGGTTTAGGGTTAGGGTTAGGGTTAGGGGACGGGGACAGGGACGGTTTAGGGTACAGGTTTGGGTACGACAACGATTTAGGGTGAGCGTACGTGTTAGGGTACGGGTAGTGTTAGCGTACGGGTTAGGATTAGGGGACAGGTGAGTGTAAGGCTTCGGGTAAGGGTTAGGGTTAGGGTTAGGGTTAGGGGACGGGGATGGTTTATGATACAGGTTAGGGTACGACAACGGTTTAGGGTGAGCGTACGTGTTAGGGTACGGGTTAGTGTTAGCGTACGGTTTAGGATAAGGGGACGGGTGAGGGTAAGGCTTCGGGTAAGGGTTAGGGTTAGGGTTAGGGTTAGGGTTAGGGGACGGGGACGGTTTATGGTACAGGTTAGGGTACGTCAACGGTTTAGGGTGAGCGTACGTGTTAGGGTACGGGTTAGTGTTAGTGTACGGGATAGCATTAGGGGACGGGTGAGGGTAAGGCTTCGCGTAAGGGTTAGGGTTAGGGTTAATGTTAGGGTTAGGGTTAGGGGACGGGGACGGTTTAGGGTACAGGTTAGGGTACGACAACGGTTTAGGGTGAGCGTACGTGTTAGGGTACGGGTTAGTGTTAGCGTACGGGTTAGGATTAGGGGACGGGTGAGGGTAAGGCTTCGGGTAAGGGTTAGGGTTAGGGTTAGGGTTAGGGTTAGGGTTAGGTGACGGGGACGGTTTAGGGTACAGGTTAGTGTATGACAAAGGTTTAGGGTGAGCGTACGTGTTAGGTTACGGGTTAGTGTTAGCGTACGGGTGAGGATTAGGGGACGGGTGAGTGTAAGGCTTCGGGTAAGGGTTAGGGTTAGGGTTAGGGTTAGGGTTAGGGTTAGGGGACGGGGACGGTTTAGGGTACAGGTTAGGGTACGACAACGATTAAGGGTGACCGTACGTGTTAGGGTACGGGTTAGTGTTAGCGTACGGGTTAGGATTAGGGGACGGGTGAGGGTAAGGCTTCGGGTAAAGGTTAGTGTTAGGGTTAGGGTTAGGGTTAGGGGACGGGCACGGGGACGGTTTAGGGTACAGGTAAGGGTACGACAACGGTTAATGGTGAGCGTACGTGTTAGGGTACGGGTTAGTGTTAGCGTACGGTTTAGGATTAGGAGACGGGTGAGGGTAAGGCTTCGGGTTAGGGTTAGGGTTAGGGTTAGGGGACGGGGACGGTTTAGGGTACAGGTTAGGGTACGACAACGGTTTAGGGTGAGCGTACGTGTTAGGGTATGGGTTAGTGTTAGCGTACGCGTTAGGATTAGGGGACGGGTGAGGGTAAGGCTTCGGGTAAGGGTTTGGGTTAGGGTTAGGGTTAGGGTTAGGGTTAGGGGACGGGGACGGTTTAGGGTACAGGTTAGGGTACGTCAACGGTTTAGGGTGAGCGTACGTGTTAGGGTACGGGTTAGTGTTAGTGTACGGTTTAGGATTAGGGGACGGGTGAGGGTAAGGCTTCGGGTAAGTGTTAGGGTTAGGGTTAGGGTTAGGGTTAGGGTTAGGGTTAGGGGACGGGGACGGTTTAGGGTACAGGTTAGGGTACGACAACGGTTTAGGGTGAGCGTACGTGTTAGGGTACGGGTTAGTGTTAGCGTACGGGTTAGGATTAGGGGACGGGTGAGGGTAAGGCTTCGGGTAAGGCTTAGGGTTAGGGTTAGGTTTAGGGTTAGGGTTAGGAGACGGGGACGGTTCAGGGTACAGGTTAGGGTACGACAACGATTTAGGGTGAGCGTACGTGTTAGGGTACGGGTTAGTGTTAGCGTACGGGTTAGGATTAGGGGGCGGTTTAGGGTAAGGCTTCGGTTAAGGGTTAGGTTTAGGGTTAGGGTTAGGGTTAGGGGACGGGGACGGTTTAGGGTACAGGTTAGGGTACGACAACGGTTTAGGGTGAGCGTACGTGTTAGGGTACGGGTTAGTGTTAGCGTACGGTTTAGGATTAGGGGACGAGTGAGGGTAAGGCTTCGGGTAAGTGTTAGGGTTAGGGTTAGGGTTAGGGTTAGGGTTAGGGTTAGGGTTAGGGTACGGGGACGGTTTAGGGTACAGGTTAGGGTACGACAACGATTTAGGGTGACCGTACATGTTAGGGTATGGGTTAGTGTTAGCGTACGGGTTAGGATAAGGGGACGGGTGAGGGTAAGGCTTCGGGTAAGTGTTAGGTTTAGGGTTAGGGGACGGGGACAGGGACGGGGGCGGGGACGGTTTAGGGTAGAGGTTAGTGTACGACAACGGTTTAGGTTGAGTGTATGTGTTAGGGTACGGGTTAGTGTTAGCGTACGGGTTAGGATTGGGGACAGGTGAGTGTAAGGCTTCGGGTAAGGGTTAGGGTTAGGGTTAGGGTTAGGGTTAGGGTTAGGGTTAGGGGACGGGGACGGTTTAGGGTACAGGTTAGGGTACGTCAATGGTTTAGGGTGAGCGTACGTGTTAGGGTACGGGTTAGTGTTAGCGTACGGGTTAGGATTAGGGGACGGGTGAGGGTAAGGCTTCAGGTAAAGGTTAGGGTTAGGGTTAGGGTTAGGGTTAGGGGACGGGGACAGGGACGGTTTAGGGTAGAGGTTAGGGTACGACAACGGTTTAGGGTGAGCGTACATGTTAGGGTATGGGTTAGTGTTAGCGTACAGGTTAGGATTAGGGGAAGGGTGACGGTAAGGCTTCGGGTAAAGGTTAGGTTTAGGGTTAGGGTTAGGGTTAGGGGACGGGGACAGGGACGGTTTAGGGTACAGGTTTGTGTACGACAACGATTTAGGGTGAGCGTACGTGTTAGGGTACGGGTAGTGTTAGCGTACGGGTTAGGATTAGGGGACAGGTGAGTGTAAGGCTTCGGGTAAGGGTTAGGGTTAGGGTTAGGGTTAGGGTTAGGGTTAGGGGACGGGGACGGTTTAGGGTACAGGTTAGGGTACGTCAACGGTTTAGGGTGAGCGTACGTGTTAGGGTACGGGTTAGTGTTAGTGTACGGGATAGCATTAAGGGACGGGTGAGGGTAAGGCTTCGCGTAAGGGTTAGGGTTAGGGTTAAGGTTAGGGTTAGGGTTAGGGGACGGGGACGGTTTAGGGTACAGATTAGGGTACGACAACGGTTTAGGGTGCGCGTACGTGTTAGGGTACGGGTTAGTGTTAGCGTTCGGGTTAGGATTAGGGGACGGGTGAGGGTAAGGCTTCGGGTAAGGGTTAGGGTTAGGGTTAGGGTTAGGGTTAGGGTTAGGTGACGGGGACGGTTTAGGGTACAGGTTAGTGTATGACAAAGGTTTAGGGTGAGCGTACGTGTTAGGTTACGGGTTAGTGTTAGCGTACGGGTGAGGATTAGGGGACGGGTGAGTGTAAGGCTTCGGGTAAGGTTTAGGGTTAGGGTTAGGGTTAGGGTTAGGGTTAGGGGACGGGGACGGTTTAGGGTACAGTTTAGGGTACGACAACGATTAAGGGTGACCGTACGTGTCAGGGTACGGGTTAGTGTTAGCGTACGGGTTAGGTTTAGGGGACGGGTGAGGGTAAGGCTTCGGGTAAAGGTTACGGTTAGGGTTAGGGTTAGGGTTAGGGGACGGGCACGGGGACGGTTTAGGGTACAGGTAAGGGTACGACAACGGTTTATGGTGAGCGTACGTGTTAGGGTACGGGTTAGTGTTAGCGTACGGTTTAGGATTAGGAGACGGGTGAGGGTAAGGCTTCGGGTAAGGGTTAGGGTTAGGGTTAGGGGACGGGGACGTTTTAGGGTACAAGTTAGGGTACGACAACTGTTTAGGGTGAGCGTACGTGTTAGGGTACGGGTTAGTGTTAGCGTACGGGTTAGGCTTAGGGGACGGGTGAGGGTAAGGCTTCGGGTAAGGGTTAGGGTTAGGGTTAGGTTTAGGGTTAGGGGACGGGGACGGTTTAGGGTACAGGTTAGGGTACGACAACGGTTTAGGGTGAGCGTACGTGTTAGGGTATGGGTTAGTGTTAGCGTAAGGGTTAGGATTAGGGGACGGGTGAGGGTAAGGCTTTGGGTAAGGGTTAGAGTTAGGGTTAGGGTTAGGGTTAGGGTTAGGGGACGGGGACAGGGACGGTTTAGGGTACAGGTTACGGTAGGAAAACGGTTTAGGGTGAGCGTACATGTTAGTGTATGGTTTAGTGTTAGCGTACGGGTTAGGATTAGGGGACGGGGAGGGTAAGGCTTCGGGTAAGGGTTAGGGTTAGGGTTAGGGTTAGGGTTAGGGGACGGGGACGGTTTAGGGTACAGGTTAGGGTACGACAACGGTTTAGGTTGAGCGTACGTGTTAGGGTATGGATTAGTGTTAGCGTACGGGTTAGGATTAGGGGACGGGTGAGGGTAAGGCTTCGGGTAAGTGTTAGGGTTAGGGTTATGGTTAGGGTTAGGGGACGGGGACGGTTTAGGGTACAGGTTAGGGTACGACAACGGTTTAGGGTGAGCGTACGTGTTAGGGTATGGGTTAGTGTTAGCTTACAGGTTAGGATTAGGGGACGGGTGAGTGTTAGGCTTCGGGTAAGGGTTAGGGTTAGGGTTAGGGTTAGGGTTAGGGGACCTGGACGGTTTAGGGTACAGGTTAGGGTACGACAACGGTTTGGGGTGAGCGTACGTGTTAGGGTACGGGTTAGTGTAAGCGTAGGGGTTAGGATTAGGGGACGGGTGAGTGTAAGGCTTCGGGTAAGGGTTAGGGTTAGGGTTAGGGTTAGGGTTAAGGTTAGGGGACGGGGACGGTTTAGGGTACAGGTTAGGGTACGTCAACGGTTTAGGGTGAGCATACGTGTTAGGGTACGGGTTAGTGTTAGTGTACAGGTTAGGATTAGGGGACGGGTGAGGGTAAGGCTTCGGGTAAGGGTTAGGGTTAGGGTTAGGGTTTGGGTTAGGGTTAGGGGACGGGGACGATTTAGGGTACAGGTTAGGGTACGAGAACGGTTTAGGGTGAGCGTACGTGTTAGGGTATGGGTTAGTGTTATCGTACGGGTTAGGATTAGGGGACGGGTGAGGGTAAGGCTTCGGGTAAGGGTTAGGGTTAGGGTTAGGGTTAGGGGACGTGGACCGTTTAGGGTACAGGTTAGGATACGACAAAGGTTTAGGGTGAGCGTACGTGTTAGGGTAGGGGTTAGTGTTAGCGTACGGGTGAGGATTAGGGGATGGGTGAGTGTAAGGCTTCGGGTAAGGGTTAGGGTTTGGGTTAGGGTTAGGGTTAGGGTTAGGGGACGGGGACGGTTTAGGGTACAGGTTAGTGTACGACAACGGTTTAGGGTGAGCGTACATGTTAGGGTACGGGTTAGTGTTAGCGTACGGGTTAGGATTAGGAGACGGGTGAGGATAAGGCTTCGGGAAAGGGTTACGGTTAGGGTTAGGGTTAGGGGAGGGGCACGGGGACGGTTTAGGGTACAGGTTTGGGTACGACAACGGTTTAGGGTGAGCGTACGTGTTAGTGTACGGGTTAGTGTTAGCGTACGGTTTAGGAGTAGGAGACGGGTGAGGGTAAGGCTTCGGATAAGGGTTAGGGTTAGGGTTAGGGGACGGGGACGGTTTAGGGTACAAGTTAGGGTACGACAACGGTTTAGGGTGAGCGTACGTGTTAGGGTACGGGTTAGTGTTAGCGTACGGGTTAGAATTAGGGGACGGGTGAGGGTAAGGCTTCGGGTAAAGGTTAGGGTTAGGGTTAGGGTTAGGGTTAGGGTTAGGGGATGGGGACGGTTTAGGCTACAGGTTAGGGTACGTGAACGGTTTAGGGTGAGCGTACGTGTTAGGGTACGGGTTAGTGTTAGTGTATGGGTTAGGATTAGGGGACGGGTGAGGTTAAGGCTTCGGGTAAGGGTTAGGGTTAGGGTTAGGGTTAGGGTTAGGGTTCGGGGACGGTTTAGGGTACAGGTTAGGGTACGACAACGATTTAGGGTGAGCGTACGTGTTAGGGTACGGGTTAGTGTTAGCGTACGTGTTAGGATTAGGGGACGGGTGAGGGTAAGGCTTTGGGTAAGGGTTAGAGTTAGGGTTAGGGTTAGGGTTAGGGTTAGGGGACGGGGACAGGGACGGTTTAGGGTACAGGTTACGGTAGGAAAACGGTTTAGGGTGAGCGTACATGTTAGTGTATGGTTTAGTGTTAGCGTACGGGTTAGGATTAGGGGACGGGGAGGGTAAGGCTTCGGGTAAGGGTTAGGGTTAGGGTTAGGGTTAGGGTTAGGGGACGGGGACGGTTTAGGGTACAGGTTAGGGTACGACAACGGTTTAGGTTGAGCGTACGTGTTAGGGTACGGATTATTGTTAGCGTACGGGTTAGGATTAGGGGACGGGTGAGGGTAAGGCTTCGGGTAAGTGTTAGGGTTAGGGTTATGGTTAGGGTTAGGGGACGGGGACGGTTTAGGGTACAGGTTAGGGTACGACAACGGTTTAGGGTGAGCGTACGTGTTAGGGTATGGGTTAGTGTTAGCGTACGGGTTAGGATTAGGGGACGGGTGAGTGTTAGGCTTCGGGTAAGGGTTAGGGTTAGGGTTAGGGTTAGGGTTAGGGGACCTGGACGGTTTAGGGTACAGGTTAGGGTACGACAACGGTTTAGGGTGAGCGTACGTGTTAGGGTACGGGTTAGTGTTAGCGTATGGGTTAGGATTAGGGGACGGGTGAGGGTAAGGCTTCGGGTAAGGGTTAGGGTTAGGGTTAGGGTTAGGGTTAGGGGACGGAGACAGGGACGGTTTAGGGTACAGGTTAGGGTGCGACAACGTTTTAGAGTGAGCATACATCTTAGGGTATGTGTGAGTGTTAGCGTACGGGTTAGGATTAGAGGACGGGTGAGGGTAAGGCTTCGGGTAAGGGTTAGGGTTAGGGTTAGGGGACGGGGACGGGGTCGGGGACGGGGACGGTTTAGGGTACAGGTAAGTGTACGACAACGGTTTAGGGTGAGCGTACGTGTTAGGGTATGGGTTAGTGTTCGTGTACGGGTTAGGATTAGGGGATGGGTGAGCGTAAGGCTTCGGGTAAAGGTTAGGGTTAGGGTTAGGGTTAGGGTTAGGGAACGGGGACGGTTTAGGGTCCAGGTAAGCGAACGACAACGGTTTAGTGTGAGCGTACGTGTTAGGGTACGGGTTAGTGTTAGCGTACGGGTTAGGATTAGGGGACGGGTGAGGGTAAGGCTTCGGGTAAGGGTTAGGGTTAGGGTTAGGGTCAAGGTTAGGGGACGGGGACGGTTTATGGTACAGGTTAGGCTGCGACAACGGTTTAGGGTGAGCGTACGTGTTAGTGTACGGGTTAGTGTTACGGTACGGGTTAGGCTTAGGGGACGGGTGAGGGTAAGGCTTCGGTTAAGGGTTAGGGTTAGGGTTAGGGTTAGGGTTAGGGTTAGGGGACGGGGACAGGGACGGTTTAGGGTACAGGTTAGGGTACGACAACGGTTTAGGGTGAGCGTACATGTTAGGGTATCGGTTAGTGTTAGCGTACGGGTTAGGATTAGGGGACGGGTGAGGGTAAGGCTTCGGGTAAGGGTTAGGGTTAGGGTTAGGGTTAGGGGACGGGGACGGGGACGGTTTAGGGTACAGGTTAGGGTACGACAACGATTTAGGGTGAGCGTATGTGTTAGGGTACGGTTTAGTGTTAGCGTACGGGTCAGGATTAGAGGACGGGTGAGGGTAAGTCTTCGGGTAAAGGTTAGGGTTAGGGTTAGGGTTTGGGTTAGGGTTAGGGGACGGGGACGGTTTAGGGTACAGGTTAGGGTACATCAACGGTTTAGGGTGAGCGTACGTGTTAGGGTACGGGTTAGTGTTAGTGTACAGGTTAGGATTAGGGGACGGGTGAGGGTAAGGCTTCGGGTAAGGGTTAGGGTTAGGGTTAGGGTTTGGGTTAGGGTTAGGGGACGGGGACGGTTTAGGGTACAGGTTAGGGTACGACAACGGTTTAGGGTGAGCGTACGTGTTAGGGTATGGGTTAGTGTTATCGTACGGGTTAGGATTAGGGGACGGGTGAGGGTAAGGCTTCGGGTAAGGGTTAGGGTTAGGGTTAGGGTTAGGGGACGGGGACGGTTTAGGGTACAGGTTAGGATACGACAAAGATTTAGGGTGAGCGTACGTGTTAGGGTACGGGTTAGTGTTAGCGTACGGGTGAGGATTAGGGGACGGGTGAGTGTAAGGCTTCGGGTAAGGGTTAGGGTTTGGGTTAGGGTTAGGGTTAGGATTAGGGGACGGGGACAGGGACGGTTTAGGGTACAGGTTACGGTAGGACAACGGTTGAGGGTGAGCGTACATGTTAGTGTATGGTTTAGTGTTAGTGTACGGGTTAGGATTATGGAACAGGTGAGGGTAAGGCTTCGGGTAAGGGTTAGGGTTAGGGTTAGGGTTAGGTGACGGGGACGGGTTAGGGTACAGGTTAGAGTACGACAACGGTTTAGGGTGAGCGTACGTGTTAGGGTACGGGTTAGTGTTAGCGTACGGGTTAGGATTAGGGGACGGGTGAGGGTAAGGCTTCGGGTAAGTGTTAGGGTTAGGGTTATGGTTAGGGTTAGGGAACGGGGACGGTTTTGGGTAGAGGTAAGGGTACGACAACGGTTTAGTGTGAGCGTATATGTTAGGGTACGGGTTAGTGTTAGCGTACGGGTTAGGATTAGGGGACGGGTGAGGGTAAGGCTTCGGGTAAGGGTTAGGGTTAGGGTTAGGGTTAGGGTTAGGGGACGGGGACAGGGACGGTTTAGGGTTCAGGTTAGAGTGCGACAACGGTTTAGGGTGAGCGTACATGTTAGGGTATGGGTGAGTGTTAACGTACGGGTTAGGATTGGAGGACGGGTGAGGTTAAGGCTTCGGGTAAGGGTTAGGGTTAGGGTTAGGGTTAGGGATGGGTTAGGGGACGGGGATGGTTTAGGGTACAGTTTAGGGTACGTCAACGGTTTAGGGTGAGTGTACGTGTTAGGGTATGGGTTAGTGTTAGTGTTCGGGTTAGGATTAGGGGACGGGTGAGGGTAAGGCTTCGGGTAAGCGTTAGTGTTAGGGTTAGGGTTAGGGTTAGGGGACGGGGACGGTTTAGGGTACAGGTTAGGGTACGACAACGGTTTAGGGTGAGCGTACGTGTTAGGGTATGGGTTAGTGTTAGGGTACGGGTTAGGATTAGGGGACGGGTGAGGGTAAGGCTTCGGGTAAGGGTTAGGGTTAGGGTTAGGGTTAGGGTTAGGGTTAGGGGAAGGGGACGTTTCAGGGTACAGTTTAGGGTACGACAAATGTTTAGGGTGAGCGTACGTGTTAGGGTACGGGATAGTGTTAGTGTACGGGTGAGGATTAGGGGACGGGTGAGAGTAAGGCTTTGGGTAAGGGTTAGGGTTTGGGTTAGGGTTAGGGTTAGGGTTAGCGGACGGGGACGGTTTAGGGTACAGGTTAGTGTACGACAACGGTTTAGGGTTAGCGTACATGTTAGGGTACGGGTTAGTGTTAGCGTACGGGTTAGGATTAGGGGACGGGTTAGGGTAAGGCTTCGGGAAAGGGTTAGGGTTAGGGTTAGGGTTAGGGTTAGGGGACGGGCATGGGGACGGTTTAGGGTACAGGTAAGGGTACGACAACGGTTTATGGTGAGCGTACGTGTTAGGGTTCGGGTTAGTGTTAGCGTACGGTTTAGGATTAGGAGACGGGTGAGGGTAAGGCTTCGGGTAAGGGTTAGTGTTAGGGTTAGGGTTAGGGGACGGGGACGGTTTAGGGTAAAAGTTAGGGTACGACAACGGTTTAGGGTGAGCATACGTGTTAGGGTACGGGATAGTGTTAGCGTACGGGTTAGGATTAGGGGACGGGTGAGGGTAAGGCTTCGGGTAAGGGTTAGGGTTAGGGTTAGGTTTAGGGTTAGGGGACGGGGACGGTTTAGGGTACAGGTTAGGGTACGACAACGGTTTAGGGTGAGCGTACGTGTTAGGGTATGGGTTAGTGTTAGCGTAAGGGTTAGGATTAGGGGACGGATGAGGGTAAGGCTTTGGGTAAGGGTTAGAGTTAGGGTTAGGGTTAGGGTTAGGGTTAGGGGACGGGTACAGGGACGGTTTAGGGTACAGGTTACGGTAGGAAAACGGTTTAGGGTGAGCGTACATGTTAGTGTATGGTTTAGTGTTAGCGTACGGGTTAGGATTAGGGGACGGGGAGGGTAAGGCTTCGGGTAAGGGTTAGGGTTAGGGTTAGGGTTAGGGTTAGGGGACGGGGACGGTTTAGGGTACAGGTTAGGGTACGACAACGGTTTAGGTTGAGCGTACGTGTTAGGGTACGGATTAGTGTTAGCGTACGGGTTAGGATTAGGGGACGGGTGAGGGTAAGGCTTCGGGTAAGTGTTAGGGTTAGGGTTATGGTTAGGGTTAGGGGACGGGGACGGTTTAGGGTACAGGTTAGGGTACGACAACGGTTTAGGGTGAGCGTACGTGTTAGGGTATGGGTTAGTGTTAGCGTACGGGTTAGGATTAGGGGACGGGTGAGTGTTAGGCTTCGGGTAAGGGTTAGGGTTAGGGTTAGGGTTAGGGTTAGGGGACCTGGACGGTTTAGGGTACAGGTTAGGGTACGACAACGGTTTAGGGTGAGCGTACGTGTTAGGGTACGGGTTAGTGTTAGCGTACGGATGAGGATTAGGGGACGGGTGAGGGTAAGGCTTCAGGTAAGGGTTAGGGTTAGGGTTAGGGTTAGGGTTAGGGTTAGAGAACGGGGATGGTGTGGGGTACAGTTTAGGGTACGACAACGGTTTAGGGTGAGCGTACGTGTTAGGGTACGGGTTAGTGTTAGCGTATGGGTTAGGATTAGGGGACGGGTGAGGGTAAGGCTTCGGGTAAGGGTTAGGGTTAGGGTTAGGGTTAGGGTTAGGGGACGGGGACAGGGACGGTTTAGGGTACAGGTTAGGGTGCGACAACGTTTTAGAGTGAGCATACATCTTAGGGTATGTGTGAGTGTTAGCGTACGGGTTAGGATTAGAGGACGGGTGAGGGTAAGGCTTCGGGTAAGGGTTAGGGTTAGGGTTAGGGGACGGGGACGGGGTTGGGGACGGGGACGGTTTAGGGTACAGGTAAGGGTACGAAAAACGGTTTAGGGTGAGCGTACGTGTTAGGGTATGGGTTAGTGTTAGGGTACGGGTTAGGATTAGGGGACGGGTGAGGGTAAGGCTTCGGGTAAGGGTTAGGGTTAGGGTTAGGGTTAGGGTTAGGGTTAGGGGAAGGGGACGTTTCAGGGTACAGTTTAGGGTACGACAGAGGTTTAGGGTGAGCGTACGTGTTAGGGTACGGGTTAGTGTTAGCGTACGGGTGAGGATTAGGGGAAGGGTGAGTGTAAGGCTTTGGGTAAGGGTTAGGGTTTGGGTTAGGGTTAGGGTTAGGGTTAGCGGACGGGGACGGTTTAGGGTACAGGTTAGTGTACGACAACGGTTTAGGGTTAGCGTACATGTTAGGGTACGGGTTAGTGTTAGCGTACGGGTTAGGATTAGGGAACGGGTTAGGGTAAGGCTTCGGGAAAGGGTTAGGGTTAGGGTTAGGGTTAGGGTTAGGGGACGGGCTCGGGGACGGTTTAGGGTACAGGTAAGGGTACGACAACGGTTTATGGTGAGCGTACGTGTTAGGGTTCGGGTTAGTGTTAGCGTACGGTTTAGGATTAGGAGACGGGTGAGGGTAAGGCTTCGGGTAAGGGTTAGGGTTAGGGTTAGGGTTAGGGGACGGGGACGGTTTAGGGTAAAAGTTAGGGTACGACAACGGTTTAGGGTGAGCGTACGTGTTAGGGTACGGGTTAGTGTTAGCGTACGGGTTAGGATTAGGGGACGGGTGAGGGTAAGGCTTCGGGTAAGGGTTAGGGTTAGGGTTAGGTTTAGGGTTAGGGGACGGGGACGGTTTAGGGTACAGGTTAGGGTACGACAACGGTTTAGGGTGAGCGTACGTGTTAGGGTATGGGTTAGTGTTAGCGTAAGGTTTAGGATTAGGGGACGGGTGAGGGTAAGGCTTTGGGTAAGTGTTAGAGTTAGGGTTAGGGTTAGGGTTAGGGTTAGGGGACGGGGACAGGGACGGTTTAGGGTACAGGTTACGGTAGGAAAACGGTTTAGGGTGAGCGTACATGTTAGTGTATGGTTTAGTGTTAGCGTACGGGTTAGGATTAGGGGACGGGGAGGGTAAGGCTTCGGGTAAGGGTTAGGGTTAGGGTTAGGGTTAGGGTTAGGGGACGGGGACGGTTTAGGGTACAGGTTAGGGTACGACAACGGTTTAGGTTGATCGTACGTGTTAGGGTACGGATTAGTGTTAGCGTACGGGTTAGGATTAGGGGACGGGTGAGGGTAAGGCTTCGGGTAAGTGTTAGGGTTAGGGTTATGGTTAGGGTTAGGGGACGGGGACGGTTTAGGGTACAGGTTAGGGTACGACAACGGTTTAGGGTGAGCGTACGTGTTAGGGTATGGGTTAGTGTTAGCGTACGGGTTAGGATTAGGGGACGGGTGAGTGTTAGGCTTCGGGTAAGTGTTAGGGTTAGGGTTAGGGTTAGGGTTAGGGGACCTGGACGGTTTAGGGTACAGGTTAGGGTACGACAACGGTTTAGGGTGAGCGTACGTGTTAGGGTACGGGTTAGTGTTAGCGTACGGGTTAGGATTAGGGGACGGGTGAGGGTAAGGCTTCGGGTAAAGGTTAGGGTTAGGGTTAGAGTTAGGGTTAGGGTTAGGGGACGGGGACGGTTTAGGGTACAGGTTAGGGTACGACAACGGTTTAGGGTGAGCGTACGTGTTAGGGTACGGGTTAGTGTTAGCGTACGGGTTAGGATTAGGGGACGGGTGAGGGTAAGGGTTCGGGTAAGGGTTAGGGTTAGGGTTAGGGTTAGGGTTAGGGGACGGGGACGGGGACGGTTTAGGGTACAGGTTAGGGTACGACAACGGTTTAGGGTGAGCGTAGGTGTTAGCGTACGGGTTAGTGTTAGCGTACGGGTTAGGATTAGGGGACGGGTGAGGGTAAGGCTTCGGGTAAGGGTTAGGGTTAGGGTTAGGGTTAGGGCTAGGCTTAGGGGACGGGGACGGTTTAGGGTACATGTTAGTGTACGACAACGGTTTAGGGTGAGTGTACGTGTTAGGGTACGGGTTAGTGTTAGCGTACGGGTTAGGATTAGGGTACGGGTGAGGGTAAGGCTTCGGGTAAGGGTTAGGGTTAGGGTTAGGGTTAGGGGACGGGGACGGTTTAGGGTACAGGTTAGGGTACGACAACGGTTTAGGGTGATCGTACGTGTTAGGGTACGGGTTAGTGTTAGCGTAAGGGTTAGGATTAGGGGACGGGTGAGGTTAAGGCTTCGGGTAAGGGTTAGGGTTTGGGTTAGAGTTAGGTTTAGGGTTAGGGTTAGGGTCCGGGGACGGTTTAGGGTACAGGTTTGGGTACGACAACGGTTTAGGGTGAGCGTACGTGTTAGGGTACGGGTTAGTGTTAGCGTACGGGTTAGGATTAGGGGACGGGTGAGGGTAAGACTTCGGGTAAGGTTTAGGGTTAGGGTTAGTGTTAGGGTTAGGGTTAGGGGACGGGGACAGTTATGATTTACGGTACAGGTTAGGGTACGACCACAGTTTAGGGTTGAGCATACGTGTTAGGGTACGGGTTAATGTTAGCGTACGGGTTAGGATTAGGGGACGGTTGAGGGTAAGGCTTCGGGTAAGGGTTAGGGTTAGGGTTAGGGTTAGGGTTAGGGGACGGGGACTGTTTAGGGTACAGGTTAGGGTACGACAATGGTTTAGGGTGAGCGTACGTGTTAGGGTACGTGTTAGTGTTAGCGTACGGGCTAGGATTAGGGGACGGGTGAGGGTAAGGCTTCGGGTAAGGGTTAGGGTTAAGCTTAGGTTTAGGGTTAGGGGACGGGGACGGTTTAGGGTACAGGTTAGGGTACGACAACGGTTTAGGGTGAGCGTACGTGTTAGGGTACGGGTTAGTGTTAGCGTACAGGTTAGGATTAGGGGATGGGTGAGGGTAAGGCTTCGGGT
Source organism: Delphinapterus leucas (assembly GCF_059928025.1). Classification (NCBI taxonomy): domain Eukaryota; kingdom Metazoa; phylum Chordata; class Mammalia; order Artiodactyla; family Monodontidae; genus Delphinapterus; species Delphinapterus leucas. Next base: position 5,392,962 of record NC_143147.1, on the reverse strand, counting down.
AAGGGTTAGGGTTAGGGTTAGGGTTACGGTTAGGGTTAGGGGACGGGGACGCTTTAGGGTACAGGTTAGGGTACGACAACGGTTTAGGGTGAGCGTACATGTTAGGGTACGGTTTAGTGTTAGCGTACGGGTTAGGATTAGGGGACGGGTGAGGGTAAGGCTTCGGGTAAGGGTTAGGGTTAGGTTTAGGGTTAGGTTTAGGGTTAGGGGACGGGGACGGGGACGGTTTAGGGTACAGGTTAGGGTACGACAACGGTTTAGGGTGAGCGTAAGTGTTAGGGTACGGGTTAGTGTTAGCGTACGGGTTAGGATTAGGGGACGGGTGAGGGTAAGGCTTAGGGTAAGGGTTAGGGTTAGGGTTAGGGTTAGGGTTAGGTGACGGGGACGGGGACGATTTAGGGTACAGTTTAGGGTACGACAACTGTTTAGGGTGAGCGTACGTGTTAGGGTACGGGTTAGTGTTAGCGTACGGGTTAGGATTAGGGGACGGGTGAGGGTAAGGCTTCGGGTAAGGGTTAGGGTTAGTGTTAGGGTTAGGGTTAGGGGACGGGGACGGTTTAGGGTACAGGTTAGGGTACGACAACGGTTTAGGGTGAGCGTACGTGTTAGGGTACGGGTTAGTGTTAGCGTACGGGTTAGGATAAGTGGCCGGGTGAGCGTAAGGCTTCGGGTGAGGGTTAGGGTGAGGGTTAGGGTTAGGGTTAGGGTTAGGGGACGGGGACGGTTTAGGGTACAGGTTAGGGTACGACAACGGTTTAGGGTGAGCGTACGTGTTAGGGTATGGGTTAGTGTTAGCGTACGCGTTAGGATTAGGGGACGGGTGAGGGTAAGGCTTCGGGTAAGGGTTTGGGTTAGGGTTAGGGTTAGGGTTAGGGTTAGGGGACGGGGACGGTTTAGGGTACAGGTTAGGGTACGTCAACGGTTTAGGGTGAGCGTACGTGTTAGGGTACGGGTTAGTGTTAGTGTACGGGTTAGGATTAGGGGACGGGTGAGGGTAAGGCTTCGGGTAAGTGTTAGGGTTAGGGTTAGGGTTAGGGTTAGGGTTAGGGGACGGGGACGGTTTAGGGTACAGGTTAGGGTACGACAACGGTTTAGGGTGAGCGTACGTGTTAGGGTACGGGTTAGTGTTAGCGTACGGGTTAGGATTAGGGGACGGGTGAGGGTAAGGCTTCGGGTAAGGCTTAGGGTTAGGGTTAGGTTTAGGGTTAGGGTTAGGAGACGGGGACGGTTCAGGGTACAGGTTAGGGTACGACAACGATTTAGGGTGAGCGTACGTGTTAGGGTACGGGTTAGTGTTAGCGTACGGGTTAGGATTAGGGGGCGGGTTAGGGTAAGGCTTCGGTTAAGGGTTAGGTTTAGGGTTAGGGTTAGGGTTAGGGGACGGGGACGGTTTAGGGTACAGGTTAGGGTACGACAACGGTTTAGGGTGAGCGTACGTGTTAGGGTACGGGTTAGTGTTAGCGTACGGTTTAGGATTAGGGGACGGGTGAGGGTAAGGCTTCGGGTAAGTGTTAGGGTTAGGGTTAGGGTTAGGGTTAGGGTTAGGGTACGGGGACGGTTTAGGGTAAAGGTTAGGGTACGACAACGATTTAGGGTGACCGTACATGTTAGGGTATGGGTTAGTGTTAGCGTACGGGTTAGGATTAGGGGACGGGTGAGGGTAAGGCTTCGGGTAAGTGTTAGGTTTAGGGTTAGGGGACGGGGACAGGGACGGGGTCGGGGACAGTTTAGGGTAGAGGTTAGGGTACGACAACGGTTTAGGTTGAGTGTACGTGTTAGGGTACGGGTTAGTGTTAGCGTACGGGTTAGGATTAGGGGACAGGTGAGTGTAAGGCTTCGGGTAAGGGTTAGGGTTAGGGTTAGGGTTAGGGTTAGGGTTAGGGGACGGGGACGGTTTAGGGTACAGGTTAGGGTACGTCAATGGTTTAGGGTGAGCGTACATGTTAGGGTACGGGTTAGTGTTAGCGTACGGGTTAGGATTAGGGGACGGGTGAGGGTAAGGCTTCAGGTAAAGGTTAGGGTTAGGGTTAGGGTTAGGGTTAGGGGACGGGGACGGGGACGGTTTAGGGTAGAGGTTAGGGTACGACAACGGTTTAGGGTGAGCGTACATGTTAGGGTACGGGTTAGTGTTAGCGTACAGGTTAGGATTAGGGGAAGGGTGACGGTAAGGCTTCGGGTAAAGGTTAGGTTTAGGGTTAGGGTTAGGGTTAGGGGACGGGGACAGGGACGGTTTAGGGTACAGGTTTGGGTACGACAACGATTTACGGTGAGCGTACGTGTTAGGGTACGGGTAGTGTTAGCGTATGGGTTAGGATTAGGGGACAGGTGAGTGTAAGGCTTCGGGTAAGGGTTAGGGTTAGGGTTAGGGTTAGGGTTAGGGTTAGGGGACGGGGATGGTTTATGATACAGGTTAGGGTACGACAACGGTTTAGGGTGAGCGTACGTGTTAGGGTACGGGTTAGTGTTAGCGTACGGTTTAGGATAAGGGGACGGGTGAGGGTAAGGCTTCGGGTAAGGGTTAGGGTTAGGGTTAGGGTTAGGGTTAGGGTTAGGGGACGGGGACGGTTTAGGGTACAGGTTAGGGTACGTCAACGGTTTAGGGTGAGCGTACGTGTTAGGGTACGGGTTAGTGTTAGTGTACGGGATAGGATTAGGGGACGGGTGAGGGTAAGGCTTCGCGTAAGGCTTAGGGTTAGGGTTAAGGTTAGGGTTAGGGTTAGGGGACGGGGACGGTTTAGGGTACAGGTTAGGGTGCGACAACGATTAAGGGTGACCGTACGTGTTAGGGTACGGGTTAGTGTTAGCGTACGGGTTAGGTTTAGGGGACGGGTGAGGGTAAGGCTTCGGGTAAAGGTTAGGGTTAGGGTTAGGGTTAGGGTTAGGGGACGGGCACGGGGACGGTTTAGGGTACAGGTAAGGGTACGACAACGGTTTATGGTGAGCGTACGTGTTAGGGTACGGGTTAGTGTTAGCGTACGGTTAAGGATTAGGAGACGGGTGAGGGTAAGGCTTCGGGTAAGGGTTAGGGTTAGGGTTAGGGTTAGGGAACGGGGACGGTTTAGGGTACAAGTTAGGGTACGACAACGGTTTAGGGTGAGCGTACGTGTTAGGGTACGGGTTAGTGTTAGCGTACGGGTTAGGATTAGGGGACGGGTGAGGGTAAGGCTTCGGGTAAGGCTTAGGGTTAGGGTTAGGTTTAGGGTTAGGGGACGGGGACGGTTTAGGGTACAGGTTAGGGTACGACAACGGTTTAGGGTGAGCGTACGTGTTAGGGTATGGGTTAGTGTTAGCGTAAGGGTTAGGATTAGGGGACGGGTGAGGGTAAGGCTTTGGGTAAGGGTTCGAGTTAGGGTTAGGGTTAGGGTTAGGGTTAGGGGACGGGGACAGGGACGGTTTAGGGTACAGGTTACGGTAGGAAAACGGTTTAGGGTGAGCGTACATGTTAGTGTATGGTTTAGTGTGAGCGTACGGGTTAGGATTAGGGGACGGGGAGGGTAAGGCTTCGGGTAAGGGTTAGGGTTAGGGTTAGGGTTAGGGTTAGGGGACGGGGACGGTTTAGGGTACAGGTTAGGGTACGACAACGGTTTAGGTTGAGCGTACGTGTTAGGGTACGGATTAGTGTTAGCGTACGGGTTAGGATTAGGGGACGGGTGAGGGTAAGGCTTCGGGTAAGTGTTAGGGTTAGGGTTATGGTTAGGGTTAGGGGACGGGGACGGTTTAGGGTACAGGTTAGGGTACGACAACGGTTTAGGGTGAGCGTACGTGTTAGGGTATGGGTTAGTGTTAGCGTACGGGTTAGGATTAGGGGACGGGTGAGTGTTAGGCTTCGGGTAAGGGTTAGGGTTAGGGTTAGGGTTAGGGTTAGGGTTAGAGAACGGGGATGGTGTAGGGTACAGTTTAGAGTACGACAACGGTTTAGGGTGAGCGTACGTGTTAGGGTATGGGTTAGTGTTAGCGTACGGGTTAGGATTAGGGGACGGGTGAGGGTAAGGCTTCGGGTAAGGGTTAGGGTTAGGGTTAGGGTTAGGGGACGGGGACAGGGACGGTTTAGGGTACAGGTTATGGTGCGACAACGTTTTAGGGTGAGCGTACATGTTAGGGTATGGGTGAGTGTTAGCATACGGGTTAGGATTAGAGGACGGGTGAGGGTAAGGCTTCGGGTAAGGGTTAGGGTTAGGGTTAGGGTTAGGGGACGGGGACGGGGACGGGGACGGTTTAGGGTACAGGTAAGTGTACGACAACGGTTTAGGGTGAGCGTACGTGTTAGGGTACGGGTTAGTGTTCGTGTACGGGTTAGGATTAGGGGATGGGTGAGGGTAAGGCTTCGGGTAAAGGTTAGGGTTAGGGTTAGAGTTAGGGTTAGGGTTAGGGGACGGGGACGGTTTAGGGTACAAGTTAGGGTACGACAACGGTTTAGGGTGAGCGTACGTGTTAGGGTACGGGTTAGTGTTAGCGTACGGGTTAGGATTAGGGGACGGGTGAGGGTAAGGGTTCGGGTAAGGGTTAGGGTTAGGGTTAGGGTTAGGGTTAGGGGACGGGGACGGGGACGGTTTAGGGTACAGGTTAGGGTACGACAACGGTTTAGGGTGAGCGTACGTGTTAGCGTACGGGTTAGTGTTAGCGTACGGGTTAGGATTAGGGGACGGGTGAGGGTAAGGCTTCGGGTAAGGGTTAGGGTTAGGGTTAGGGTTAGGGCTAGGCTTAGGGGACGGGGACGGTTTAGGGTACATGTTAGTGTACGACAACGGTTTAGGGTGAGTGTACGTGTTAGGGTACGGGTTAGTGTTAGCGTACGGGTTAGGATTAGGGTACGGGTGAGGGTAAGGCTTCGGGTAAGGGTTAGGGTTAGGGTTAGGGTTAGGGGACGGGGACGGTTTAGGGTACAGGTTAGGGTACGACAACGGTTTAGGGTGATCGTACGTGTTAGGGTACGGGTTAGTGTTAGCGTAAGGGTTAGGATTAGGGGACGGGTAAGGTTAAGGCTTCGGATAAGGGTTAGGGTTTGGGTTAGAGTTAGGTTTAGGGTTAGGGTTAGGGTCCGGGGACGGTTTAGGGTACAGGTTTGGGTACGACAACGGTTTAGGGTGAGCGTACGTGTTAGGGTACGGGTTAGTGTTAGCGTACGGGTTAGGATTAGGGGACGGGTGAGGGTAAGACTTCGGGTAAGGTTTAGGGTTAGGGTTAGTGTTAGGGTTAGGGTTAGGGGACGGGGACAGTTATGATTTACGGTACAGGTTAGGGTACGACCACAGTTTAGGGTTGAGCATACGTGTTAGGGTACGGGTTAATGTTAGCGTACGGGTTAGGATTAGGGGACGGTTGAGGGTAAGGCTTCGGGTAAGGGTTAGGGTTAGGGTTAGGGTTAGGGTTAGGGGACGGGGACTGTTTAGGGTACAGGTTAGGGTACGACAATGGTTTAGGGTGAGCGTACGTGTTAGGGTACGTGTTAGTGTTAGCGTACGGGTTAGGATGAGGGGACGGGTGAGGGTAAGGCTTCGGGTAAGGGTTAGGGTTAAGCTTAGGGTTAGGGTTAGGGGACGGGGACGGCTTAGGGTACAGGTTAGGGTACGACAACGGTTTAGGGTGAGCGTACGTGTTAGGGTACGGGTTAGTGTTAGCGTACAGGTTAGGATTAGGGGACGGGTGAGGGTAAGGCTTCGGGTAAGGGTTAGGGTTAGGGTTAGGGTTACGGTTAGCGTTAGGGGACGGGGACGCTTTAGGGTACAGGTTAGGGTACGACAACGGTTTAGGGTGAGCATACATGTTAGGGTACGGTTTAGTGTTAGCGTACGGGTTAGGATTAGGGGACGGGTGAGGGTAAGGCTTCGGGTAAGGGTTAGGGTTAGGTTTAGGGTTAGGTTTAGGGTTAGGGGACGGGGACGGGGACGGTTTAGGGTACAGGTTAGGGTACGACAACGGTTTAGGGTGAGCGTAAGTGTTAGGGTACGGGTTAGTGTTAGTGTACGGGTTAGGATTAGGGGACGGAGAGGGTAAGGCTTCGGGTAAGGGTTAGGGTTAGGGTTAGGGTTAGGGTTAGGGTTAGGGGACGGGGACGGTTTAGGGTACAGGTTAGGGTACGACAACGGTTTAGGGTGAGCGTACGTGTTAGGGTACGGGTTAGTGTTAGCGTACGGGTTAGGATTAGGGGACGGGTGAGGGTAAGGCTTCGGGTAAGGCTTAGGGTTAGGGTTAGGTTTAGGGTTAGGGTTAGGAGACGGGGACGGTTCAGGGTACAGGTTAGGGTACGACAACGATTTAGGGTGAGCGTACGTGTTAGGGTACGGGTTAGTGTTAGCGTACGGGTTAGGATTAGGGGGCGGGTTAGGGTAAGGCTTCGGTTAAGGGTTAGGTTTAGGGTTAGGGTTAGGGTTAGGGGACGGGGACGGTTTAGGGTACAGGTTAGGGTACGACAACGGTTTAGGGTGAGCGTACCTGTTAGGGTACGGGTTAGTGTTAGCGTACGGTTTAGGATTAGGGGACGGGTGAGGGTAAGGCTTCGGGTAAGTGTTAGGGTTAGGGTTAGGGTTAGGGTTAGGGTTAGGGTACGGGGACGGTTTAGGGTACAGGTTAGGGTACGACAACGATTTAGGGTGACCGTACATGTTAGGGTATGGGTTAGTGTTAGCGTACGGGTTAGGATTAGGGGACGGGTGAGGGTAAGGCTTCGGGTAAGTGTTAGGTTTAGGGTTAGGGGACGGGGACAGGGACGGGGTCGGGGACAGTTTAGGGTAGAGGTTAGGGTACGACAACGGTTTAGGTTGAGTGTACGTGTTAGGGTACGGGTTAGTGTTAGCGTACGGGTTAGGATTAGGGGACAGGTGAGTGTAAGGCTTCGGGTAAGGGTTAGGGTTAGGGTTAGGGTTAGGGTTAGGGTTAGGGGATGGGGACGGTTTAGGGTACAGGTTAGGGTACGTCAATGGTTTAGGGTGAGCGTACATGTTAGGGTACGGGTTAGTGTTAGCGTACGGGTTAGGATTAGGGGACGGGTGAGGGTAAGGCTTCAGGTAAAGGTTAGGGTTAGGGTTAGGGTTAGGGTTAGGGGACGGGGACGGGGACGGTTTAGGGTAGAGGTTAGGGTACGACAACGGTTTAGGGTGAGCGTACATGTTAGGGTACGGGTTAGTGTTAGCGTACAGGTTAGGATTAGGGGAAGGGTGACGGTAAGGCTTCGGGTAAAGGTTAGGTTTAGGGTTAGGGTTAGGGTTAGGGGACGGGGACAGGGACGGTTTAGGGTACAGGTTTGGGTACGACAACGATTTAGGGTGAGCGTACGTGTTAGGGTACGGGTAGTGTTAGCGTATGGGTTAGGATTAGGGGACAGGTGAGTGTAAGGCTTCGGGTAAGGGTTAGGGTTAGGGTTAGGGTTAGGGTTAGGGTTAGGGGACGGGGATGGTTTATGATACAGGTTAGGGTACGACAACGGTTTAGGGTGAGCGTACGTGTTAGGGTACGGGTTAGTGTTAGCGTACGGTTTAGGATAAGGGGACGGGTGAGGGTAAGGCTTCGGGTAAGGGTTAGGGTTAGGGTTAGGGTTAGGGTTAGGGTTAGGGGACGGGGACGGTTTAGGGTACAAGTTAGGGTACGTCAACGGTTTAGGGTGAGCGTACGTGTTAGGGTACGGGTTAGTGTTAGTGTACGGGATAGGATTAGGGGACGGGTGAGGGTAAGGCTTCGCGTAAGGCTTAGGGTTAGGGTTAAGGTTAGGGTTAGGGTTAGGGGACGGGGACGGTTTAGGGTACAGGTTAGGGTGCGACAACGATTAAGGGTGACCGTACGTGTTAGGGTACGGGTTAGTGTTAGCGTACGGGTTAGGTTTAGGGGACGGGTGAGGGTAAGGCTTCGGGTAAAGGTTAGGGTTAGGGTTAGGGTTAGGGTTAGGGGACGGGCACGGGGACGGTTTAGGGTACAGGTAAGGGTACGACAACGGTTTATGGTGAGCGTACGTGTTAGGGTACGGGTTAGTGTTAGCGTACGGTTTAGGATTAGGAGACGGGTGAGGGTAAGGCTTCGGGTAAGGGTTAGGGTTAGGGTTAGGGTTAGGGAACGGGGACGGTTTAGGGTACAAGTTAGGGTACGACAACGGTTTAGGGTGAGCGTACGTGTTAGGGTACGGGTTAGTGTTAGCGTACGGGTTAGGATTAGGGGACGGGTGAGGGTAAGGCGTCGGGTAAGGGTTAGGGTTAGGGTTAGGTTTAGGGTTAGGGGACGGGGACGGTTTAGGGTACAGGTTAGGGTACGACAACGGTTTAGGGTGAGCGTACGTGTTAGGGTATGGGTTAGTGTTAGCGTAAGGGTTAGGATTAGGGGACGGGTGAGGGTAAGGCTTTGGGTAAGGGTTAGAGTTAGGGTTAGGGTTAGGGTTAGGGTTAGGGGACGGGGACAGGGACGGTTTAGGGTACAGGTTACGGTAGGAAAACGGTTTAGGGTGAGCGTACATGTTAGTGTATGGTTTAGTGTGAGCGTACGGGTTAGGATTAGGGGACGGGGAGGGTAAGGCTTCGGGTAAGGGTTAGGGTTAGGGTTATGGTTAGGGTTAGGGGACGGGGACGGTTTAGGGTACAGGTTAGGGTACGACAACGGTTTAGGGTGAGCGTACGTGTTAGGGTATGGGTTAGTGTTAGCGTACGGGTTAGGATTAGGGGACGGGTGAGTGTTAGGCTTCGGGTAAGGGTTAGGGTTAGGGTTAGGGTTAGGGTTAGGGTTAGAGAACGGGGATGGTGTAGGGTACAGTTTAGGGTACGACAACGGTTTAGGGTGAGCGTACGTGTTAGGGTATGGGTTAGTGTTAGCGTACGGGTTAGGATTAGGGGACGGGTGAGGGTAAGGCTTCGGGTAAGGGTTAGGGTTAGGGTTAGGGTTAGGGGACGGGGACAGGGACGGTTTAGGGTACAGGTTAGGGTGCGACAACGTTTTAGGGTGAGCGTACATGTTAGGGTATGGGTGAGTGTTAGCGTACGGGTTAGGATTAGAGGACGGGTGAGGGTAAGGCTTCGGGTAAGGGTTAGGGTTAGGGTTAGGGTTAGGGGACGGGGACGGGGACGGGGACGGTTTAGGGTACAGGTAAGTGTACGACAACGGTTTAGGGTGAGCGTACGTGTTAGGGTACGGGTTAGTGTTCGTGTACGGGTTAGGATTAGGGGATGGGTGAGGGTAAGGCTTCGGGTAAAGGTTAGGGTTAGGGTTAGAGTTAGGGTTAGGGTTAGGGGACGGGGACGGTTTAGGGTACAAGTTAGGGTACGACAACGGTTTAGGGTGAGCGTACGTGTTAGGGTACGGGTTAGTGTTAGCGTACGGGTTAGGATTAGGGGACGGGTGAGGGTAAGGGTTCGGGTAAGGGTTAGGGTTAGGGTTAGGGTTAGGGTTAGGGGACGGGGACGGGGACGGTTTAGGGTACAGGTTAGGGTACGACAACGGTTTAGGGTGAGCGTACGTGTTAGCGTACGGGTTAGTGTTAGCGTACGGGTTAGGATTAGGGGACGGGTGAGGGTAAGGCTTCGGGTAAGGGTTAGGGTTAGGGTTAGGGTTAGGGCTAGGCTTAGGGGACGGGGACGGTTTAGGGTACATGTTAGTGTACGACAACGGTTTAGGGTGAGTGTACGTGTTAGGGTACGGGTTAGTGTTAGCGTACGGGTTAGGATTAGGGTACGGGTGAGGGTAAGGCTTCGGGTAAGGGTTAGGGTTAGGGTTAGGGTTAGGGGACGGGGACGGTTTAGGGTACAGGTTAGGGTACGACAACGGTTTAGGTTGAGCGTACGTGTTAGGGTACGGATTAGTGTTAGCGTACGGGTTAGGATTAGGGGACGGGTGAGGGTAAGGCTTCGGGTAAGTGTTAGGGTTAGGGTTATGGTTAGGGTTAGGGGACGGGGACGGTTTAGGGTACAGGTTAGGGTACGACAACGGTTTAGGGTGAGCGTACGTGTTAGGGTATGGGTTAGTGTTAGCGTACGGGTTAGGATTAGGGGACGGGTGAGTGTTAGGCTTCGGGTAAGGGTTAGGGTTAGGGTTAGGGTTAGGGTTAGGGGACCTGGACGGTTTAGGGTACAGGTTAGGGTACGACAACGGTTTAGGGTGAGCGTACGTGTTAGGGTACGGGTTAGTGTTAGCGTACGGGTGAGGATTAGGGGACGGGTGAGGGTAAGGCTTCAGGTAAGGGTTAGGGTTAGGGTTAGGGTTAGGGTTAGGGTTAGAGAACGGGGATGGTGTAGGGTACAGTTTAGGGTACGACAACGGTTTACGGTGAGCGTACGTGTTAGGGTACGGGTTAGTGTTAGCGTACGGGTTAGGATTAGGGGACGGGTGAGGGTAAGGCTTCGGGTAAGGGTTAGGGTTAGGGTTAGGGTTAGGGGACGGGGACAGGGACGGTTTAGGGTACAGGTTAGGGTGCGACAACGTTTTAGGGTGAGCGTACATGTTAGGGTATGGGTGAGTGTTAGCGTACGGGTTAGGATTAGAGGACGGGTGAGGGTAAGGCTTCGGGTAAGGGTTTGGTTTAGGGTTAGGGGACGGGGACGGGGACGGGGACGGGGACGGTTTAGGGTACAGGTAAGGGTACGACAACGGTTTAGGGTGAGCGTACGTGTTAGGGTACGGGTTAGTGTTCGTGTACGGGTTAGGATTAGGGGATGGGTGAGGGTAAGGCTTCGGGTAAAGGTTAGGGTTAGGGTTAGGGTTAGGGTTAGGGTTAGGGGACGGGGACGGTTTAGGGTACAGGTTAGGGTACGACAACGGTTTAGGGTGAGCGTACGTGTTAGGGTACGGGTTAGTGTTAGCGTACGGGTTAGGATTAGGGGACGGGTGAGGGTAAGGGTTCGGGTAAGGGTTAGGGTTAGGGTTAGGGTTAGGGTTAGGGGACGGGGACGGGGACGGTTTAGGGTACAGGTTAGTGTACGACAACGGTTTAGGGTGAGCGTACGTGTTAGCGTACGGGTTAGTGTTAGCGTACGGGTTAGGATTAGGGGACGGGTGAGGGTAAGGCTTCGGGTAAGGATTAGGGTTAGGGTTAGGGTTAGGCTTAGGGGACGGGGACGGTTTAGGGTACATGTTAGTGTACGACAACGGTTTAGGGTGAGTGTACGTGTTAGGGTACGGGTTAGTGTTAGCGTACGGGTTAGGATTAGGGTACGGGTGAGGGTAAGGCTTCGGGTAAGGGTTAGGGTTAGGGTTAGGGTTAGGGGACAGGCACGGTTTAGGGTACAGGTTAGGGTACGACAACGGTTTAGGGTGATCGTACGTGTTAGGGTACGGGTTAGTGTTAGCGTAAGTGTTAGGATTAGGGGACGGGTGAGGTTAAGGCTTCGGGTAAGGGTTAGGGTTTGGGTTAGAGTTAGGTTTAGGGTTAGGGTTAGGGTCCGGGGACGGTTTAGGGTACAGGTTTGGGTACGACAACGGTTTAGGGTGAGCGTACGTGTTAGGGTACGGGTTAGTGTTAGCGTACGGGTTAGGATTAGGGGACGAGTTAGGGTAAGGCTTCGGGTAAGGGTTAGGGTTAGGGTTAGGGTTATGGTTAGGGGACGGGGACGGTTTAGGGTACAGGTTAGGGTACGACAACGGTTTAGGGTGAGCGTACGTGTTAGGGTACGGTTTAGTGTTAGCGTACGGGTTAGGATTAGGGGACGGGTGAGGGTAAGGCTTCGGGTAAGGGTTAGGGTTAGGGTTATGGTTAGGGTTAGGGGACGGGGACGGTTTAGGGTGCAGGTTAGGGTACGACAACGGTTTAGCGTGAGCATACGTGTTAGGGTACGTGTTAGTGTTAGCGTACGGTTTAGGATTAGGAGACGGGTGACGGTAAGGCTTCGGGTAAGGGTTAGGGTTAGGGTTAGGGTTAGGGGACGGGGACGGTTTAGGGTACAAGTTAGGGTACGACAACGGTTTAGGTTGAGCGTACGTGTTAGGGTATCGGTTAGTGTTAGCGTACGGGTTAGGATTAGGGGACGGGTGAGGGTAAGGCTTCGGGTAAGTGTTAGGGTTAGGGTTATGGTTAGGGTTAGGGGACGGGGACGGTTTAGGGTACAGGTTAGGGTACGACAACGGTTTAGGGTGAGCGTACGTGTTAAGGTATGGGTTAGTGTTAGCTTACAGGTTTGGATTAGGGGACGGGTGAGTGTTAGGCTTCGGGTAAGGGTTAGGGTTAGGGTTAGGGTTAGGGTTAGGGGACCTGGACGGTTTAGGGTACAGGTTAGGGTACGACAACGGTTTGGGGTGAGCGTACGTGTTAGGGTACGGGTTAGTGTAAGCGTAGGGGTTAGGATTAGGGGACGGGTGAGTGTAAGGCTTCGGGTAAGGGTTAGGGTTAGGGTTAGGGTTAGGGTAAAGGTTAGGGCACGGGGACGGTTTAGGGTACAGGTTAGGGTACGTCAACGGTTTAGGGTGAGCATACGTGTTAGGGTACGGGTTAGTGTTAGTGTACAGGTTAGGATTAGGGGACGGGTGAGGGTAAGGCTTCGGGTAAGTGTTAGGGTTAGGGTTAGGGTTTGGGTTAGGGTTAGGGGACGGGGACGATTTAGGGTACAGGTTAGGGTACGAGAACGGTTTAGGGTGAGCGTACGTGTTAGGGTATGGGTTAGTGTTATCGTACGGGTTAGGATTAGGGGACGGGTGAGGGTAAGGCTTCGGGTAAGGGTTAGGGTTAGGGTTAGGGTTAGGGGACGTGGACGGTTTAGGGTACAGGTTAGGATACGACAAAGGTTTAGGGTGAGCGTACGTGTTAGGGTAGGGGTTAGTGTTAGCGTACGGGTGAGGATTAGGGGATGGGTGAGTGTAAGGCTTCGGGTAAGGGTTAGGGTTTGGGTTAGGGTTAGGGTTAGGGTTAGGGGACGGGGACGGTTTAGGGTACAGGTTAGTGTACGACAACGGTTTAGGGTGAGCGTACATGTTAGGGTACGGGTTAGTGTTAGCGTACGGGTTAGGATTAGGAGACGGGTGAGGATAAGGCTTCGGGAAAGGGTTACGGTTAGGGTTAGGGTTAGGGGAGGGGCACGGGGACGGTTTAGGGTACAGGTTTGGGTACGACAACGGTTTAGGGTGAGCGTACGTGTTAGTGTACGGGTTAGGGTTAGCGTACGGTTTAGGAGTAGGAGACGGGTGAGGGTAAGGCTTCGGATAAGGGTTAGGGTTAGGGTTAGGGGACGGGGACGGTTTAGGGTACAAGTTAGGGTACGACAACGGTTTAGGGTGAGCGTACGTGTTAGGGTACGGGTTAGTGTTAGCGTACGGGTTAGAATTAGGGGACGGGTGAGGGTAAGGCTTCGGGTAAAGGTTAGGGTTAGGGTTAGGGTTAGGGTTAGGGTTAGGGGACGGGGACGGTTTAGGGTACAGGTTAGGGTACGTGAACGGTTTAGGGTGAGCGTACGTGTTAGGGTACGGGTTAGTGTTAGTGTATGGGTTAGGATTAGGGGACGGGTGAGGTTAAGGCTTCGGGTAAGGGTTAGGGTTAGGGTTAGGGTTAGGGTTAGGGTTCGGGGACGGTTTAGGGTACAGGTTAGGGTACGACAACGATTTAGGGTGAGCGTACGTGTTAGGGTACGGGTTAGTGTTAGCGTACGTGTTAGGATTAGGGGACGGGTGAGGGTAAGGCTTCGGGTAAGGGTTAGGGTTAGGGTTAGGGTCAAGGTTAGGGGACGGGGACGGTTTATGGTACAGGTTAGGCTGCGACAACGGTTTAGGGTGAGCGTACGTGTTAGTGTACGGGTTAGTGTTAGGGTACGGGTTAGGATTAGGGGACGGGTGAGGGTAAGGCTTCGGTTAAGGGTTAGGGTTAGGGTTAGGGTTAGGGTTAGGGTTAGGGGACGGGGACAGGGACGGTTTAGGGTACAGGTTAGGGTACGACAACGGTTTAGGGTGAGCGTACATGTTAGGGTATCGGTTAGTGTTAGCGTACGGGTTAGGATTAGGGGACGGGTGAGGGTAAGGCTTCGGGTAAGGGTTAGGGTTAGGGTTAGGGTTAGGGGACGGGGACGGGGACGGTTTAGGGTACAGGTTAGGGTACGACAACGATTTAGGGTGAGCGTATGTGTTAGGGTACGGTTTAGTGTTAGCGTACGGGTCAGGATTAGAGGACGGGTGAGGGTAAGTCTTCGGGTAAAGGTTAGGGTTAGGGTTAGGGTTTGGGTTAGGGTTAGGGGACGGGGACGGTTTAGGGTACAGGTTAGGGTACGTCAACGGTTTAGGGTGAGCGTACGTGTTAGGGTACGGGTTAGTGTTAGTGTACAGATTAGGATTAGGGGACGGGTGAGGGTAAGGCTTCGGGTAAGGGTTAGGGTTAGGGTTAGGTTTTGGGTTAGGGTTAGGGGACGGGGACGGTTTAGGGTACAGGTTAGGGTACGACAACGGTTTAGGGTGAGCGTACGTGTTAGGGTATGGGTTAGTGTTATCGTACGGGTTAGGATTAGGGGACGGGTGAGGGTAAGGCTTCGGGTAAGGGTTAGGGTTAGGGTTAGGGTTAGGGGACGGGGACGGTTTAGGGTACAGGTTAGGATACGACAAAGATTTAGGGTGAGCGTACGTGTTAGGGTACGGGTTAGTGTTAGCGTACGTGTGAGGATTAGGGGACGGGTGAGTGTAAGGCTTCGGGTAAGGGTTAGGGTTTGGGTTAGGGTTAGGGTTAGGATTAGGGGACGGGGACAGGGACGGTTTAGGGTACAGGTTACGGTAGGACAACGGTTGAGGGTGAGCGTACATGTTAGTGTATGGTTTAGTGTTAGTGTACGGGTTAGGATTATGGGACAGGTGAGGGTAAGGCTTCGGGTAAGGGTTAGGTTTACGGTTAGGGTTAGGTGACGGGGACGGGTTAGGGTACAGGTTAGAGTACGACAACGGTTTAGGGTGAGCGTACGTGTTAGGGTACGGGTTAGTGTTAGCGTACGGGTTAGGATTAGGGGCGGGTGAGGGTAAGGCTTCGGGTAAGTGTTAGGGTTAGGGTTATGGTTAGGGTTAGGGAACGGGGACGGTTTAGGGTACAGGTAAGGGTACGACAACGGTTTAGTGTGAGCGTACATGTTAGGGTACGGGTTAGTGTTAGCGTACGGGTTAGGATTTGGGGACGGGTGAGGGTAAGGCTTCGGGTAAGGGTTAGGGTTAGGGTTAGGGTTAGGGTTAGGGGACGGGGACAGGGACGGTTTAGGGTTCAGGTTAGAGTGCGACAACGGTTTAGGGTGAGCGTACATGTTAGGGTATGGGTGAGTGTTAGCGTACGGGTTAGGATTGGAGAACGGGTGAGGGTAAGGCTTCGGGTAAGGGTTAGGGTTAGGGTTAGGGTTAGGGATGGGTTAGGGGACGGGGATGGTTTAGGGTACAGTTTAGGGTACGTCAACGGTTTAGGGTGAGTGTACGTGTTAGGGTACGGGTTAGTGTTAGTGTACGGGTTAGGATTAGGGGACGGGTGAGGGTAAGGCTTCGGGTAAGGGTTAGTGTTAGGGTTAGGGTTAGGGTTAGGGTTAGGGGACGGGGACGGTTTAGGGTACAGGTTAGGGTACGACCACGGTTTAGGGTGAGCGTACGTGTTAGGGTATGGGTTAGTGTTAGGGTACGGGTTAGGATTAGGGGACGGGTGAGGGTAAGGCTTCGGGTAAGGGTTAGGGTTAGGGTTAGGGTTAGGGTTAGGGTTAGGGGAAGGGGACGTTTCAGGGTACAGTTTAGTGTACGACAAAGGTATAGGGTGAGCGTACGTGTTAGGGTACGGGTTAGTGTTAGCATACGGGTGAGGATTAGGGGACGGGTGAGTGTAAGGCTTTGGGTAAGGGTTAGGGTTTGGGTTAGGGTTAGGGTTAGTGTTAGCGGACGGGGACGGTTTACGGTACAGGTTAGTGTACGACAACGGTTTAGGGTTAGCGTACATGTTAGGGTACGGGTTAGTGTTAGCGTACGGGTTAGGATTAGGGGACGGGTTAGGGTAAGGCTTCGGGAAAGGGTTAGGGTTAGGGTTAGGGTTAGGGTTAGGGGACGGGCACGGGGACGGTTTAGGGTACAGGTAAGGGTACGACAACGGTTTATGGTGAGCGTACGTGTTAGGGTTCGGGTTAGTGTTAGCGTACGGTTTAGGATTAGGAGACGGGTGAGGGTAAGGCTTCGGGTAAGGGTTAGTGTTAGGGTTAGGGTTAGGGGACGGGGACGGTTTAGGGTAAAAGTTAGGGTACGACAACGGTTTAGGGTGAGCATACGTGTTAGGGTACGGGATAGTGTTAGCGTACGGGTTAGGATTAGGGGACGGGTGAGGGTAAGGCTTCGGGTAAGGGTTAGGGTTAGGGTTAGGTTTAGGGTTAGGGGACGGGGACGGTTTAGGGTACAGGTTAGGGTACGACAACGGTTTAGGGTGAGCGTACGTGTTAGGGTATGGGTTAGTGTTAGCGTAAGGGTTAGGATTAGGGGACGGGTGAGGGTAAGGCTTTGGGTAAGGGTTAGAGTTAGGGTTAGGGTTAGGGTTAGGGTTAGGGGACGGGGACAGGGACGGTTTAGGGTACAGGTTACGGTAGGAAAACGGTTTAGGGTGAGCGTACATGTTAGTGTATGGTTTAGTGTTAGCGTACGGGTTAGGATTAGGAGACGGGGAGGGTAAGGCTTCGGGTAAGGGTTAGGGTTAGGGTTAGGGTTAGGGTTAGGGGACGGGGACGGTTTAGGGTACAGGTTAGGGTACGACAACGGTTTAGGTTCAGCGTACGTGTTAGGGTACGGATTAGTGTTAGCGTACGGGTTAGGATTAGGGGACGGGTGAGGGTAAGGCTTCGGGTAAGTGTTAGGGTTAGGGTTATGGTTAGGGTTAGGGGACGGGGACGGTTTAGGGTACAGGTTAGGGTACGACAACGGTTTAGGGTGAGCGTACGTGTTAGGGTATGGGTTAGTGTTAGCGTACGGGTTAGGATTAGGGGACGGGTGAGTGTTAGGCTTCGGGTAAGGGTTAGGGTTAGGGTTAGGGTTAGGGTTAGGGGACCTGGACGGTTTAGGGTACAGGTTAGGGTACGACAACGGTTTAGGGTGAGCGTACGTGTTAGGGTACGGGTTAGTGTTAGCGTACGGGTGAGGATTAGGGGACGGGTGAGGGTAAGGCTTCAGGTAAGGGTTAGGGTTAGGGTTAGGGTTAGGGTTAGGGTTAGAGAACGGGGATGGTGTAGGGTACAGTTTAGGGTACGACAACGGTTTAGGGTGAGCGTACGTGTTAGGGTACGGGTTAGTGTTAGCGTATGGGTTAGGATTAGGGGACGGGTGAGGGTAAGGCTTCGGGTAAGTGTTAGGGTTAGGGTTAGGGTTAGGGTTAGGGGACGGGGACAGGGACGGTTTAGGGTACAGGTTAGGGTGCGACAACGTTTTAGGGTGAGCAAACATGTTAGGGTATGTGTGAGTGTTAGCGTACGGGTTAGGATTAGAGGACGGGTGAGGGTAAGGCTTCGGGTAAGGGTTAGGGTTAGGGTTAGGGGACGGGGACGGGGACGGGGACGGGGACGGTTTAGGGTACAGGTAAGTGTACGACAACGGTTTAGGGTGAGCGTACGTGTTAGGGTATGGGTTAGTGTTCGTGTACGGGTTAGGATTAGGGGATGGGTGAGGGTAAGGCTTCGGGTAAAGGTTAGGGTTAGGGTTAGGGTTAGGGTTAGGGAACGGGGACGGTTTAGGGTGCAGGTAAGCGTACGACAACGGTTTAGTGTGAGCGTACGTGTTAGGGTACGGGTTAGTGTTAGCGTACGGGTTAGGATTAGGGGACGGGTGAGGGTAAGGCTTCGTGTAAGGGTTAGGGTTAGGGTTAGGGTTAGGATTAGGGGACGGGGACAGGGACGGTTTAGGGTTCAGGTTAGAGTGCGACAACGGTTTAGGTTGAGCGTACATGTTAGGGTATGGGTGAGTGTTAGCGTACGGGTTAGTATTGGAGGACGGGTGAGGGTAAGGCTTCGGGTAAGGGTTAGGGTTAGGGTTAGGGTTAGGGTTAGGGGACGGGGACGGTTTAGGGTACAGGTTAGGGTACGACAACGGTTTAGGGTGAGCATACGTGTTAGGGTATGGGTTAGTGTTAGGGTACGGGTTAGGATTAGGGGACGGGTGAGGGTAAGGCTTCGGGTAAGGGTTAGGGTGAGGGTTAGGGTTACGGTTAGGGTTAGGGGAAGGGGACGTTTCAGGGTACAGTTTAGGGTACGACAAATGTTTAGGGTGAGCGTACGTGTTAGGGTACGGGTTAGTGTTAGCGTACGGGTGAGGATTAGGGGACGGGTGAGTGTAAGGCTTTGGGTAAGGGTTAGGGTTTGGGTTAGGGTTAGGGTTAGGGTTAGCGGACGGGGACGGTTTAGGGTACAGGTTAGTGTACGACAACGGTTTAGGGTTAGCGTACATGTTAGGGTACGGGTTAGTGTTAGCGTACGGGTTAGGATTAGGGGACGGGTTAGGGTAAGGCTTCGGGAAAGGGTTAGAGTTAGGGTTAGGGTTAGGGTTAGGGGACGGGCACGGGGACGGTTTAGGGTACAGGTAAGGGTACGACAACGGTTTATGGTGAGCGTACGTGTTAGGGTTCGGGTTAGTGTTAGCGTACGGTTTAGGATTAGGAGACGGGTGAGGGTAAGGCTTCGGGTTAGGGTTAGGGTTAGGGTTAGGGTTAGGGGACGGGTATGGTTTAGGGTAAAAGTTAGGGTACGACAACGGTTTAGGGTGAGCGTACGTGTTAGGGTACGGGTTAGTGTTAGCGTACGAGTTAGGATTAGGGGACGGGTGAGGGTAAGGCTTCGGGTAAGGGTTAGGGTTAGGGTTAGGTTTAGGGTTAGGGGACGGGGACGGTTTAGGGTACAGGTTAGGGTACGACAACGGTTTAGGGTGAGCGTACGTGTTAGGGTATGGGTTAGTGTTAGCGTAAGGGTTAGGATTAGGGGACGGGTGAGGGTAAGGCTTTGGGTAAGGGTTAGAGTTAGGGTTAGGTTTAGGGTTAGGGTTAGGGGACGGGGACAGGGACGGTTTAGGGTACAGGTTACGGTAGGAAAACGGTATAGGGTGAGCGTACATGTTAGTGTATGGTTTAGTGTGAGCGTACGGGTTAGGATTAGGGGACGGGGAGGGTAAGGCTTCGGGTAAGGGTTAGGGTTAGGGTTAGGGTTAGGGTTAGGGGACGGGGACGGTTTAGGGTACAGGTTAGGGTACGACAACGGTTTAGGTTGAGCGTACGTGTTAGGGTACGGATTAGTGTTAGCGTACGGGTTAGGATTAGGGGACGGGTGAGGGTAAGGCTTCGGGTAAGTGTTAGGGTTAGGGTTATGGTTAGGGTTAGGGGACGGGGACGGTTTAGGGTACAGGTTAGGGTACGACAACGGTTTAGGGTGAGCGTACGTGTTAGGGTATGGGTTAGTGTTAGCGTACGGGTTAGGATTAGGGGACGGGTGAGTGTTAGGCTTCGGGTAAGGGTTAGGGTTAGGGTTAGGGTTAGGGTTAGGGGACCTGGACGGTTTAGGGTACAGGTTAGGGTACGACAACGGTTTAGGGTGAGCGTACGTGTTAGGGTACGGGTTAGTGTTAGCGTACGGGTGAGGATTAGGGGACGGGTGAGGGTAAGGCTTCAGGTAAGGGTTAGGGTTAGGGTTAGGGTTAGGGTTAGGGTTAGAGAACGGGGATGGTGTAGGGTACAGTTTAGGGTACGACAACGGTTTACGGTGAGCGTACGTGTTAGGGTACGGGTTAGTGTTAGCGTACGGGTTAGGATTAGGGGACGGGTGAGGGTAAGGCTTCGGGTAAGGGTTAGGGTTAGGGTTAGGGTTAGGGGACGGGGACAGGGACGGTTTAGGGTACAGGTTAGGGTGCGACAACGTTTTAGGGTGAGCGTACATGTTAGGGTATGGGTGAGTGTTAGCGTACGGGTTAGGATTAGAGGACGGGTGAGGGTAAGGCTTCGGGTAAGGGTTTGGTTTAGGGTTAGGGGACGGGGACGGGGACGGGGACGGGGACGGTTTAGGGTACAGGTAAGGGTACGACAACGGTTTAGGGTGAGCGTACGTGTTAGGGTACGGGTTAGTGTTCGTGTACGGGTTAGGATTAGGGGATGGGTGAGGGTAAGGCTTCGGGTAAAGGTTAGGGTTAGGGTTAGGGTTAGGGTTAGGGTTAGGGGACGGGGACGGTTTAGGGTACAGGTTAGGGTACGACAACGGTTTAGGGTGAGCGTACGTGTTAGGGTACGGGTTAGTGTTAGCGTACGGGTTAGGATTAGGGGACGGGTGAGGGTAAGGGTTCGGGTAAGGGTTAGGGTTAGGGTTAGGGTTAGGGTTAGGGGACGGGGACGGGGACGGTTTAGGGTACAGGTTAGTGTACGACAACGGTTTAGGGTGAGCGTACGTGTTAGCGTACGGGTTAGTGTTAGCGTACGGGTTAGGATTAGGGGACGGGTGAGGGTAAGGCTTCGGGTAAGGATTAGGGTTAGGGTTAGGGTTAGGCTTAGGGGACGGGGACGGTTTAGGGTACATGTTAGTGTACGACAACGGTTTAGGGTGAGTGTACGTGTTAGGGTACGGGTTAGTGTTAGCGTACGGGTTAGGATTAGGGTACGGGTGAGGGTAAGGCTTCGGGTAAGGGTTAGGGTTAGGGTTAGGGTTAGGGGACAGGGACGGTTTAGGGTACAGGTTAGGGTACGACAACGGTTTAGGGTGATCGTACGTGTTAGGGTACGGGTTAGTGTTAGCGTAAGTGTTAGGATTAGGGGACGGGTGAGGTTAAGGCTTCGGGTAAGGGTTAGGGTTTGGGTTAGAGTTAGGTTTAGGGTTAGGGTTAGGGTCCGGGGACGGTTTAGGGTACAGGTTTGGGTACGACAACGGTTTAGGGTGAGCGTACGTGTTAGGGTACGGGTTAGTGTTAGCGTACGGGTTAGGATTAGGGGACGAGTTAGGGTAAGGCTTCGGGTAAGGGTTAGGGTTAGGGTTAGGGTTATGGTTAGGGGACGGGGACGGTTTAGGGTACAGGTTAGGGTACGACAACGGTTTAGGGTGAGCGTACGTGTTAGGGTACGGTTTAGTGTTAGCGTACGGGTTAGGATTAGGGGACGGGTGAGGGTAAGGCTTCGGGTAAGGGTTAGGGTTAGGGTTATGGTTAGGGTTAGGGGACGGGGACGGTTTAGGGTGCAGGTTAGGGTACGACAACGGTTTAGCGTGAGCATACGTGTTAGGGTACGTGTTAGTGTTAGCGTACGGTTTAGGATTAGGAGACGGGTGACGGTAAGGCTTCGGGTAAGGGTTAGGGTTAGGGTTAGGGTTAGGGGACGGGGACGGTTTAGGGTACAAGTTAGGGTACGACAACGGTTTAGGTTGAGCGTACGTGTTAGGGTATCGGTTAGTGTTAGCGTACGGGTTAGGATTAGGGGACAGCTCAGTGTTAGCCTTCGGGTAAGGGTTAGGGTTAGGGTTAGGGTTAGGGTTAGGGTTAGGGTACGGGGACGGTTTAGGGTTCAGGTTACGGTACGACAACGGTTTAGGGTGAGCGTACGTGTTAGGGTACGGGTTAGTGTTAGCGTACGGGTTAGGAGTAGGGGACGGGTGAGGGTAAGACTTCGGGTAAGGTTTAGGGTTAGGGTTAGTGTTAGGGTTAGGGTTAGGGGACGGGGACAGTTATGATTTACGGTACAGGTTAGGGTACGACCACAGTTTAGGGTTGAGCATACGTGTTAGGGTACGGGTTAATGTTAGCGTACAGGTTAGGATTAGGGGACGGGTGAGGGTAAGGCTTCGGGTAAGGGTTAGGGTTAGGATTAGGGTTACGGTTAGGGTTAGGGGACGGGGACGCTTTAGGGTACAGGTTAGGGTACGACAACGGTTTAGGGTGAGCGTACATGTTAGGGTACGGTTTAGTGTTAGCGTACGGGTTAGGATTAGGGGACGGGTGAGGGTAAGGCTTCGGGTAAGGGTTAGGGTTAGGTTTAGGGTTAGGTTTAGGGTTAGGGGACGGGGACGGGGACGGTTTAGGGTACAGGTTAGGGTACGACAACGGTTTAGGGTGAGCGTAAGTGTTAGGGTACGGGATAGTGTTAGCGTACGGGTTAGGATTAGGGGACGGGTGAGGGTAAGGCTTCAGGTAAGGGTTAGGGTTAGGTTTAGGGTTAGGTTTAGGATTAGGGGACGGGGACGGGGACGGTTTAGGGTACAGGTTAGGGTACGACAACGGTTTAGGGTGAGCGTAAGTGTTAGGGTACGGGTTAGTGTTAGCGTACGGGTTAGGATTAGGGGACGGGTGAGGGTAAGGCTTAGGGTAAGGGTTAGGGTTAGGGTTAGGGTTAGGGTTAGGGTTAGGTGACGGGGACGGGGACGATTTAGGGTACAGTTTAGGGTACGACAACTGTTTAGGGTGAGCGTACGTGTTAGGGTACGGGTTAGTGTTAGCGTACGGGTTAGGATTAGGGGACGGGTGAGGGTAAGGTTTCGGGTAAGGGTTAGGTTTAGGGTTAGGGTTAGGGATAAGGGACGGAGACGGTTTAGGATACAGGTTAGGGTACGACAACGGTTTAGTGTGAGCGTACGTGTTATGGCACAGGTTAGTGTTAGCGTACGGGTTAGGATTAGGGGACGGGTGAGGGTAAGGCTTCGGGTAAGTGTTAGGGTTAGGGTTAGGGTTAGTGTTAGGGTTAGGGTTAGGGTTAGGGTACGGGGACGGTTTAGGGTACAGGTTAGGGTACGACAACGGTTTAGGGTGAGCGTACGTTTTGGGTACGGGTTAGTGTTACCGTACGGTTTAGGATTAGGGGACGGGTGAGGGTAAGGCTTCGGGTAAGGGTTAGGGTTATGGTTAGGGTTAGGGGATGGGGACGGGGACGGTTTAGGGTACAGGTTAGGGTACGACAACGGTTTAGGGTGAGCGTACGTGTTATGGTACGTGTTAGTGTTAGCGTACGGGTTAGGATTAGGGGACGGGTGAGGGTAAGGCTTCTGGTAAGGGTTAGGTTTACGGTTAGGGTTAGGGATAGGGTTAGGGGACGGGGACGGTTTAGGGTACAGGTTAGGGTACGACAACGGTTTAGGGTGAGCTTACGTGTTAGGGTACGCGTTAGTATTCGCGTACGGGTTAGGATTAGGGGACGGGTGAGGGTAAGGCTTCGGGTAAGGGTTAGGGTTAGTGTTAGGTTTAGGGTTAGGGTTAGGGGACGGGGACGGTTTAGGGTACAGGTTAGGGTACGACAACGGTTTAGGGTGAGCGTACGTGTTAGGGTACGGGTTAGTGTTAGCGTACGGGTTAGGATTAGGGGACGGGTGAGGGTAAGGCTTCGGGTAAGGGTTAGGGTTAGGGTTAGGGTTAGGGTTAGGGGACGGGAACGGGGACGGTTTAGGGTACAGGTTAGGGTACGTCAACGGTTTAGGGTGAGCGTACGGGTTAGGGTACGGGTTAGTGTTAGCGTACGGGTTAGGTTTAGGGGAAGGGTGAGGGTAAGGCTTCGGGTAAGCGTTAGGGTTAGGGTTAGGGTTAGGGTTAGGTTAAGGGGACGGGGAAAGTTTCGGGAACAGGTTAGCGTACGACAATGATTTAGGGTTAGCGTACGTGTTAGGGTACGGGTTAGTGTTAGCGTACGGGTTAGGATTAGGGGACGGGTGAGGGTAAGGCTTCGGGTAAGGGTTAGGGTAAGGGTTAGGGTTAGGGATAGGTTTAGGGGACGGGGACGGTTTAGGGTACAGGTTAGGGTACGACAACGGTTTAGGGTGAGCGTACGTGTTAGGGTACGTGTTAGAGTTAGCGTACGGTTTAGGATTAGGGGTCGGGTGAGGGTAAGCCTTCGGGTAAGTGTTAGGGTTAGGGTTAGGGTTAGGGTTAGGGTTAGGGGACGGGGACGGTTTAGGGTACAGGTTAGGGTACGACAACGGTTTAGGGTGAGCGTACGTGTTAGAGTACGGGTTAGTGTTAGCGTACGGTTTAGGAATAGGGGACGGGTGAGGGTAAGGCTTCGGGTAAGGGTTAGGGTTAGGGTTAGGGTTAGGGTTAGGGTTAGGGGACGGGGAAGGTTTAGGGTACATGTTAGGGTACGACAACGGTTTAGGGTGAGCGTACGTGTTAGGGTATGGGTTAGTGTTAGCGTACGGGTTAGGATTAGGGGACGGGTGAGGGTAAGGCTTCGGGAAAGTGTTAGGGTTAGGGTTAGGGTTAGGGTTAGGGGACGGGGACGGGGACGGTTTAGGGTACAGGTTAGGGTACGACAACGGTTTAGGGTGAGCTTACGTGTTAGGGTACGGGTTAGTGTTAGCGTACGGGTTAGGAGTAGGGGACGGGTGAGGGTAAGACTTCGGGTAAGGGTTAGGGTTAGGGTTAGGGTTAGGGTTAGGGGACGGGGACCTTTTAGGGTACACGTTAGGGTACGACAACGGTTTAGGGTGAGCGTACGTGTTAGGTTACGGGTTAGTGTTAGCGTACGGGTTAGGATTAGGGGACGGGTGAGGGTAAGGCTTCGGGTAAGGGTTAGGGTTAGGGTTAAGGTTAGGGCTAGGGTTAGGGGACGGGGACGTTTTAGGGTACAGTTTAGGGTACGACAAAGGTTTAGGGTGAGCGTACGTGTTAGGCTACGGTTTAGTGTTAGCGTACGGGTTAGGATTAGGGGACGGGGAGGGTAAGGCTTCGGGTAAGGGTTAGGGTTAGGGTTAGGGTTAGGGTTAGGGTTAGGGTACGGGGACGGTTTAGGGTACAGGTTAGGGTACGACAACGATTTAGGGTGAGCGTACGTGTTAGGGTACGGTTTAGTGTTAGCGTACGGGTTAGGATTAGGGGAAGGGTGAGGGTAGGGCTTCGGGTAAGGGTTAGGGTTAGGGTTAGGGGACGGGGACGGGGACGGGGACGGGGACAGTTTAGGGTACAGGTTAGGGTACGACAACGGTTTAGGGTGAGCGTATGTGTTAGGGTACGGGTTAGGATTAGGGGACGGGTGAGGGTAAGGCTTCGGGTAAAGGTTAGGGTAAGGGTTAGGGTTAGGGTTAGGGGATGGGGACGGGGACGGTTTAGGTACAGGTTAGGGTACGACAACGATTTAGGGTGAGCGTACGTGTTAGGGTACGGGTTAGTGTTAGCGTACGGGTTAGGATTAGGGGACGGGTGAGTGTAAGGCTTCGGGTAAGGGTTAGGGTTAGTGTTAGGGTTAGGGTTAGGGGACGGGGACGGTTTAGGGTACAGGTTAGGGTACGTCAACGGTTTAGGGTGAGCGTACGTGTTACGGTACGGGTTAGCGTTAGTGTACGGGTTAGGATTAGGGGACGGGTGAGGGTAAGGCTTCGGGTAAGTGTTAGGGTTATGGTTAGGGTTAGGGTTAGGGGACGGGGACGGTTTAGGGTACAGGTCAGGGTACGACAACGGTTTAGGGTGAGCGTACGTGTTAGGGTACGGTTTAGTGTTAGCGTACGGGTTAGGAGTAGGGGACGGGTGAGGGTAAGGCTTCGGGAAAGGATTAGGGTTACGGTTAGGATTAGGGTTAGGGGACGGGCACGGGGACGGTTTAGGGTACAGGTTAGGATACGACACCGGTTTAGGGTGAGGGTACGTGTTAGGGTACGGGTTAGTGTTAGCGTACGGGTTAGGATTAGGGGACGGGTTAGGGTAAGGCTTCGGATAAGGGTTAGGGTTAGGGTTAGGGGACGGGGATGGTTTAGGCTACAGGTTAGGGTACGACAACTGTTTAGGGTGAGCGTAGGTGTTAGGGTACGGGTTAGTGTTAGCGTACGGGTTAGGATTAGGGGACGGGTGAGGGTAAGGCTTCGGGTAAGGGTTGGGGTTAGGGTTAGGGTTAGGTTTAGGGTTAGGCGACGGGGACGGTTTAGGGTACAGTTTAGGGTACGACAACGATTTAGGGTGAGCGTACGTGTTAGGGTACGGGTTAGTGTTAGCGTACGGGTTAGGATTAAGGGACGGGTGAGGGTAAGGCTTCGGGTAAGGGTTAGGGTTAGGGTTAGGGCTAGGGGACGGGGACGGTTCAGTGTACAGGTTAGGGTACGACAACGGTTTAGGGTGAGCGTACGTGTTAGGGTACGGGTTAGTGTTAGCGTACGGGTTAGGATTAGGGGACGGTTGAGTGTAAGGCTTCGGGTAAGGGTTAGGGTTAGGGTTAGGGTTAGGGTTAGGGGACGGGGACGGTTTAGGGTACAGGTTAGGTTACGACAACGGTTTAGGGTGAGCGTACGTGTTAGGGTACGGGTTAGTGTTAGCGTACGGGTTAGGATTAGGGGACGGGTGAGGGTAAGGCTTTGGGTAAGGGTTAGGGTTAGGGTTATGGTTAGGGTTAGGGTTAGGGGACGGGGACAGGGACGGTTTAGGGTACAGGTTAGGGTAGGACAACGGTTTAGGGTGAGCGTACATGTTAGTGTATGGTTTAGTGTTAGCGTACGGGTTAGGATTAGGGGACGAGTTAGGGTAAGGCTTCGGGTAAGGGTTAGGGTTAGGGTTAGGGTTATGGTTAGGGGACGGGGACGGTTTAGGGTACAGGTTAGGGTACGACAACGGTTTAGGGTGAGCGTACGTGTTAGGGTACGGTTTAGTGTTAGCGTACGGGTTAGGATTAGGGGACGGGTGAGGGTAAGGCTTCGGGTAAGGGTTAGGGTTAGGGTTATGGTTAGGGTTAGGGGACGGGGACGGTTTAGGGTGCAGGTTAGGGTACGACAACGGTTTAGCGTGAGCATACGTGTTAGGGTACGTGTTAGTGTTAGCGTACGGTTTAGGATTAGGAGACGGGTGACGGTAAGGCTTCGGGTAAGGGTTAGGGTTAGGGTTAGGGTTAGGGGACGGGGACGGTTTAGGGTACAAGTTAGGGTACGACAACGGTTTAGGTTGAGCGTACGTGTTAGGGTATCGGTTAGTGTTAGCGTACGGGTTAGGATTAGGGGACAGCTCAGTGTTAGCCTTCGGGTAAGGGTTAGGGTTAGGGTTAGGGTTAGGGTTAGGGTTAGGGTTAGGGTACGGGGACGGTTTAGGGTTCAGGTTACGGTACGACAACGGTTAAGGGTGAGCGTACGTGTTAGGGTACGGGTTAGGATTAGGGGACGGGTGAGGGTAAGGCTTCGGGAAAGGGTTAGGGTTAGGGTTTGGGTTAGGGTTAGGGGACGGGGACGGGGACGGTTTAGGGTACAGGTTAGGGTACGACAACGGTTTAGGGTGAGCGTACGTGTTAGGGTACGGGTTAGTGTTAGCGTACGGGTTAGGAGTAGGGGACGGGTGAGGGTAAGACTTCGGGTAAGGGTTAGGGTTAGGGTTAGGGTTAGGGTTAGGGGACGGGGACCTTTTAGGGTACACGTTAGGGTACGACAACGGTTTAGGGTGAGCGTACGTGTTAGGGTACGGGTTAGTGTTAGCGTACGGGTTAGGATTAGGGGACGGGTGAGGGTAAGGCTTCGGGTAAGGGTTAGGGTTAGGGTTAAGGTTAGGGCTAGGGTTAGGGGACGGGGACGTTTTAGGGTACAGTTTAGGGTACGACAAAGGTTTAGGGTGAGCGTACGTGTTAGGCTACGGTTTAGTGTTAGCGTACGGGTTAGGATTAGGGGACGGGGAGGGTAAGGCTTCGGGTAAGGGTTAGGGTTAGGGTTAGGGTTAGGGTTAGGGTTAGGGTACGGGGACGGTTTAGGGTACAGGTTAGGGTACGACAACGATTTAGGGTGAGCGTACGTGTTAGGGTACGGTTTAGTGTTAGCGTACGGGTTAGGATTAGGGGAAGGGTGAGGGTAGGGCTTCGGGTAAGGGTTAGGGTTAGGGTTAGGGGACGGGGACGGGGACGGGGACGGGGACAGTTTAGGGTACAGGTTAGGGTACGACAACGGTTTAGGGTGAGCGTATGTGTTAGGGTACGGGTTAGGATTAGGGGACGGGTGAGGGTAAGGCTTCGGGTAAAGGTTAGGGTAAGGGTTAGGGTTAGGGTTAGGGGATGGGGACGGGGACGGTTTAGGTACAGGTTAGGGTACGACAACGATTTAGGGTGAGCGTACGTGTTAGGGTACGGGTTAGTGTTAGCGTACGGGTTAGGATTAGGGGACGGGTGAGTGTAAGGCTTCGGGTAAGGGTTAGGGTTAGTGTTAGGGTTAGGGTTAGGGGACGGGGACGGTTTAGGGTACAGGTTAGGGTACGTCAACGGTTTAGGGTGAGCGTACGAGTTACGGTACGGGTTAGCGTTAGTGTACGGGTTAGGATTAGGGGACGGGTGAGGGTAAGGCTTCGGGTAAGTGTTAGGGTTATGGTTAGGGTTAGGGTTAGGGGACGGGGACGGTTTAGGGTACAGGTTAGGGTACGACAACGGTTTAGGGTGAGCGTACGTGTTAGGGTAAGTTTAGTGTTAGCGTACGGGTTAGGAGTAGGGGACGTGTGAGGGTAAGGCTTCGGGAAAGGATTAGGGTTACGGTTAGGATTAGGGTTAGGGGACGGGCACGGGGACGGTTTAGGGTACAGGTTAGGGTACGACACCGGTTTAGGGTGAGGGTACGTGTTAGGGTACGGGTTAGTGTTAGCGTACGGGTTAGGATTAGGGGACGGGTTAGGGTAAGGCTTCGGATAAGGGTTAGGGTTAGGGTTAGGGGACGGGGATGGTTTAGGCTACAGGTTAGGGTACGACAACGGTTTAGGGTGAGCGTACGTGTTAGGGTACGGGTTAGTGTTAGCGTACGGGTTAGGATTAGGGGACGGGTGAGGGTAAGGCTTCGGGTAAGGGTTGGGGTTAGGGTTAGGGTTAGGGTTAGGGTTAGGGTACGGGGACGGTTTAGGGTACAGGTTAGGGTATGAAAACGGTTTAGGGTGAGCGTAAGTGTTAGGGTATGGGTTAGTGTTAGCGTACGGGTTAGGATTAGGGGACGGGTGAGGGTAAGGCTTCGGGTAAGCGTTAGGGTTAGGGTTAGGTTTAGGGTTAGGCGACGGGGACGGTTTAGGGTACAGTTTAGGGTACGACAACGATTTAGGGTGAGCGTACGTGTTAGGGTACGGGTTAGTGTTAGCGTACGGGTTAGGATTAGGGGACGGGTGAGGGTAAGGCTTCGGGTAAGGGTTAGGGTTAGGGTTATGGTTAGGGTTAGGGGACGGGGACGGTTTAGGGTGCAGGTTAGGGTACGACAACGGTTTAGCGTGAGCATACGTGTTAGGGTACGTGTTAGTGTTAGCGTACGGTTTAGGATTAGGAGACGGGTGACGGTAAGGCTTCGGGTAAGGGTTAGGGTTAGGGTTAGGGTTAGGGGACGGGGACGGTTTAGGGTACAAGTTAGGGTACGACAACGGTTTAGGTTGAGCGTACGTGTTAGGGTATCGGTTAGTGTTAGCGTACGGGTTAGGATTAGGGGACAGCTCAGTGTTAGCCTTCGGGTAAGGGTTAGGGTTAGGGTTAGGGTTAGGGTTAGGGTTAGGGTACGGGGACGGTTTAGGGTTCAGGTTACGGTACGACAACGGTTTAGGGTGAGCGTACGTGTTAGGGTATGGGTCAGTGTTAGCGTACGGGTTAGGATTAGGGGACGGGTGAGGGTAAGGCTTCGGGTAAGGGTTAGGGTTAGGGTTAGGGTAAGGGTTAGGGGACAGGGACGGTTTAGGGAACAAGTTAGGGTACGTCAACGGTTTAGGGTGAGCGTACGTGTTAGGGTACGGTTTAGTGTTAGCGTAAGGGTGAGGATTAGGGGACGGGTGTGTGTAAGGCTTCGGGTAAGGGTTAGGGTTAGGATTAGGGTTAGGGTTAGGATTAGGGGACGGGGACGGTTTAGGGTACAGGTTAGGGTACGACAACGGTTTAGGGTGAGCGTACGTGTTAGGGTACGGGTTAGTGTTAGCGTACGGGTTAGGATTAGGGGACGGGTGAGTGTAAGGCTTCGGGAAAGGGTTAGGGTTAGGGTTAGGTTTAGGGTTAGGGGACGGGCACGGGGACGGTTTAGGGTACAGGTTAGGATACGACAGTGGTTTAGGTTGAGGGTACGTGTTAGGGTACGGGTTAGTGTTAGCGTACGGGTTAGGATTAGGGAACTGGTGAGGGTAAGGCTTCGGGTAAGGGTTAGGGTTAGGGTTAGGGTTAGGTTTAGGGGACGGGGACACTTTAGGGTACAGGTTAGGGTACGACACGGATTAGGGTGAGCGTACGTGTTAGGGTTCGGGTTAGTGTTAGCGTTTCGGTTAGGATTCGGGGACGGGTGAGGGTAAGGCTTCGGGTAAGGGTTAGGGTTAGGTTTAGGGTTAGCGTTAGGCTTAGGGGACGGGGACGGTTTAGGGTACAGGTTAGTTTACGACAACGGTTTAGGGTGAGCGTATGTGTTAGGGTACGGGTTAGTGATAGCGTACGGTTTAGGATTAGGGTACGGGTGAGGGTAAGGCTTCGGGTTAGGTTTAGGGTTAGGGTTAGGGTTAGGGGACGGGACGGTTTAGGGTACAGGTTAGGTTACGACAAAGATTTAGGGTGAGCGTACGTGTTAGGGTACGGGTTAGTGTTAGCGTACGGGTTAGGATTAGGGGACGGGTGAGGGTAAGGCTTCGGGTAAAGGTTAGGGTTAGGGTTAGGGTTAGATTTAGGGGACGGGGACGGGGACGGTTTAGGGTACAGGTTAGAGTACGACAACGGTTTATGGTTAGCGTACGTGTTAGGGTACGGGTTAGTGTTAGTGTACGGGTTAGGATTAGGGGACGGGTGAGTGTAAGACTTCGGGTAAGGGTTAGGGTTAGGGTTAGGGTTAGGGTTAGGGGACGGGGACGGTTTAGGGTACAGGTTAGTGTATGTCAACGTCTTAGGGTGAGCATACGTGTTAGGGTAGGGGTTAGTGTTAGTGTACGGGTTAGGATTAGGGGACGGGTGAGGGTAAGGCTTCGGGTAAGGGTTAGGGTTAGGGTTAGAGTTAGGGTTAGGGTTAGGGGACGGGGACGGTTTAGGGTACAGTTTAGGGTACGACAACGTTTTAGGTTGAGTGTACGTTTTAGGGTACGGGTTAGTGTTAGCGTACGGGTTAGGATTAGGGGACGGGTGAGGGTAAGGCTTCGGGTAAGGGTTAGGGTTAGGGTTAGGGTTAGGGTTAGGGGACGGGCACGGTTTAGGGTACAGGTTAGGGTACGCAAAGGTTTAGGGTGAGTGTACGTGTTAGGGTACTGGTTAGTGTTAGCATACGGGTGAGGATTAGGGGACGGGTGAGTGTAAGGCTTCGGGTAAGGTTTAGGGTTAGGGTTAGGGTTAGGGTTAGGGTTAGGGTTAGGGGACGGGGACGGTTTAGGGTACAGGTTAGGTTACGACAACGGTTTAGGGTGAGCGTACGTGTTAGGGTACGGGTTAGTGTTAGCGTACGGGTTAGGATTAGGGGACGGCTGAGGGTAAGGCTTCGGGAAAGGGTTAGGGTTAGGGTTAGGGTTAGGGTTAGGGGACGGGCACGGGGACGGTTTAGGGTACAGGTTAGGGTACGACAACGGTTTAGGGTGAGGGTACGTGTTAGGGTACGGGTTAGTGTTAGCGTACGGGTTAGGATTAGGGGACGGGTTAGGGTAAGGCTTCGGGGAAGGGTTAGGGTTAGGGTTAGGGTTAGGGTTAGGGTTAGGGTTAGGGTTAGGGGACGGGGACGGTATAGGGTACAGGTTAGGGTATGACAACGGTTTAGGGTGAGCGTACGTGTTAGGGTACGGGTTAGTGTTAGCGTATGGGTTAGGATTAGGGGACGGGTGAGGGTAAGGCTTCGGGTAAGTGTTAGGGTCATGGTTAGGGTTAGGGTTAGGGTTAGGGTACGGTGACGGTTCAGGGTACAGGTTAGGGTACGACAACGATTTAGGGTGAGCGTACGTGTTAGGGTACGGTTTAGTGTTAGCGTACGGGTTAGGATTAAGGGACGGGTGAGGTTAAGGCTTCGGGTAAGGGTTAGGGTTAGGTTTAGGGTTAGGGTTAGGGGACGGGGACGGTTTAGGGTACAGGTTAGGCTACGACAACGGTTTAGGGTGAGCGTACGTGTTAGGGTACGGGTTACTGTTAGCGTACGGGTTAGGATTAGGGGACGGGTGAGGGTAAGGCTTCGGGTAAGGGTTAGGGTTAGGTTTAGGGTTAGGGTTAGGGTTGGGGGATGGGGACAGGGACGGTTTAGGGTACAGGTTAGGGTACGACAACGGTTTAAGGTGACCGTACATGTTAGGCTATGGGTTAGTGTTAGCGTACGGGTTAGGATTAGGGGACGGGTGAGGGTAAGGCTTCGGGTAAGGCTTAGGTTTAGGGTTAGGGTTAGGGGACGGGGACGGGGACGGGGACGGTTTAGGGTAGAGTTTAGGATACTGCAACGGTTTAGGGTGAGCGTACGTGTTAGGGTACGGGTTAGTGTTAGCGTACGGGTTAGGATTAGGGGACGGGTGAGGGTAAGGCTTTGGGTAAAGGTTAGGGTTAGGGTTAGGGTTAGGGTTAGGGGACGGGGACGGGGATGGTTTAGGGTACAGGTTAGAGTACGACAACGGTTTAGGGTGAGCGTACGTGTTAGGGTACCGGTTAGTGTTAGCGTACGGGTTAGGACTAGGGGACGGGTGAGGGTAAGGCTTCGGGTAAGGGTTAGGGTTAGGGTTAGGGTTAGGGTTAGGGTTAGGGTTCGGGGACGGTTTAGATACAGGTTAGGGTACGACAACGATTTAGGGTGAGCGTACGTGTTAGGGTACGGGTTAGTGTTAGCGTACGGGTTAGGACTAGGGGACAGGTGAGGGTAAGGCTTCGGGTAAGGGTTAGGGTTAGGGTTAGGGTTAGGGTTAGGGTTAGGGTTCGGGGACGGTTTAGGTACAGGTTAGGGTAGGACAACGATTTAGGGTGAGCGTACGTGTTAGGGTACGTGTTAGTGTTAGCGTACGGGTTAGGACTAGGGGACAGGTGAGGGTAAGGCTTCGGGTAAGGGTTAGGGTTAGGGTTAGGGTTAGGGTTAGGGTTAGGGTTCGGGGACGGTTTAGGTACAGGTTAGGTTACGACAACGATTTAGGGTGAGCGTACGTGTTAGGGTACGGGTTAGTGTTAGCGTACGGGTTAGGATTAGGGGACGGGTGATGGTAAGGCTTCGGGTAAGGGTTAGGGTTAGGGTTAGGGTTAGGGTTAGGGTTAGGGGACGGGGACAGGGACGGTTTAGAGTACAGGTTAGGGTACGACAACGGTTTAGGGTGAGCGTACATGTTAGGGTATGGGTTAGTGTTAGCGTTCGGGGTAGGATTAGGGGACGGGTGAGGGTAAGGCTTCGGGTAAGGGTTAGGGTTAGGGTTAGGGGACGGGGACGGGGACGGGGACGGTTTTGGGTACAGGTTAGGGTACGACAACGATTTAGGGTGAGCGTACGTTTTAGGGTACTGGTTAGTGTTAGCGTACGGGTTAGGATTAGAGGACGGGTGAGGGTAAGGCTTCGGGTAAAGGTTAGGGTTAGGGTTAGGGTTAAGGTTAGGGGACGGGGACGGGGACGGTTTAGGGTACAGGTTAGGGTACGACAACGGTTTAGGGTGAGCGTACGTGTTAGGGTAAGGGTTAGTGTTAGCGTACGGGTTAGGATTAGGGGACGGGTGAGTGTAAGGCTTCGGGTAAGGGTTAGGGTTAGGGTTAGGGTTAGGGTTAGGGTTAGGGGACGGGAACGGTTTAGAGTACAGGTTAGGGTACGTCAACGGTTTGGGGTGAGCGTACGTGTTAGGGTATGGGTTAGTATTAGTGTACGGGTTAGGATTAGGGGACGGGTGAGGGTAAGGCTTCGGGTAAGGGTTAGGGTTAGGGTTAGGGTTAGGGTTAGGGTTTGGGGACGGGGACGGTTTAGGGTACAGGTTAGGGTACGACAACGGTTAAGGGTGAGCGTACGTGTTAGGGTATGGTTTAGTGTTAGCGTACGGGTTAGGATTAGGGGACGGGTGAGGGTAAGGCTTCGGGTAAGGGTTAGGGTTAGGGTTAGGGTTAGGGTTAGGGGATGGGGACGGCTTAGGGTACAGGTTAGGGTACGACAAAGTTTAGGGTGAGCGTACGTGTTAGGGTACGGGTTAGTGTTAGCGTACGTGTGAGGATTAGGGGACGGGTGAGTGTAAGGCTTCGGGTAAGGGTTAGGGTTAGGGTTAGGGTTAGGGTTAGGGTTAGGGGACGGGGACGGTTTAGTGTACAGGTCACTGTACGACAATGGTTTAGGGTGAGCGTACGTGTTAGGGTACGGGTCAGTGTTAGCGTACGGGTTAGGATTAGGGGACGGGTGAGGGTAAGGCTTCGGGTAAGGGTTAGGGTTAGGGTTAGGGTTAGGGTTAGGCTTAGGGGACGGGGACGGTTTAGGGTACAGGTTAGGGTACGACAACGGCTTAGGGTGAGCGTACGTGTTAGGGTACGGTTTAGTGTTAGCGTACGGGTTAGGATTAGGGGACGGGTGAGGGTAAGGCTTCAGGTAAGGGTTAGGGTTAGGTTTAGGGTTGGGGTTAGGGTTAGGGGACGGGAAAGTTGTAGGCTACATTTTAGGGTACGACAACGGTTTAGGGTGAGCGTACGTGTTAGGGTACGAGTTAGTGTTAGCGTACGGGTTAGGATTAGGGGACGGGTGAGGGTAAGGCTTCGGGTAAGTGTTAGGGTTAGGGTTAGGGTTAGGGTTAGGGTTAGGGGACGGGGACGGTTTAGGGTACATGTTAGGGTACGACAACGATTTAGGGTGAGCGTAGGTGTTACGGTACGGATTAGTGTTAGCGTACGGGTTAGGATTAGGGGACGGGTGAGGGTAAGGTTTCGTATAAGGGTTAGGGTTAGGGTTAGGGTTAGGGGACGGGGACGGTTTAGGGTACAGGTTAGGGTACGACAACAGTTTAGGTTGAGCGTACATGTTAGGGTACGGGTTAGTGTTAGCGTATGGGTTAGGATTAGGGGATGAGTGAGGGTAAGGCTTCGGGTAAAGGTTAGGGTTAGGGTTAGGGTTAGAGTTAGGGTTAGGGGACGGGGACGGTTTAGGGTACAGGTTAGGGTACGACAACGGTTTAGGGTGAGCGTACGTGTTAGGGTACGGGTTAGTGTTAGCGTACGGGTTAGGATTAGGGGACGGGTGAGGGTAAGGCTTCGGGTAAGGGCTAGGGTTAGTGTTAGGGTAAGGGTTAGGGGAAAGGGACGGTTTAGGGTACAGGTTAGGGTACGTCAACGGTTTAGGGTGAGCGTACGTGTTAGGGTACGGGTTAGTGTTAGTGTACGGGTTAGGATTAGGGGACGGGTGAGGTTAAGGCTTCGGGTAAGGGTTAGGGTTAGGGTTAGGGTTAGGGTTAGGGGACGGGGACGGGGACGGTTTAGGGTACAGGTTAGGGTACGACAACGGTTTAGGGTGAGCGTACGTGTTAGGGTATGGATTACGGTTAGCGTACGGGTGAGGATTAGGGGACGGGTGAGTGTAAGGCTTCGGGTAAGGATTAGCGTTAGGATTAGGGTTAGGGTTAGGATTAGGGGACGGGGACGGTTTAGGGTACAGGTTAGGGTTCGACAACGGTTTAGGGTGAGCGTACGTGTTAGGGTATGGGTTACTGTTAGCGTACGGGTTAGGATTAGAGGACGGGTGAGGGTAAGGCTTCGGGTAAGGGTTAGGGTTAGGGTTAGGGGACGGGGACGGGGACGGTTTAGGGTACAGGTTAGTTTACGACAACGGTTTAGGGTGAGCGTACGTGTTAGGGTATGGGTTAGTGATAGCGTACGGGTTAGGATTAGGGTACGGGTGAGGGTAAGGCTTCGGGTTAGGGTTAGGGTTAGGGTTAGGGTTGGGGTTGGGGTTAGGGTTAGGGGACGGGGACGGTGTAGGGTACATTTTAGGGTACGACAACGGTTTAGGGTGAGCGTACGTGTTAGGGTACGGGTTAGTGTTAGCGTACGGGTTAGGATTAGGGGACGGGTGAGGGTAAGGCTTCTGGTAAAGGTTAGGGTTAGCGTTAGGGTTAGGGTTAGGGGACGGGGACGGGGACGGTTTAGGGTACAGGTTAGTGTACGACAACGGTTTAGGGTGAGCGTACGTGTTAGGGTACGGGTTAGTGTTAGCGTACGGGTTAGGATTAGGGGACGGGTGAGTGTAAGACTTCGGGTAAGGGTTAGGGTTAGGGTTAGGGTTAGGGTTAGGGGACGGGGACGGGGACGGTTTAGGGTACAGGTTAGTGTACGTCAACGGTTTAGGGTGAGCGTACGTGTTAGGGTACGGGTTAGTGTTAGTGTACGGGTTAGGATTAGGGGACGGGTGAGGGTAAGGCTTCGGGTAAGGGTTAGGGTTAGGGTTAGAGTTAGGGTTAGGGTTAGGGGACGGGGACGGTTTAGGGTACAGGTTAGGGTACGACATCTGTTTAGGTTGAGTGTACGTGTTAGGGTACGGGTTAGTGTTAGCGTACGGCTTAGGATTAGGGGACGGGTGAGGGTAAGGCTTCGGGTAAGGGTTAGGGTTAGGGTTAGGGTTAGGGTTAGGGGACGGGGACGGTTTAGGGTACAGGTTAGGGTACGACAAAGATTTAGACTGAGTGTAAGTGTTAGGGTACTGGTTAGTGTTAGCGTACGGGTGAGGATTAGGGGACGGGTGAGTGTAAGGCTTCGGGTAAGGGTTAGGGTTAGGGTTAGAGTTAGGGTTAGGGTTAGGGTTAGGGTTAGGGGACGGGGACGGTTTAGGGTACATGTTAGGTTACGACAACGGTTTAGGGTGAGCGTACGTGTTAGGGTACCAGTTAGTGTTAGCGTACGGGTTAGGATTAGGGGACAGCTGAGGGTAAGGTTTCTGGAAAGTGTTAGGGTTAGGGTTAGGGTTAGGGTTAGGGGACGGGCACGGGGACGGTTTAGGGTAGAGGTTAGGGTACGACAACGGTTTAGGGTGAGGGTACGTGTTAGGGTACGGGTTAGTGTTAGCGTACGGGTTAGGATTAGGAGACGGTTTAGGGTAAGGCTTCGGGTAACGGTTAGGGTTAGGGTTAGGGTTAGGGTTAGGCTTAGGGTTAGCGTTAGGGGATTGGGACGGTTTAGGGTACAGGTTAGGGTACGACAACGGTTTAGGGTGAGCGTACGTGTTAGGGTAAGGGTTAGTGTTAGCGTAAGGGTTAGGATTAGGGGACGCGTGAGTGTAAGGCTTCGGGTAAGGGTTAGGGTTAGGGTTAGGGTTAGTGTTAGGGTTAGGGGACGGGGACGGTTTAGGGTACAGGTTAGGGTACGACAACGGTTTAGGCTGAGTGTAGGTGTTAGGGTACGGGTTAGTGTTAGCATACGGGTTAGGATTAGGGGACGGGTGAGGGTAAGGCTTCAGGTAAGGGTTAGGGTTAGGGGACGGGGACGGGGACGGGTACGGTTTAGGGTACAGGTTAGGGTACGACAAGGGTTTAGGGTGAGCGTACTTGTTAGGGTACGGGTTAGTGTTAGCGTACGGGTTAGGATTAGGGGACGGGTGAGGGTAAGGCTTCGGGTAAGGTTTAGGGTTAGGGTTAGGGTTAGGGTTAGGGTTAGGGGATGGGGACTGTTTAGGGTACAGGTTAGGATACGACAACGGTTTAGGGTGAGCGTACCTGTTAGGGTACGTGTTAGTGTTAGCGTACGGGTTAGGATTAGGGGACGGGTGAGGGTAAGGCTTCGGGTAAGGGTTAAGGTTAGGGTTAGGGTTAGGGTTAGGGGACGGGCACGGGGACGGTTTAGGGTACAGGTTAGTGTACGACAACGGTTTAGGGTGAGCGTACGTGTTAGGGTATGGGTTAGTGTTAGCGTACGGGTTAGGATTAGGGGACGGGTGAGCGTAAGGCTTCGGGTAAGGGTTAGGGTTAGGGTTATGGTTAGGGTTAGGGTTAGGGAACAGGGACGGTTTAGGGTACAGGTTAGGATACGACAACGGTTTAGGGTGAGCGTACGTGTTAGGGTACGGTATAGTGTTAGCGTACGGGTTAGGATTTGGGGACGGGTGAGGGTAAGGCTTCGAGTAAGGGTTAGGGTTAGGGTTAGGGTTAGGGGACGGGGACGGGGACGGTTTAGGGTATAGGTTAGGGTACGACAACGGTTTAGGGTGAGCGTACTTGTTAGGGTACGGCTTAGTGTTAGCGTACGGTTTAGGATTAGGGGACGGGTGAGGGTAAGGCTTCGGATAAGGGTTAGGGTTAGGGTTAGGGTTAGGGTTAGGAGACGGGGACGGTTTAGGGTACAGTTTAGTGTACAACAACGGTTTAGGGTGAGCGTACGTGTTAGGGTATGGGTTAGTGTTGGCGTACGGGTTAGGATTAGGGGACGGGTGAGGGTAAGGCTTCGGGTAAGGGTTAGGGTTAGGGTTAGGGTTAGGGTTAGGGTTAGGGTTAGGGGACGGGGAGGGGGACGGTTTAGTGTACAGGTTAGGGTACGACAACGGTTTAGGGTGAGCGTACGTGTTAGGGTACGGGTTAGTGTTAGCGTACGGGTTAGGATTAGGGGACGGTTGAGGGTAAGGCTTCGGGTAAGGGTTAGGGTTAGGGTTAGGGTTAGGGTTAGGGTTAGGGGACGGGGACGGTTTAGGGTACAGGTTAGGGTACGACAACGGTTTAGGGTGAGCGTACGTGTTAGGTTACGGGTTAGTGTGAGCGTACGGGTTAGCATTAGGGGACGGGTGAGGGTAAGGCTTCGGGTAAGGGTTAGGGTTAGGGTTAGGGTTAGGGTTAGGGGACGGGCACGGGGACGGTTTAGGGTACAGGTTAGTGTACGACAACGGCTTAGGGTCAGCGTACGTGTTAGGGTACGGGTTAGTGTTAGCGTACGGGTTAGGATAAGGGGACGGGTGAGGGTAAGGCTTCGGGTAAGGGTTAGGTTTAGGGTTAGGGTTAGGGTTAGGGTTAGGGGACGGGGACGGTTTAGGGTACAGGTTAGGGTACGACATCTGTTTAGGTTGAGTGTACGTGTTAGGGTACGGGTTAGTGTTAGCGTACGGCTTAGGATTAGGGGACGGGTGAGGGTAAGGCTTCGGGTAAGGGTTAGGGTTAGGGTTAGGGTTAGGGTTAGGGGACGGGGACGGTTTAGGGTACAGGTTAGGGTACGACAAAGATTTAGACTGAGTGTACGTGTTAGGGTACTGGTTAGTGTTAGCGTACGGGTGAGGATTAGGGGACGGGTGAGTGTAAGGCTTCGGGTAAGGGTTAGGGTTAGGGTTAGAGTTAGGGTTAGGGTTAGGGTTAGGGTTAGGGGACGGGGACGGTTTAGGGTACATGTTAGGTTACGACAACGGTTTAGGGTGAGCGTACGTGTTAGGGTACCGGTTAGTGTTAGCGTACGGGTTAGGATTAGGGGACAGCTGAGGGTAAGGCTTCTGGAAAGTGTTAGGGTTAGGGTTAGGGTTAGGGTTAGGGGACGGGCACGGGGACGGTTTAGGGTAGAGGTTAGGGTACGACAACGGTTTAGGGTGAGGGTACGTGTTAGGGTACGGGTTAGTGTTAGCGTACGGGTTAGGATTAGGAGACGGTTTAGGGTAAGGCTTCGGGTAACGGTTAGGGTTAGGGTTAGGGTTAGGGTTAGGGTTAGGGGACGGGGACAGTATAGGGTACAGGTTAGGGTATGACAACGGTTTAGGGTGAGCGTACGTGTTAGGGTACGGGTTAGTGTTAGCGTACGGGTTAGGATTAGGGGACGGGTGAGATTAAGGCTTCTGGTAAGGGTTAGGGTTAGGTTTAGGGTTAGGGTTAGGGGACGGGGACGGTTTAGGGTACAGGTTAGGCTACGACAACGGTTTAGGGTGAGCGTACGTTTTAGGGTACGGGTTAGTGTTAGCGTACGGGTTAGGATTAGGGGACGGGTGAGGGTAAGGCTTCGGGTAAGGGTTAGGGTTAGGCTTAGGGTTAGCGTTAGGGGATTGGGACGGTTTAGGGTACAGGTTAGGGTACGACAACGGTTTAGGGTGAGCGTACGTGTTAGGGTAAGGGTTAGTGTTAGCGTAAGGGTTAGGATTAGGGGACGCGTGAGTGTAAGGCTTCGGGTAAGGGTTAGGGTTAAGGTTAGGGTTAGTGTTAGGGTTAGGGGACGGGGACGGTTTAGGGTACAGGTTAGGGTACAACAACGGTTTAGGCTGAGTGTAGGTGTTAGGGTACGGGTTAGTGTTAGCATACGGGTTAGGATTAGGGGACGGGTGAGGGTAAGGCTTCAGGTAAGGGTTAGGGTTAGGGGACGGGGACGGGGACGGGTACGGTTTAGGGTACAGGTTAGGGTACGACAACGGTTTAGGGTGAGCGTACTTGTTAGGGTACGGGTTAGTGTTAGCGTACGGGTTAGGATTAGGGGACGGGTGAGGGTAAGGCTTCGGGTAAGGTTTAGGGTTAGGGTTAGGGTTAGGGTTAGGGTTAGGGGACGGGGACTGTTTAGGGTACAGGTTAGGATACGACAACGGTTTAGGGTGAGCGTACGTGTTAGGGTATGGGTTAGTGTTAGCGTACGGGTTAGGATTAGGGGACGGGTGAGTGTTAGGCTTCGGGTAAGGGTTAGGGTTAGGGTTAGGGTTAGGGTTAGGTTTAGGGGACGGGGACGATTTAGGGTACAGGTTAGTGTACGACAAAGGTTTAGGGTGAGCGTACGTGTTAGGGTACGGGTTAGTGTTCGTACGGGTTAGGATTAGGGGACGGGTGAGGGTAAGGCTTCGGGTAAGGGTTAGGGTTAGGGTTAGGGTTAGGGGACGGGGACGGGGACGGTTTAGTGTACAGGTTTGGGTACGACAACGGTTTAGGGTGAGCGTACGTGATAGGGTACGGGTTAGTGTTAGCGTACGGGTTAGGTTTAGGGGACGGGTGAGGGTAAGGCTTCGGGTAAGGGTTAGGGTTAGGGTTAAGGTTAGGGGACGGGGACGGGGACGGGGACGGATTAGGGTACAGGTTAGGCTACGACAACGGTTTAGGGTGAGCGTACGTGTTAGGGCACGGGTTAGTGTTAGCGTACGGTTTAGGAATAGGGGACGGGTGAGGGTAAGGCTTCGGGTAAGGGTTAGGGTTAGGGTTAGGGTTAGGGTTAGGGTTAGGGGACGGGAACGGTTTAAGGTACAGGTTAGGGTACGACAACGGTTTAGGGTGAGCGTACGTGTTAGGGTACGGGTTAGTGTTAGCGTACGGGTTAGGATTAGGGGACGGGTGAGTGTTAGGCTTCGGGTAAGGGTTAGGCTTAGGGTTAGGGTTAGGGTTAGGGGATGGGGTCGGTTAAGGGTACAGGTTAGGGTACGACAACGGTTTAGGGTGAGCTTACGTGTTAGGGTACGGGTTAGTGTTAGCGTACGGGGTAGGATTAGGGGACGGGAGAGGGTAAGGCTTCGGGTAAGGTTTAGGGTTAGGGTTAGGGTTAGGGTTAGGGTTATGGGACGCGGACGGTTTAGGGTACAGGTTAGGGTACGACAAGGGTTTAGGGTGAGCGTACCTGTTAGGGTACGTGTTAGTGTTAGCGTACGGGTTAGGATTAGGGGACGGGTGAGGGTAAGGCTTCGGGTAAGGGTTAAGGTTAGGGTTAGGGTTAGGGTTAGGGGACGGGCACGGGGACGGTTTAGGGTACAGGTTAGTGTATGACAACGGTTTAGGGTGAGCGTACGTGTTAGGGTATGGGTTAGTGTTAGCGTACGGGTTAGGATTAGGGGACGGGTGAGCGTAAGGCTTCGGGTAAGGGTTAGGTTTAGGGTTATGGTTAGGGTTAGGGTTAGGGGACAGGGACGGTTTAGGGTACAGGTTAGGATACGACAACGGTTTAGGGTGAGCGTACGTGTTAGGGTACGGGATAGTGTTAGCGTACGGGTTAGGATTAGGGTACGGGTGAGGGTAAGGCTTCGGGTAAGGGTTAGGGTTAGGGTTAGGGTTAGGGTTATGGGACGGGGACGGTTTAGGGTACAGGTTAGCGTACGACAATGGTTTAGGGTGAGCGTACGTGTTAGGGTACGGGTTAGTGTTAGCGTACGGTTTAGGATTAGGGGACGTGTGAGGGTAAGGCTTCGGGTAAGGGTTAGGGTTAGGGTTAGGGTTAGGGTTAGGGGACGGGGACGGTTTAGGGTACAGCTCAGGGTACGACAACGGTTTAGGGTGAGCGTACGTGTTAGGGTATGGGTTAGGGTTAGCGTACGGGTTAGGATTAGGGGACGGGTGAGTGTAAGGCTTCTGGTAAGGGTTAGGGTTAGGGTTAGGGTTAGGGTTAGGGTTAGGGGACGGGGACAGGGACGGTTTAGGGTACAGGTTAGGGTACGACAACGGATTAGGGTGAGCGTACGTGTTAGGGTACGGGTTAGTGTTAGCGTACGGGTTAGGATTAGGGTACGGGTGAGGGTAAGGCTTCGGGTAAGGGTTAGGGTTAGGGTTAGGGTTAGGGTTATGGGATTGGGACGGTTTAGGGTACAGGTTAGCGTACGACAATGGTTTAGGGTGAGCGTACGTGTTAGGGTACGGGTTAGTGTTAGCGTACGGTTTAGGATTAGGGGACGTGTGAGGGTAAGGCTTCGGGTAAGGGTAAGGGTTAGGGTTAGGGTTAGGGTTAGGGGACGGGGACGGTTTAGGGTACAGGTTAGGGTACGACAACGGTTTAGGGTGATCGTACGTGTTAGGGTATGGGTTAGGGTTAGCGTACGGGTTAGGATTAGGGGACGGGTGAGTGTAAGGATTCTGGTAAGGGTTAGGGTTAGGGTTAGGGTTAGGGTTAGGTTTAGGGGACGGGGACAGGGACGGTTTAGGGTACAGGTTAGGGTACGACAACGGATTAGGGTGAGCGTACGTGTTAGGGTACGGGATAGTGTTAGCGTACGTGTTAGGATTAGGGGACTGGTGAGGATAAGGCGTCGAGTAAGGCTTAGGGTTAGGGTTAGGGTTAGGGTTAGGGGACGGGGACGGGGACGGTTTAGGGTACAGGTTAGGGTACGACAACTGTTTAGGGTGAGCATACGTGTTAGGGTACGGGTTAGTGTTAGCGTATGTGTTAGGATTACGGGACGGGTGAGGGTAAGTCTTCGGGTAAGGGTTAAGGTTAGGGTTAGGGTTAGGGTTAGGGGACGGGGACGGTTTAGGGTACAGGTTAGGGTACGACAACGGATTAGGGTGAGCGTACGTGTTAGGGTATGGGTTAGTGTTAGCGTACGGTTTAGGATTAGGGGACGGGTGAGGGTAAGGCTTCGGGTAAGGGGTAGGGTTAGGGTTAGGGTTAGGGTTAGGGGACGGGGACGGTTTAGGGTACAGGTTAGGGTACGACAACGGTTTATGGTGAGAGTACGTGTTAGGGTACGGGTTAGTGTTAGCGTACGGGTTAGGATTTGGCGACGGGTGAGGGTAAGGCTTCGGGTAAGGGTTAGGGTTAGGGTTAGGGTTAGGGTTAGGGGACGGGGACGGTTTAGGGTACAGCTTAGGGTACGACAACGGTTTAGGGTGAGCTTACGTGTTAGGGTACGGGTTAGTGTTAGCGTACGGGTTAGGATTAGGGGACGGGTGAGGGTAAGGCTTCGGGTAAGGTTTAGGGTTAGGGTTAGTGTTAGGGTTAGGGGACGGGGACGGGGACGGTTTAGGGTACAGGTTAGGCTACGACAACTGTTTAGGGTGAGCGTACGTGTTAGGGTATGGGTTAGTGTTAGCGTACGGGTTGGGATTAGGGGACGGGTGAGGGTAAGGCTTCGGGTAAGTGTTAGGGTTAGGGTTAGGGTTAGGGATAGGGTTAGGGTACGGGGACGGTTTAGGGTACAGTTTAGGGTACGACAATGGTTTAGGGTGAGCGTACGTGTTAGGGTACGGGTTAGTGTTAGCGTACGGGTTAGGATTAGGGGACGGGTGTGTGTAAGTTTTCGGGTAAGGGTTAGGGTTAGGGTTAGGGTTAGGGGACGGGGACGGTTTAGGGTACAGGTTAGGGTACGACAACGGTTTAGGGTGAGCGTACGTGTTAGGATACGGGTTAGTGTTAGCGTACGGGTTATGATTAGAGGACGGGAGAGGGTAAGGCTTCGGGTAAGGTTTAGGATTAGGGTTAGGGTTAGGGTTAGGGTTATGGGACGGGGACGGTTTAGGGTACAGGTTAGGGTACGACAAGGGTTGAGGGTGAGCGTACGTGTTAGGGTACGTGTTAGTGTTAGCGTACAGGTTAGGATTAGGGGACGGGTGAGG
This sequence comes from Delphinapterus leucas, assembly GCF_059928025.1. Taxonomy (NCBI): domain Eukaryota; kingdom Metazoa; phylum Chordata; class Mammalia; order Artiodactyla; family Monodontidae; genus Delphinapterus; species Delphinapterus leucas. The sequence continues at coordinate 5,349,084 of NC_143147.1, read as the reverse complement.
GTAAGGCTTCGGGTAAGGGTTAGGGTGAGGGTTAGTGTTAGGGTTAGGGTAAGGGGACGGGGACGGTTTAGGGTACAGGTTAGGGTACGACAACGTTTTAGGGTGAGCATACGTGTTAGGGTACGGGTTAGTGTTAGCGTACGGGTTAGGATTAGGGGACGGGTGAGCGTAAGGCTTCGGGTAAGGGTTAGGGTTAGGGTTATGGTTAGGGTTAGGGTTAGGGGACGGGGACAGGGACGGTTTAGGGTACAGGTTAGGGTACGACAACGGATTAGGGTGAGCGTACGTGTTAGGGTACGGGATAGTGTTAGCGTACGGGTTAGGATTAGGGGATGGGTGAGGGTAAGGCTTCGAGTAAGGGTTAGGGTTAGGGTTAGGGTTAGGGTTAGGGGACGGAGACGGGGACGGTTTAGGGTACAGGTTAGGGTACGACAACGGTTTAGGGTGAGCATACGTGTTAGGGTACGGGTTAGTGTTAGCGTACGGGTTAGGATTACGGGACGGGTGATGGTAAGGCTTCGGGTAAGGGTTAAGGTTAGGGTTAGGGTTAGGGGACGGGGACGGTTTAGGGTACAGGTTAGGGTACGACAACGGTTTAGGGTGAGCGTACGTGTTAGGGTATGGGTTAGTGTTAGCGTACGGGTTAGGATTACGCGACGGGTGAGGGTAAGGCTTCGGGTAAGGGTTAGGGTTAGGGTTAGAGTTAGGGTTAGGGTTAGGGGACGGGGACAGTTTAGGGTGCAGGTTAGGGTACGACAATGGTTTAGGGTGAGCGTACGTGTTCTGGTACGGGTTAGTGTTAGCGTACGGGTTAGGTTTAGGGGACGGGTGAGGGTAAGGTTTCGGGTAAGGGTTAGGGTTAGGGTTAGGGTTAGGGTTAGGGTACGGGGAAGGGGACGGTTTAGGGTACAGGTTAGGGTACGACAACGGTTTAGGGTGAGCGTACGTGTTAGCGTACGGGTTAGTGTTAGCGTACGGGTTAGGATTAGGGGACGGGTGAGGGTAAGGCTTCGCGTAAGGGTTAGGGTTAGGCTTAGGGTTAGGGTTAGGGGATTGGGAAGGTTTAGGGTACAGGTTAGGGTACGACAACGGTTTAGGGTGAGCGTACGTGTTAGGGTAAGGGTTAGTGTTAGCGTAAGGTTTAGGATTAGGGGACGGGTGAGTTTAAGGCTTCGCGAAAGGGTTAGGGTTAGGGTTAGGGTTAGGGTTAGGGAACGGGGACGGTTTAGGATACAGGTTAGGGTACGACAACTGTTTAGGGTGAGTGTACGTGTTAGGGTACGGGTTAGTGTTAGCATACGGGTTAGGATTAGGGGATGGGTGAGGGTAAGGCTTCAGGTAAGGGTTAGGGATAGGGGACGGGGACGGGGACAGGTACGGTTTAGGGTACAGGTTTGGGTACGACAACGGTTTAGGGTGAGCGTACGTGTTAGGGTACAGGTTAGTGATAGCGTACGGGTTACGATTAGGGGACGGGTGAGGGTAAGGCTTCGGGTAAGGATTAGGGTTAGGGTTAGGTTTAGGATTAGGGTTAGGGGACGGGGACGGTTTAGGGTACAGTTTAGGGTACGACAACGGTTTAGGGTGAGCATACGTGTTAGGGTACAGGTTAGGGTTAGCGTACGGGTTAGGATTAGGGGACGGGTGAGGGTAAGGCTTCGGGTAAGGGTTAGGGTTAGGGTTAGGGTTACGGTTAGGGTTAGGGTTAGGGGACGGGGACGGTTTAGGGTACAGGTTAGGGTACGACAAAGATTTAGGGTGAGCGTACGTTTTAGCGTACGGGTTAGTGTTAGCGTACGGTTTAGGATTAGGGGACGGGTGAGGGTAAGGCTTCGGGTAAGGGTTAGGGTTAGGGTTAAGGTTAGGGTTAGGGTTAGGGGACGGGGACGGTTTAGGGTACAGGATAGGGTACGACAACAGTTTAGGGGAGCGTACGTGTTAGGGTACGTGTTAGTGTTAGCGTACGGGTTAGGATTAGGGGACGGGTGAGGGTAAGGCTTCGGGTAAGGGTTAGGGTTAGTTTTAGTGTTAGGGTTAGGGTTAGGGGACGGTTTAGGGTACAGGTTAGGGTATGACAACGGTTTAGGGTGAGCGTACGTGTTAGGGTACACGTTAGTGTTAGCGTACGGGTTAGGATTAGGCGACGGGTGAGTGTAAGGCTTCGGGTAAGGGTTAGGGTTAGGATTAGGGTTAGGGTTAGGTTTAGAGGACGGGGATGGTTTAGGGTACACGTTAGGGTACGGCAACGGTTTAGGGTGAGCGTACGTGTTAGGGTACGGGTTAGTGTTAGCGTACGGGTTAGGATTAGGGGACGGGTGAGGGTAAGGCTCGGGTAACGGTTAGGGTTAGGGTTAGGGTTAGGGTTAGTGTTAGGGGACGGCGACGGTTTAGGGTACAGGTTAGGGTACGACAACGGTTTAGGGTGAGCGTACGTGTTAGGTTACGGGTTAATGTTAGCATACGGGTTAGGATTATGGGACGGGTGAGTGTAAGACTACGGGTAAGGTTTAGGGTTAGGGTTAGGGTTAGGGTTAGGTTTAGGGGACGGGGACGGCGATGGTTTAGGGTACAGGTTAGGGTACGACAACGGTTTAGGGTGAGCGTACTTGTTAAGGTACGGGTTACTGTTAGCGTACGGGTTAGGATTAGGGGACGTGTGAGGGTAAGGCTTCGGGTAAGGTTCAGGGTTAGTGTTAGGGTTAGGGTTAGGGTTAGGGGACGGGGACGGTATAGGGTACAGGTTAGGATACGACAACGGTTTAGGGTGAGCGTACGTGTTAAGGTATGGGTCAGTGTTAGCGTCCGGGTTAGGATTAGGGGACGGGTGAGTGTTAGGCTTCGGGTAAGGGTTAGGGTTAGGGTTAGGGTTAGGGTTATTGTTAGGGGACGGGGACGGTTTAGGGTACAGGTTAGGGTACGACAACGTTTTAGGGTGAGCGTACGTGTTAGGGTACGGGTTAGTGTTAGCGTACGGGTTAGGATTAGGGGACGGGTGAGGGTAAGGCTTCGGGTAAGGGTTAAGGTTAGGGTTAGGGTTAGGGTTAGGCTTAGGGGACGAGGACGGTTTAGGGTACAAGTTAGTGTACGACAAAGTTTTACGGTGAGCGTACGTGTTAGGGTACGGGTTAGTGTTAGCGTACTGTTTAGGATTAGGGGACGGGTGAGGGTAAGTCTTCGGGTATGGGTTAGGGTTAGGGTTAGGGTTAGGGGACGGGGACGGGGACGGTTTAGTGTACAGGTTAGGGTACGACATCGGTTTAGGGTGAGCGTACGTGTTAGGGTACGGGTTAGTGTTAGCGTACGGGTTAGGTTTAGGGGACGGGAGAGGGTAAGGCTTCGGGTAAGGGTTAGGGTTAGGGTTAGGGTTAGGGTTAGGGGACGGGGAAGGGGACAGTTTAGGGTACAGGTTAGGGTACGACAACGGTTTAGGGTGAGCGTACGTGTTAGGGTACGGGTTAGTGTTAGCGTACGGGTTAGGATTAGGGGACAGTTGAGGGTAAGGCTTCGGGTAAGGGTTAGGGTTAGCGTTAGGGTTAGGGTTAGGGTTAGGGGACGGGGACGGTTTAAGGTACAGGTTAGGGTACGACAACGGTTTAGGGTGAGCGTACGTGTTAGGGTACGTGTTAGTGTTAGCGTACGGGTTAGGATTAGGTGACGGGTGAGTGTTAGGCTTCGGGTAAGGGTTAGGGTTAGGGTTAGGGTTAGGGTTATGGTTAGGGGACGGGGACGGTTTAGGGTACAGGTTAGTGTACGACAACGGTTTAGGGTGAGCGTACGTGTTAGGGTACAGGTTAGTGTTAGCGTACGGGTTAGGATTAGGGTACGGGTGAGGGTAAGGCTTCGGGTAAGGGTTAGGTTTAGGGTTAGGGTTAGGGTTAGGGTTAGGGGACGGGGAAGGTTTAGGGTACAGGTTAGGGTACGACAACGGTTTAGGGTGAGCGTACGTGTTAGGGTTCGGGTTAGTGTTAGCGTACGGGTAAGGATTAGGGGACGGGGAAGGTTTAGGGTACAGGTTAGGGTACGACAACGGTTTAGGGTGAGCGTACGTGTTAGGGTTCGGGTTAGTGTTAGCCTACGGGTTAGGATTAGGGGACGGGTGAGGGTAAGGCTTCGGGTAAGGGTTAGGGTTAGGGTTAGGTTTAGGGTTATTGTTAGGGGACGGGGACGGTTTAGGGTACAGATTAAGGTACGACAATGGTTTAGGGTGAGCGTACGTGTTAGGGTACGGGTTAGTGTTAGCATACGAGTTAGGATTAGTGGACGGGTGAGGGTAAGGCTTCGGGTAAGAGTTAGGGTTAGGGTTCGGGTTAGGGTTAGGGTTAGGGGACGGGGACGGTTTAGGGTACAGGTTAGGGTACGACAACGGTTTAGGGTGAGCGTACGTGTTAGGGTACGGGTTAGTGTTAGCGTACCGATTAGGATTTGGGGACGGGTGAGGGTAAGGCTTCGGGTAAGGGTTAGGGTTAGGGTTAGGGTTAGGGTTAGGGGACGGGGACGGTTTAGGGTACAGGTTAGGGTAGGACAACGGTTTAGGGTGAGCGTACGTGTTAGGGTAAGGGTCAGTGTTAGCGTACGGTTTAGGATTAGGGGACGGGTGAGGGTAAGGCTTTGGGTAAGGGTTAGGGATAGGGTTAGGGTTAGGGTTAGGGGACGGGGACGGTTTAGGGTACAGGTTAGGGTACGACAACGGTTTAGGGTGAGCGTACGTGTTAGGGTACGGGTTAGTGTTAGCGTACGGGTTAGGATTAGGGGACGGGTGAGGGTAAGGCTTCAGGTAAGGGTTAGGGTTAGGGTTAGGGGTAGGGTTAGGGTTAGGGGACGGGGACGTTTTAGGGTACACGTAAGTGTACGACAACGGTTTAGGGTGAGCGTACGTGTTAGGGTACGGGTTAGTGTTAGCGTACGGGTTAGGATTAGGGTACGGGTGAGGGTAAGGCTTTGGGTAAGGGTTAGGATTAGGGTTAGGGTTAGGGTTAGGGGACGGGGACTGGGACGGTTTAGGGTACAGGTTAAGGTACGACAACGGTTTAGGGTGAGCGTACGTGTTAGGGTACGGGTTAGTGTTAGCGTACGGGTTAGGATTAGGGGACGGGTGAGGTTAAGACTTCGGGTAAGGGTTAGGGTGAGGGTTAGGGTTAGGGATAGGGTTAGGGGACGGGGACGGTTTAGGGTACAGGTTAGGGTACGACAACGGTTTAGGGTGAGCGTACGTGTTAGGGTACAGGTTAGTGTTAGCGTACGGGTTAGGATTAGGGGACGGGTGAGGGTAAGGCTTCGGTTAAGGGTTAGGGTTAGGGTTAGGGCTAGGGTTAGGGTTAGGGGACGGGGACGGGGATGGTTTAGGGTACAGGTTAGGGTACGACAAAAGTTTAGGGTGAGCGTACGTGTTAGGGTACGGGTTAGTGTTAGCGTACGGGTTAGGATTAGGGTACGGGTGAGGGTAAGGCTTCGGGTAAGGGTTAGGGTTAGGGTTAGGGTTAGGGATATGGGACGGGGACGGGCACGGTTTAGTGTACAGGTTAGGGTACGACAACGGTTTAGGCTGAGGGTACGTGTTAGGGTACGGGTTAGTGTTAGCGTACGGGTTAGGATTAGGGGACGGCTGAGTGTAAGGCTTCGGGTAAGGGTTAGGGTTAGGGTTAGGGTTAGGGTTAGTGTTAGGGGACGGGGACGGTTTGGGGTACAGGTTAGGGTACGTCAACGGTTTAGGGTGAGCGTACGTGTTAGGGTACGTGTTAGTGTTAGCGTACGGGTTAGGATTAGGGGACGGGTGAGTGTAAGGCTTCGGGTAAGGGTTAGGGTTAGGGTTAGGGTTAGGGTTAGGGTTAGGGGACGGCTTAGGGTACAGATTAGGGTACGTTAAAGGTTTAGGGTGCGCGTACGTGTTAGGGTACGGGTTAGTGTTAGCGTACGGGTTAGGATTAGGGGACGGGTGAGGGTAAGGCTTCGGGTAAGTGTTAGGGTTAGGGTTAAGGGATGGAGACGGTTTAGGATACAGGTTAGGGTACGACAACTGTTTAGGGTCACCGTACGTGTTAGGGTACGGGTTAGTGTTAGCGTACGGGTTAGGATTAGGGGACGGGTGAGGGTAAGGCTTCGGGTAAGGGTTAGGGTTAGGGTTAGGTTTAGGGTTAGGGTTAGGGGACGGGGACGGTTTAGGGTACAGGTAAGGTTACGACAACGGTTTAGGGTGAGCGTACGTGTTAGGGTACGGCTTAGTGTTAGCGTACGGGTTAGGATAAGGGGACGGGTTAGGGTAAGGCTTCGGGTAAGGGTTAGGGTTAGGGTTAGGGTTAGGGTTAGGGTTAGGGGACGGGGACGGGGAAGCTTTAGTGTACAGTTTAGGGTACGACAAAGGTTTAGGGTGAGCGTATGTGTTAGGGTACGGGTTAGTGTTAGCGTACGGGTTAGGATTAGGCTACGGCGAGGGTAAGGCTTCGGGTAAGGGTTAGGGTTAGGATTAGGGTTAGGGTTAGGGGACGGGGACGGGCACGGTTTAGTGTAAACGTTATTGTACGACAACGGTTTAGGGTGAGCGTACGTGTTTGGGTACGGGTTAGTGTTAGCGTACGGGTTAGGATTATGGGACGGGTGAGTGTAAGGCTTCAGGAAAGGGTTAGGGTTAGGGTTAGGGTTAGGGTTAGTGTTAGGGGACGGGGACGGTTTAGGGTACAGGTTAGGGTACGACAACGGTTTAGGGTGAGTGTACGTGTTAGGGTACGGCTTAGGGTTAGCTTACAGTGTAGGATTAGGGGACGGGTGAGTGTAAGGCTTAGGGTAAGATTTAGGGTTAGGGTTAAGGTTAGGGTTAGGGGACGGGCACGGGCACGGTTTAGGGTACAGGTTAGGGTACGACAACAGTTTAGGGTGAGCGTACGAGTTATGATATGAGTTAGTGTTAGCGTACGGGTTAGGATTAGGGGACGGGTGAGGGTAAGGCTTCGGGTAAGGGTTAGGGTTAGGGTTAGGGTTAAGGGACGGAGACGGTTTAGGATACACGTTAGGGTACGACAAAGGTTTAGGGTCACCGTACGTGTTAGGGTACGGGTTAGTGTTATCGTACGGGTTAGGATTAGGAGACGGGTGAGGGTAAGGCTTCGGGTAAGTGTTAGGGTTAGGGTTAGGGTTAGGGTTAGGTTTAGGCGACGGGGACGGATTAGGGTACAGGTTAGGGTACGACAACGGTTTAGGGTGAGCGTACGTGTTAGGGTACGGGTTAGTGTTAGCGTACGGGTTAGGATTAGGGGACGGGTGAGGGTAAGGCTTCGGGTAAGGGTTAGGGTTAGGTTTAGGGTTAGGGTTAGGGGACGGGGACGGGGACGGTTTAGGGTACAGGTTAGGGTACGTCAACGGTTTAGGATGAGCGTACGTGTTAGGGTACTGGTTAGTGTTAGCGTACGGTTTAGGATTAGGGGACGGGTGAGGGTAAGGCTTCGGGTAAGTGTTAGGGTTAGGGTTAGGTTTAGGGTTAGGGTTAGGGGACGGGGACGGTTTAGGGTACAGGTTAGGGTACGACAACGCTTTAGGGTGAGCATACATGTTAGGGTACGGGTCAGTGTTAGCGCACGGGTTAGGATTAGGGGACGGGTGAGGGTAAGGCTTCGGGTAAGGGTTAGGGTTAGGGTTAGGGTTAGGGGACGGGGACGGGGACGGTTTAGGGTAAAGGTTAGGGTACGTCAACGGTTTAGGGTGAGCGTACGTGTTAGGGTATGGGTTAGTGTTAGCGTACGGGTTAGGATTAGGGGACGGGTGAGGGTAAGGCTTCGGGTAAGGGTTAGGGTTAGGGTTAGGGTTAGGTTTAGGGTTAGGGGACGGGGACGGTTTAGGGTACAGGTTAGGGTACGACAAACTTTTAGGGTGAGCGTACGTGTTAGGGTACGGTTTAGTGTTAGCGTACGGGTTAGGATTAGGGGACGGGTGTGGGTAAGGCGACGGGTAAGGGTTAGGGTTAGGGTTAGGGTTTGGGTTAGGGGACGGGGACGGGGACGGGGACGGTTTAGGGTACAGGTTAGAGTACGACAAAGGTTTAGGGTGAGCGTACGTGTTAGGGTACAGGTTAGTGTTAGCGTACGTGTTAGGATTAGGGGACGGGTGAGGGTAAGGCTTCGGGTAAGGTTTAGGGTTAGGGTTTAGGTTAGGGGACGGGGACGGTTACGGTTTAGTGTACAGGTTAGGGTACGACAACGGTTTAGGGTGAGCGTACGTGTTAGGGTAGGGGTTAGTGTTAGCGTACGGGTTAGGATTAGGGGACGGGCGAGTGTAAGGCTTCGGGTAAGGGTTAGGGTTCGGGTTAGTGTTAGGGTTAGTGTTAGGGGACGGGGATGGTTTAGGGTACAGGTTAGTGTACGACAACGGTTTAGGGTGAGCGTACGTGTTAGGGTACGGGTTAGTGTTAGCGTACGGGTTAGGATTAGGGGACGGGTGAGTGTAAGGCTTGGTGTAAGGGTTAGGTTTAGGGTTAGGGTTAAGGTTAGGGGACGGGGACGGTTTAGGGTACAGGTTAGGGTACGACAATGGTTAAGGGTGAGCGTACGTGTTAGGGTACGGGTTAGTGTTAGCGTACGGGTTAGGATTAGGGGACGTGTGAGGGTAAGGTTTCGGGTAAGGGTTAGGGTTAGGCTTAGGGTTAGGGTTAGGGTTAGGGGACGGGGACGGTTTCGGGTATAGGTTAGGGTACGACAACAGTTTAGGGTGAGCGTACGAGTTATGGTATGGGGTAGTGTTAGCGTACGGGTTAGGATTAGGGGACGGGTGAGTGTAAGGCTTCGGGTAAGGGTTACGGTTAGGGTTAGGGTTAGGGGACGGGGAAGGTTTAGGGTACAGGTTAGGGTACGACAACGGTTTAGGTTGAGCGTACGTGTTAGGGTACGGTTTAGTGTTAGCGTACGGTTTAGGATTAGGGGACGGGTGAGGGTAAGGCTTCGGGTAAGGGTTAGGGTTAGGGTTAGGGTTAGGGTTAGGGGATGGGGACGTTTTAGGGTACAGGTAAGTGTACGACAACGGTTTAGGGTGAGCGTACGTTTTAGGGTACGGGTTAGTGTTAGCGTACGGGTTAGGGTTATGGTACAAGTGAGGGTAAGGCTTCGGGTAAGGGTTAGGATTAGGGTTAGGGTTAGGGTTAGGGGACGGGGACGGGGACGGTTTAGGGTACAGGTTAGGGTATGACAACGGTTTAGGGTGAGCGTACGTGTTAGGGTACGGGTTAGTGTTAGCGTACGGGTTAGGATTAGGGGACGGGTGAGGTTAAGGCTTCGGGTAAGGGTTAGGGTTAGGGTTAGGGTTAGGGTTAGGGGACGGGGACGGTTTAGGGTTCAGCTTAGGGTACGACAAGGGTTTAGGGTGAGCGTACGTGTTAGGGTACGGGTTAGTGTTAGCATACGGGTTAGGATTAGGGGACGGGTGAGGGTAAGGCTTCGGGTAAGGTTTAGGGTTAGGGTTAGGGTTAGGGTTAGGGGACGGGGACGGGGAAGGTTTAGGGTACAGGTTAGGGCACGACAAAGGTTTAGGGTGAGCGTACGTGTTAGGGTACGGGTTAGTGTTAGCGTACGGGTTAGGATTAGGGTACGGGTGAGGGTAAGGCTTCGGGTAAGGGTTAGGGTTAGGGTTAGGGTTAGGGTTAGGGGACGGGGACGGTTTAGGGTACAGGATAGGGTACGACAACGGATTAGGGTGAGCGGATGTGTTAGTGTACGGGTTAGTGTTGGCGTACGGGTTAGGATTAGGGGACGGGTGAGTGTAAGGCTTCGGGTAAGGGTTAGGGTTAGGGTTAGGGTTAGGGTTAGGGTTAGGGGATGGGGACGGTTTAGGGTACAGGTTAGGGTACGACAACGGTTTAGGGTGAGCGTACGTGTTAGGGTACGGGTTAGTGTTAGCGTACGGGTTAGGATTAGGGGACGTTGAGGTTAAGGCTTCGGGTAAGCGTTAGGGTTAGGGTTAGGGTTAGGGTTAGGGTTAGGGGACGGGGACGGTTTAGGGTAAAGGTTAGGGTACGACAACGGTTTAGGATGAGCGTACGTGATAGGGTATGGGTTAGTGTTAGCGTACAGGTTAGGATTAGGGGACGGTTGAGTGTAAGTCTTCGGTTAAGGGTTAGGGTTAGGGTTAGGGTTAGGGTTAAGGGACAGAGATGGTTTAGGATACAGGTTAGGGTACGACAACGGTTTAGGGTGAGCGTACGTGTTAGGGTATGGGTTAGTGTTAGCGTACGGGTTAGGATTAGGGGACGGGTGAGGGTAAGGCTTCGGGTAAGGGTTAGGGTTAGGGTTAGGGTTAGGGTTAGGGGACGGGGACGGTTTAGGGTACAGGTTAGGGTACGACATCGGTTTAGGTTGAGCGTACGTGTCAGGGTACGCGTTAGTGTTAGCGTACGGGTAAGGATTTGGGGACGGGTGAGGGTAAGGCTTCAGGTAAGGGTTAGGGTTAGGGTTAGGGTTAGGGTTAGGGGACAGGGACGGTTTAGGGTACAGGTTAGTGTACGACAATGGTTTACGGTGAGCGTATGTGTTAGGGTGTGGGTTAGTGTTAGCGTACGGGTTAGGATTAGGGGATGGGTGAGGGTAAGGCTTCGGGTAAGGGTTAGGGTTAGGGTTAGGGTTAGGGTTAGGGGACGGGGACGGGGACGGTTTAGGGTACAGGTAAGGGTACGACAACGGTTTAGGGTGAGCGTACGTGTTAGGGTATGGGTTAGTGTTAGCGTACGGGTTAGGATTAGGATACGGGTGAGGGTAAGGCTTCGGGTAAGGGTTAGGATTAGGGTTAGGGTTAGGGTTAGGGGACGGGGACGGGGACGGTTTAGGGTACAGGTTAGGGTACGACAACGGTTTAGGGTGAGCATACGTGTTAGGGTACGGGTTAGTGTTAGCGTACGGTTTAGGATTAGGGGACGGGTGAGGCTAAGGCTTCGGGTAAGGGTTAGGGTTAGGGTTAGGGTTAGGGTTAGGGGACGGGGACGGTTTAGGCTACAGGTTAGTGTACGACAACGGTTTAGGATGAGCGTACGTGTTAGGGTACGGGTTAGTGTTAGCGTACGGGTTATGATTAGGGGACGGGTGAGGGTAAGGCTTCGGGTAAGGGTTAGGGTTAGGGTTAGGGTTAGGGTTAGGGTTAGGGGACGGGTACGGGGAAGGTTTAGGGTACAGGTTAGGGTACGACAAAGGTTTAGGGTGAGCGTACGTGTTAGGGTACGGGTTAGTGTTAGCGTACGGGTTAGGATTATGGTCCGGGTGAGGGTAAGGCTTCGGGTAAGGGTTAGGGTTAGGGTTAGGGTTAGCGTTAGGGGACGGGGACGGGCACGGTTTAGTGTAAAGGTTAGGGTACCACAACGGTTTAGGGTGAGCGTACGTGTTAGGGTACGGGTTAGTGTTAGAGTACGGGTTAGGATTAGGGGACGGGTGAGTGTAAGGCTTCGGGTAAGGGTTAGGGTTAGGGTTAGGGTTAGGGTTAGGGGACGGGGAAGGTTTAGGGTACAGGTTAGTGTACGACAACGGTTTAGGGTGAGCGTACGTGTTAGGGTACGGGTTAGTGTTAGCGTACGGGTTCGGATTAGGGGACGGGTGAGGGTAAGGCTTCGGGTAAGGCTTAGGGTTAGGGTTAGGGTTAGGGGACGGGGACGGGGACGGTTTAGGGTACAGGTTAGGGTACGTCAAAGGTTTAGGGTGAGCGTACGTGTTAGGGTACGGGTTAGTGTTAGCGTACGGGTTAGGATTAAGGGACGGGTGAGGGTAAGGCTTCGGGAAAGGGTTAGGGTTAGGGTTAGGGTTAGGGGACAAGGGCGGTTTAGGGTACTGGTTAGCGTACGACAACGGTTTAGGGTGAGCGTACGTGTTAGGGTACGGGTTAGTGTTAGCGTACGGGTAAGGATTATTGGACGGTTCAGCGTAAGTCTTCGTGTAAGGGTTAGGGTTAGGGTTAGGGTTAGGGGACGGGGACGGGGACGGTTTAGGGTACAGGTTAGGGTACGACAAAGTTTTAGGGTGAGCGTACGTGTTAGGATACGGGTTAGGGTTAGCGTAAGGGTTAGGATTAGGGGACGGGTGAGGGTAAGGCTTCGGGTAAGTGTTAGGGTTAGGGTTAGGGTTAGTGTTAGGGTTAGGGTTAGAGGATGGGGACCGTTTAGGGTACAGGTTAGGGTACGACAACGGTTTAGGGTGAGTGTACGTGTTAGGGTACGGGTTAGTGTTAGCGTACGGGTTAGGATTAGGGGACGGGTGAGGGTAAGGCTTCGGGTAAGGGTTAGGGTTAGGGTTAGGGTTACGGTTAGGGTTAGGGTTAGGGGACGGGGACGGTTTAGGGTACAGGTTAGGGTACGACAAAGATTTAGGGTGAGCGTACGTTTTAGGGTACGGGTTAGTGTTAGCGTACGGTTTAGGATTAGGGGACGGGTGAGGATAAGGCTTCGGGTAAGGGTTAGGGTTAGGGTTAAGGTTAGGGTTAGGGTTAGGGGACGGGGACGGTTTAGGGTACAGGATAGGGTACGTCAACAGTTTAGGGGAGCGTACGTGTTAGGGTACGTGTTAGTGTTAGCGTATGGGTTAGGACTACGGGACGGGTGAGGGTAAGGCTTCGGGTAAGGGTTAGGGTTAGTTTTAGTGTTAGGGTTAGGGTTAGGGGACGGTTTAGGGTACAGGTTAGGGTATGACAACGGTTTAGGGTGAGCGTACGTGTTAGGGTACGCGTTAGTGTTAGCGTACGGGTTAGGATTAGGCGACGGGTGAGTGTAAGGCTTCGGGTAAGGGTTAGGGTTAGGGTTAGGGTTAGGGTTAGGTTTAGAGGACGGGGATGGTTTAGGGTACACGTTAGGGTACGGCAACGGTTTAGGGTGAGCGTACGTGTTAGGGTACGGGTTAGTGTTAGCGTACGGGTTAGGATTAGGGGACGGGTGAGGGTAAGGCTCGGGTAACGGTTAGGGTTAGGGTTAGGGTTAGGGTTAGTGTTAGGGGACGGCGACGGTTTAGGGTACAGGTTAGGGTACGACAACGGTTTAGGGTGAGCGTACGTGTTAGGTTACGGGTTAATGTTAGCATACGGGTTAGGATTATGGGACGGGTGAGTGTAAGACTTCGGGTAAGGTTTAGGGTTAGGGTTAGGGTTAGGGTTAGGTTTAGGGGACGGGGACGGCGATGGTTTAGGGTACAGGTTAGGGTACGACAACGGTTTAGGGTGAGCGTACTTGTTAAGGTACGGGTTACTGTTAGCGTACGGGTTAGGATTAGGGGACGTGTGAGGGTAAGGCTTCGGGTAAGGTTCAGGGTTAGTGTTAGGGTTAGGGTTAGGGTTAGGGGAAGGGGACGGTATAGGGTACAGGTTAGGATACGACAACGGTTTAGGGTGAGCGTACGTCTTAGGGCATGGGTCAGTGTTAGCGTACGGGTTAGGATTAGGGGACGGGTGAGTGTTAGGCTTCGGGTAAGGGTTAGGGTTAGGGTTAGGGTTAGGGTTATTGTTAGGGGACGGGGACGGATTAGGGTACAGGTTAGGGTACGACAACGGTTTAGGGTGAGCGTACGTGTTAGGGTACGGGTTAGTGTTAGCGTACGGGTTAGGATTAGGGGACGGGTGAGGGTAAGGCTTCGGATAAGGGTTAAGGTTAGGGTTAGTGTTAGGGTTAGGCTTAGGGGACGAGGACGGTTTAGGGTACAAGTTAGTGTACGACAAAGTTTTACGGTGAGCGTACGTGTTAGGGTACGGGTTAGTGTTAGCGTACTGTTTAGGATTAGGGGACGGGTGAGGGTAAGTCTTCGGGTAAGGGTTAGGGTTAGGGTTAGGGGACGGGGACGGGGACGGTGACGGTTTAGTGTACAGGTTAGGGTACGACATCAGTTTAGGGTGAGCGTACGTGTTAGGGTACGGGTTAGTGTTAGCGTACGGGTTAGGTTTAGGGGACGGGAGAGGGTAAGGCTTCGGGTAAGGGTTAGGGTTAGGGTTAGGGTTAGGGTTAGGGGACGGGGAAGGGGACGGTTTAGGGTACAGGTTAGGGTACGACAACAGTTTAGGGTGAGCGTACGTGTTAGGGTACGGGTTAGTGTTAGCGTACGGGTTAGGATTAGGGGACGGGTGAGGGTAAGGCTTCGGGTAAGGGTTAGGGTTAGCGTTAGGGTTAGGGTTAGGGTTAGGGGACGAGGACGGTTTAAGGTACAGGTTAGGGTACGACAACGGTTTAGGGTGAGCGTACGTGTTAGGGTACGTGTTAGTGTTAGCGTACGGGTTAGGATTAGGTGACGGGTGAGTGTTAGGCTTCGGGTAAGGGTTAGGGTTAGGGTTAGGGTTAGGGTTAGGGTTAGGGGACGGGGACGGTTTAGGGTACAGGTTAGTGTACGACAACGGTTTAGGGTGAGCGTACGTGTTAGGGTACAGGTTAGTGTTAGCGTACGGGTTAGGATTAGGGTACGGGTGAGGGTAAGGCTTCGGGTAAGGGTTAGGTTTAGGGTTAGGGTTAGGGTTAGGGTTAGGGGACGGGGAAGGTTTAGGGTACAGGTTAGGGTACGACAACGGTTTAGGGTGAGCGTACGTGTTAGGGTTCGGGTTAGTGTTAGCGTACGGGTAAGGATTAGGGGACGGGGAAGGTTTAGGGTACAGGTTAGGGTACGACAACGGTTTAGGGTGAGCGTACGTGTTAGGGTTCGGGTTAGTGTTAGCGTACGGGTTAGGATTAGGAGACGGGTGAGGGTAAGGCTTCGGGTAAGGGTTAGGGTTAGGGTTAGGTTTAGGGTTATTGTTAGGGGACGGGGACGGTTTAGGGTACAGATTAAGGTACGACAATGGTTTAGGGTGACCGTACGTGTTAGGGTACGGGTTAGTGTTAGCATACGAGTTAGGATTAGTGGACGGGTGAGGGTAAGGCTTCGGGTAAGAGTTAGGGTTAGGGTTCGGGTTAGGGTTAGGGTTAGGGGACGGGGACGGTTTAGGGTACAGGTTAGGGTACGACAACGGTTTAGGGTGAGCGTACGTGTTAGGGTACGGGTTAGTGTTAGCGTACGGATTAGGATTTGGGGACGGGTGAGGGTAAGGCTTCGGGTAAGGGTTAGGGTTAGGGTTAGGGTTAGGGTTAGGGGACGGGGACGGTTTAGGGTACAGGTTAGGGTACGACAACGGTTTAGGGTGAGCGTACGTGTTAGGGTAAGGGTCAGTGTTAGCGTACGGTTTAGGATTAGGGGACGGGTGAGGGTAAGGCTTTGGGTAAGGGTTAGGGATAGGGTTAGGGTTAGGGTTAGGGGACGGGGACGGTTTAGGGTACAGGTTAGGGTACGACAACGGTTTAGGGTGAGCGTACGTGTTAGGGTACGGGTTAGTGTTAGCGTACGGGTTAGGATTAGGGGACGGGTGAGGGTAAGGCTTCAGGTAAGGGTTAGGGTTAGGGTTAGGGGTAGGGTTAGGGTTAGGGGACGGGGACGTTTTAGGGTACACGTAAGTGTACGACAACGGTTTAGGGTGAGCGTACGTGTTAGGGTACGGGTTAGTTTTAGCGTACGGGTTAGGATTAGGGTACGGGTGAGGGTAAGGCTTTGGGTAAGGGTTAGGATTAGGGTTAGGGTTAGGGTTAGGGGACGGGGACTGGGACGGTTTAGGGTACAGGTTAAGGTACGACAACGGTTTAGGGTGAGCGTACGTGTTAGGGTACGGGTTAGTGTTAGCGTACGGGTTAGGATTAGGGGACGGGTGAGGTTAAGACTTCGGGTAAGGGTTAGGGTGAGGGTTAGGGTTAGGGATAGGGTTAGGGGATGGGGACGGTTTAGGGTACAGGTTAGGGTACGACAACGGTTTAGGGTGAGCGTACGTGTTAGGGTACAGGTTAGTGTTAGCGTACGGGTTAGGATTAGGGGACGGGTGAGGGTAAGGCTTCGGGTAAGGGTTAGGGTTAGGGTTAGGGTTAGGGTTAGGGTTAGGGGACGGGGACGGGGATGGTTTAGGGTACAGGTTAGGGTACGACAAAAGTTTAGGGTGAGCGTACGTGTTAGGGTACGGGTTAGTGTTAGCGTACGGGTTAGGATTAGGGTACGGGTGAGGGTAAGGCTTCGGGTAAGGGTTAGGGTTAGGGTTAGGGTTAGGGATAGGGGACGGGGACGGGCACGGTTTAGTGTACAGGTTAGGGTACGACAACGGTTTAGGCTGAGCGTACGTGTTAGGGTACGGGTTAGTGTTAGCGTACGGGTTAGGATTAGGGGACGGCTGAGTGTAAGGCTTCGGGTAAGGGTTAGGGTTAGGGTTAGGGTTAGGGTTAGTGTTAGGGGACGGGGACGGTTTAGGGTACAGGTTAGGGTACGTCAACGGTTTAGGGTGAGCGTACGTGTTAGGGTACGTGTTAGTGTTAGCGTACGGGTTAGGATTAGGGGACGGGTGAGTGTAAGGCTTCGGGTAAGGGTTAGGGTTAGGGTTAGGGTTAGGGTTAGGGTTAGGGGACGGCTTAGGGTACAGATTAGGGTACGTTAACGGTTTAGGGTGCGCGTACGTGTTAGGGTACGGGTTAGTGTTAGCGTACGGGTTAGGATTAGGGGACGGGTGAGGGTAAGGCTTCGGGTAAGGGTTAGGGTTAGGCTTAAGGGATGGAGACGGTTTAGGATACAGGTTAGGGTACGACAACTGTTTAGGGTCACCGTACGTGTTAGGGTACGGGTTAGTGTTAGCGTACATGTTAGGATTAGGAGACGGGTGAGGGTAAGGCTTCGGGTAAGTGTTAGGATTAGGGTTAGGGTTAGGGTTAGGGTTAGGCGACGGGGACGGATTAGGGTACAGGTTAGGGTACGACAACGGTTTAGGGTGAGCGTACGTGTTAGGGTACGGGTTAGTGTTAGCGTACGGGTTAGGATTAGGGGACGGGTGAGGGTAAGGCTTCGGGTAAGGGTTAGGCTTATGGTTAGGGTTAGGTTAGGGGACGGGGACGGTTAAGGGTACAGGTTAGGGTACGACAACGGTTTAGGGTGAGCGTACGTGTTAGGGTACGGGTTAGTGTTGGCGTACGGGTTAGGTTTTGGGGACGGGTGAGGGTAAGGCTTCGGGTAAGGGTTAGGGTTAGGGTTAGGGTTAGGGTTAGGGTTAGGGGACGGGGACGGTTTAGGGTCCAGGTTAGGGTACGACAACGATTTAGGGTGAGCGTACGTGTTAGTGTACGGGTTAGTGTTAGCGTATGGGTTAGGATTAGGGGACGGGTGAGTGTAAGGCTTCGGGTAAGGGTTAGGGTTAGGGTGAGGGTTAGGGGACGGGGACGGTTCAGGGTACAGTTTAGTGTACGACAACGGTGTAGGGTGAGCGTACGTGTTAGGGTACGGGTTAGTGTTTGCGTACGGGTTAGGATGAGGGGACGGATGAGGGTAAGGCTTCGGGTAAGGGTTAGGGTTAGGGTTAGGGTTAGGGTTAGGGGACGGGGACGGGGACGGTTCAGGGTACAGGTTAGGGTACGACAACGGTTTAGGGTGAGCGTACGTGTTAGGGTATGGTTTAGTGTTAGCGTACGGGTTAGGATTAGGAGACGGGTGAGGGTAAGGCTTCGGGTAAGTGTTAGGGTTAGGGTTAGGGTTAGGGTTAGGGTTAGGGGACGGGGACGGTTTAGGGTACAGGTTAGGGTACGACAACGGTTTAGGGTGAGCGTACGTGTTAGGGTATGGGTTAGTGTTAGCGTACGGGTTAGGATTAGGAGACGGGTGAGGGTAAGGCTTCGGGTAAGGGTTAGGGTTAGGATTAGGGTTAGGTGACGGGGACGGTTTAGGGTACAGGTTAGGGTACGACAACGGTTTAGGGTGAGCGTACTTGTTAGGGTACGGGTTACTGTTAGCGTACGGGTTAGGATTAGGGGACGTGTGAGGGTAAGGCTTCGGGTAAGGTTCAGGGTTAGTGTTAGGGTTAGGGTTAGGGTTAGGGGACGGGGACGGTTTAGGGTACAGGTTAGGATACGACAACGGTTTAGGGTGAGCGTACGTGTTAGGGTGTGGGTTAGTGTTAGCGTACGGTTTAGGATTAGGGGACGGGTGAGTGTTAGGCTTCGGGTAAGGGTTAGGGTTAGGGTTAGGGTTAGGGTTATTGTTAGGGGACGGGGACGGTTTAGGGTACAGGTTAGGGTACGACAACGGTTTAGGGTGAGCGTACGTGTTAGGGTACGGGTTAGTGTTAGCGTACGGGTTAGGATTAGGGGACGGGTGAGGGTAAGGCTTCGGGTAAGGGTTAAGGTTAGGGTTAGGGTTAGGGTTAGGCTTAGGGGACGAGGACGGTTTAGGGTACAGGTTAGTGTACGACAAAGTTTTACGGTGAGCGTACGTGTTAGGGTACGGGTTAGTGTTAGCGTACTGTTTAGGATTAGGGGCCGGGTGAGGGTAAGTCATCGGGTAAGGGTTAGGGTTAGGGTTAGGGGACGGGGACGGGGACGGTGACGGTTTAGTGTACAGGTTAGGGTACGACATCGGTTTAGGGTGAGCGTACGTGTTAGGGTACGGGTTAGTGTTAGCGTACCGGTTAGGTTTAGGGGACGGGAGAGGGTAAGGCTTCGGGTAAGGGTTAGGGTTAGGTTTAGGGTTAGGGTTAGGGGACGGGGAAGGGGACGGTTTAGGGTACAGGTTAGGGTACGACAACGGTTTAGGGTGAGCGTACGTGTTAGGGTACGGGTTAGTGTTAGCGTACGGATTAGGATTTGGGGACGGGTGAGGGTAAGGCTTCGGGTAAGGGTTAGGGTTAGGGTTAGGGTTAGGGGACGGGGACGGTTTAGGGTACAGGTTAGGGTACGACAACGGTTTAGGGTGAGCGTACGTTTTAGGGTACGGGTTAGTGTTAGCGTACGGTTTAGGATTAGGGGACGGGTGAGGGTAAGGCTTTGGGTAAGGGTTAGGGTTAGGGTTAGGGTTAGGGTTAGGGGACGGGGACGGTTTAGGGTACAGGTTAGGGTACGACAACGGTTTAGGGTGAGCGTACGTGTTAGGGTACGGGTTAGTGTTAGCGTATGAGTTAGGATTAGGGGACGGGTGAGGGTAAGGCTTCAGGTAAGGGTTAGGGTTAGGGTTAGGGGTAGGGTTAGGGTTAGGGGACGGGGACGTTTTAGGGTACACGTAAGTGTACGACAACGGTTTAGGGTGAGCGTACGTGTTAGGGTACGGGTTAGTGTTAGCGTACGGGTTAGGATTATGGTACGGGTGAGGGTAAGGCTTTGGGTAAGGGTTAGGATTAGGGTTAGGGTTAGGGTTAGGGGACGGGGACTGGGACGGTTTAGGGTACAGGTTAGGGTACGACAACAGTTTAGGGTGAGCGTACGTGTTAGGGTACGGGTTAGTGTTAGCCTACGGGTTAGGATTAGGGGACGGGTGAGGTTAAGACTTCGGGTAAGGGTTAGGGTGAGGGTTAGGGTTAGGGATAGGGTTAGGGGACGGGGACAGTTTAGGGTACAGGTTAGGGTACAACAACGGTTTAGGGTGAGCGTACGTGTTAGGGTACAGGTTAGTGTTAGCGTACGGGTTAGGATTAGGGGACGGGTGAGGGTAAGGCTTCGGGTAAGGGTTAGGGTTAGGGTTAGGGTTAGGGTTAGGTTTGGGGACGGGGACGGGGATGGTTTAGGGTACAGATTAGGGTACGACAAATGTTTAGGGTGAGCGTACGTGTTAGGGTACGGGTTAGTTTTAGCGTACGGGTTAGGATTAGGGTACGGGTGAGGGTAAGGCTTCGGGTAAGGGTTAGGGTTAAGGTTAGGGTTAGGGATAGGGGACGGGGACGGGCACGGTTTAGTGTACAGGTTAGGGTACGACAACGGTTTAGGCTGAGCGTACGTGTTAGGGTACGGGTTAGTGTTAGCGTACGGGTTAGGATTAGGGGACGGGTGAGTGTAAGGCTTCGGGTAAGGGTTAGGGTTAGGGTTAGGGTTAGGGTTAGTGTTAGGGGACGGGGACGGTTTAGGGTAAAGGTTAGGGTACGACAACGGTTTAGGGTGAGCGTACGTGATAGGGTATGGGTTAGTGTTAGCGTACGGGTTAGGATTAGGGGACGGGTGAGGGTAAGGCTTCGGGTAAGTGTTAGGGTTGGGGTTAGGGTTAGGGTTAGGGGACGGGGAAGGTTTAGGGTACAGGTTAGGGTACGAAAACGGTTTAGGGTGAGCGTACGTGTTAGGGTACGGGTTAGTGTTAGCGTACGGGTTAGGATTAGGGGACGGGTGAGGGTAAGGCTTCGGGTAAGGGTTAGGGTTAGGGTTAGGTTTAGGGTTAGGGTTAGGGGACGGGGACGGTTTAGGGTACAGGTAATGTTACGACAACGGTTTAGGGTGAGCGTACGTGTTAGGGTACGGCTTAGTGTTAGCGTACGGGTTAGGATTAGGGGACGGGTTAGGGTAAGGCTTCGGGTAAGGGTTAGGGTTAGGGTTAGGGTTAGGGTTAGGGGACGGGGACGGGGACGGGGAAGCTTTAGTGTACAGTTTAGGGTACGACAAAGGTTTAGGGTGAGCGTATGTGTTAGGGTACGGGTTAGTGTTAGCGTACGGGTTAGGATTAGGCTACGGCGAGGGTAAGGCTTCGGGTAAGGATTAGGGTTAGGATTAGGGTTAGGGTTAGGGGACGGGGACGGGCACGGTTTAGTGTAAACGTTATTGTACGACAACGGTTTAGGGTGAGCGTACGTGTTTGGGTACGGGTTAGTGTTAGCGTACGGGTTAGGATTAGGGGACGGGTGAGTGTAAGGCTTCAGGTAAGGGTTAGGGTTAGGGTTAGGGTTAGGGTTAGTGTTAGGGGACGGGGACGGTTTAGGGTACAGGTTAGGGTACGACAACGGTTTAGGGTGAGTGTACGTGTTAGGGTACGGCTTAGGGTTAGCTTACAGGGTAGGATTAGGGGACGGGTGAGTGTAAGGCTTCGGGTAAGATTTAGGGTTAGGGTTAAGGTTAGGGTTAGGGGACGGGCACGGGCACGGTTTAGGGTACAGTTTAGGGTACGACAACAGTTTAGGGTGAGCGTACGAGTTATGATATGAGTTAGTGTTAGCGTACGGGTTAGGATTAGGGGACGGGTGAGGGTAAGGCTTCGGGTAAGGGTTAGGGTTAGGGTTAGGGTTAAGGGACGGAGACGGTTTAGGATACAGGTTAGGGTACGACAAAGGTTTAGGGTCACCGTACGTGTTAGGGTACGGGTTAGTGTTATCGTACGGGTTAGGATTAGGAGACGGGTGAGGGTAAGGCTTCGGGTAAGTGTTAGGGTTAGGGTTAGGGTTAGGGTTAGGTTTAGGCGACGGGGACGGATTAGGGTACAGGTTAGGGTACGACAACGGTTTAGGGTGAGCGTACGTGTTAGGGTACGGGTTAGTGTTAGCGTACGGGTTAGGATTAGGGGACGGGTGAGGGTAAGGCTTCGGGTAAGGGTTAGGGTTAGGTTTAGGGTTAGGGTTAGGGGACGGGGACGGGGACGGTTTAGGGTACAGGTTAGGGTACGTCAACGGTTTAGGATGAGCGTACGTGTTAGGGTACTGGTTAGTGTTAGCGTACGCTTTAGGATTAGGGGACGGGTGAGGGTAAGGCTTCGGGTAAGTGTTAGGGTTAGGGTTAGGTTTAGGGTTAGGGTTAGGGGACGGGGACGGTTTAGGGTACAGGTTAGGGTACGACAACGCTTTAGGGTGAGCATACATGTTAGGGTACGGGTTAGTGTTAGCGCATGGGTTAGGATTAGGGGACGGGTGAGGGTAAGGCTTCGGGTAAGGGTTAGGGTTAGGGTTAGGGTTAGGGGACGGGGACGGGGACGGTTTAGGGTAAAGGTTAGGGTACGTCAACGGTTTAGGGTGAGCGTACGTGTTAGGGTATGGGTTAGTGTTAGCGTACGGGTTAGGATTTGGGGACGGGTGAGGGTAAGGCTTCGGGTTAGGGTTAGGGTTAGGGTTAGGGTTAGGTTTAGGGTTAGGGGACGGGGACGGTTTAGGGTACAGGTTAGGGTACGACAAACTTTTAGGGTGAGCGTACGTGTTAGGGTACGGGTTAGTGTTAGCGTACGGGTTAGGATTAGGGGACGGGTGTGGGTAAGGCGACGGGTAAGGGTTAGGGTTAGGGTTAGGGTTAGGGTTAGGGGACGGGGACGGTTTAGGGTACAGGTTAGAGTACGACAAAGGTTTAGGTTGAGCGTACGTGTTAGGGTACAGGTTAGTGTTAGCGTACGTGTTAGGATTAGGGGACGGGTGAGGGTAAGGCTTCGGGTAAGGTTTAGGGTTAGGGTTAAGGTTAAGGGACGGGGACGGTTACGGTTTAGTGTACAGGTTAGGGTACGACAACGGTTTAGGGTGAGCGTACGTGTTAGGGTAGGGGTTAGTGTTAGCGTACGGGTTAGGATTAGGGGACGGGCGAGTGTAAGGCTTCGGGTAAGGGTTAGGGTTAGGGTTAGTGTTAGGGTTAGTGTTAGGGGACGGGGATGGTTTAGGGTACAGGTTAGTGTACGACAACGGTTTAGGGTGAGCGTACGTGTTAGGGTACGGGTTAGTGTTAGCGTACGGGTTAGGATTAGGGGACGGGTGAGTGTAAGGCTTGGTGTAAGGGTTAGGTTTAGGGTTAGGGTTAAGGTTAGGGGACGGGGACGGTTTAGGGTACAGGTTAGGGTACGACAACGGTTTAGGGTGAGCGTACGTGTTAGGGTACGGGTTAGTGTTAGCGTACGGGTTAGGATTAGGGGACGTGTGAGGGTAAGGTTTCGGGTAAGGGTTAGGGTTAGGCTTAGGGTTAGGGTTAGGGTTAGGGGACGGGGACGGTTTCGGGTATAGGTTAGGGTACGACAACAGTTTAGGGTGAGCGTACGAGTTATGGTATGGGGTAGTGTTAGCGTACGGGTTAGGATTAGGGGACGGGTGAGGGTAAGGCTTCGGGTAAGGGTTAGGGTTAGGGTTAGGGTTAGGGGACGGGGAAGGTTTAGGGTACAGGTTAGGGTACGACAACGGTTTAGGTTGAGCGTACGTGTTAGGGTACGGT
Organism: Delphinapterus leucas; assembly: GCF_059928025.1. Classification (NCBI taxonomy): domain Eukaryota; kingdom Metazoa; phylum Chordata; class Mammalia; order Artiodactyla; family Monodontidae; genus Delphinapterus; species Delphinapterus leucas. The sequence continues at coordinate 5,326,190 of NC_143147.1, read as the reverse complement.
TTAGTGTTAGCGTACGGTTTAGGATTAGGGGACGGGTGAGTGTAAGGCTTCGGGTAAGGGTTAGGGTTAGGGTTAGGGTTAGGGTTAGGGTTAGGGGATGGGGACGTTTTAGGGTACAGGTAAGTGTACGACAACGGTTTAGGGTGAGCGTACGTGTTAGGGTACGGGTTAGTGTTAGCGTACGGGTTAGGGTTAGGGTACAGGTGAGGGTAAGGCTTCGGGTAAGGGTTAGGATTAGGGTTAGGGTTAGGGTTAGGGGACGGGGACGGGGACGGTTTAGGGTACAGGTTAGGGTATGACAACGGTTTAGGGTGAGCGTACGTGTTAGGGTACGTGTTAGTGTTAGCGTACGGGTTAGGATTAGGGGACGGGTGAGGTTAAGGCTTCGGGTAAGTGTTAGGGTTAGGGTTAGGGTTAGGGTTAGGGGACGGGGACGGTTTAGGGTTCAGCTTAGGGTACGACAAGGGTTTAGGGTGAGCGTACGTGTTAGGGTACGGGTTAGTGTTAGCATACGGGTTAGGATTAGGGGACGGGTGAGGGTAAGGCTTCGGGTAAGGGTTAGGGTTAGGGTTAGGGTTAGGGTTAGGGGACGGGGACGGGGAAGGTTTAGGGTACAGGTTAGGGCACGACAAAGGTTTAGGGTGAGCGTACGTGTTAGGGTACGGGTTAGTGTTAGCGTACGGGTTAGGATTAGGGTACGGGTGAGGGTAAGGCTTCGGGTAAGGGTTAGGATTAGGGTTAGGGTTAGGGTTAGGGGACGGGGACGGTTTAGGGTACAGGATAGGGTACGACAACGGATTAGGGTGAGCGGATGTGTTAGGGTACGGGTTAGTGTTGGCGTACGGGTTAGGATTAGGGGACGGGTGAGTGTAAGGCTTCGGGTAAGGGTTAGGGTTAGGGTTAGGGTTAGGGTTAGGGTTAGGGGATGGGGACGGTTTAGGGTACAGGTTAGGGTACGACAACGCTTTAGGGTGAGCGTACGTGTTAGGGTACGGGTTAGTGTTAGCGTACGGGTTAGGATTAGGGGACGTTGAGGTTAAGGCTTCGGGTAAGCGTTAGGGTTAGGGTTAGGGTTAGGGTTAGGGTTAGGGGACGGGGACGGTTTAGGGTAAAGGTTAGGGTACGACAACGGTTTAGGATGAGCGTACGTGATAGGGTATGGGTTAGTGTTAGCGTACAGGTTAGGATTAGGGGACGGTTGAGGGTAAGTCTTCGGTTAAGGGTTAGGGTTAGGGTTAGGGTTAGGGTTAAGGGACGGAGATGGTTTAGGATACAGGTTAGGGTACGACAACGGTCTAGGGTGAGCGTACGTGTTAGGGTATGGGTTAGTGTTAGCGTACGGGTTAGGATTAGGGGACGGGTGAGGGTAAGGCTTCGGGTAAGGGTTAGGGTTAGGGTTAGGGTTAGGGTTAGGGGACGGGGACGGTTTAGGGTACAGGTTAGGGTACGACAACGGTTTAGGTTGAGCGTACGTGTCAGGGTACGCGTTAGTGTTAGCGTACGGGTAAGGATTTGGGGACGGGTGAGGGTAAGGCTTCAGATAAGGGTTAGGGTTAGGGTTAGGGTTAGGGTTAGGGGACAGGGACGGTTTAGGGTACAGGTTAGTGTACGACAATGGTTTACGGTGAGCGTATGTGTTAGGGTGTGGGTTAGTGTTAGCGTACGGGTTAGGATTAGGGGACGGGTGAGGGTAAGGCTTCGGGTAAGGGTTAGGGTTAGGGTTAGGGTTAGGGGACGGGGACGGGGACGGGGACGGATTAGGGTACAGGTTAGGGTACGACAACTGTTGAGGGTGAGCGTACGTGTTAGGGTATGGGTTAGTGTTAGCGTACGGGTTAGGATTAGGGGATGGGTGAGGGTAAGGCTTCGGGTAAGGGTTAGGGTTAGGGTTAGGGTTAGGGTTAGGGGACGGGGACGGGGACGGTTTAGGGTACAGGTAAGGGTACGACAACGGTTTAGGGTGAGCGTACGTGTTAGGGTATGGGTTAGTGTTAGCGTACGGGTTAGGATTAGGATACGGGTGAGGGTAAGGCTTCGGGTAAGGGTTAGGATTAGGGTTAGGGTTAGGGTTAGGGGACGGGGACGGGGACGGTTTAGGGTACAGGTTAGGGTACGAGAACGGTTTAGGGTGAGCGTACGTGTTAGGGTACGGGTTAGTGTTAGCGTACGGTTTAGGATTAGGGGACGGGTGAGGTTAAGGCTTCGGGTAAGGTTTAGGGTTAGGGTTAGGGTTAGGGGACGGGGACGGTTTAGGGTACAGGTTAGGGTACGACAACGGTTTAGGGTGAGTGTACGTGTTAGGGTACGGGTTAGTGTTAGCGTACGGGTTAGGATTATGGGACGGGTGAAGGTAAGGCTTCGGGTAAAGGTTAGGGTTAGGGTTAGGGGAAGGGGACGGGGACGGTTTAGGGTACAGGTTAGTGTATGTCAACGGTTTAGGGTGAGCGTACGTGTTAGGGTACGGGTTAGTGTTAGCGTACGGGTTAGGATTAGGGGACGGGTGAGGGTAAGGCTTCGGGTAAGGGTTAGGGTTAGGGTTAGGGTTAGGGTTAGGGGACGGGCACAGGGACGGTTTAGGGTACAGGTTACGGTACGACAACGGTTTAGGGTGAGCGTACGTGTTAGGGTACGGGTTAGTGTTAGCGTACGGGTTAGGATTAGGGGACGTGTGAGGGTAAGGCTTCGGGTAAGGGTTAGGGTTAGGGTTAGGCTTAGGGTTAGGGTTGGGGGATGGGGACGGGGACGGTTTAGGGTACAGGTTAGGGTACGACAACGGTTTAGGGTGAGCGTACGTGTTAGGGTACGGGTTAGTGTTAGCGTACGGTTTAGGATTAGGGGACGGCTGAGGGTAAGGCTTCGGGTAAGGGTTAGGGTTAGGGTTAGTGTTAGGGTTAGGGTTAGGGGACGGGGACGGTTTAGGGTACAGGTTAGTGTACGACAACGGTTTAGGGTGAGCGTATGTGTTAACGTACGGGTTAGTGTTAGCGTGCGGTTTAGGATTAGGGAACGCGTGAGGGTAAGGCTTCGGGTAAGTGTTAGGGTTAGTGTTAGGGTTAGGGTTAGGGTTAGGGGACGGGGACAGGGACGGTTTAGGGTACAGGTTAGGGTACGACAACGGTTTAGGGTGAGCGTACGTGTTAGGGTTAGGGTTAGTGTTAGCGTACGAGTTAGGATTAGGGGATGGGTGAGGGTAAGGCTTCGGGTAAGGGTTAGGTTTAGGGTTAGGGTTAGGGTTAGGGGACGGGGACGGGGACGGTTTAGGTTACAGGTTAGGGTACGACAACGGTTTAGGGTGAGCGTACGTGTTAGGGTACGGGTTAGTGTTAGCGTACGGGTTAGGATTAAGGTACGGGTGAGGGTAAGGCTTCGGGTAAGGGTTAGGGTTAGGGTTAGGGTTAGGGTTAGGGGACGGGGACGGGGACGGTTTAGGGTACAGGTAAGGGTACGACAACGGTTTAGGGTGAGCGTACGTGTTAGGGTACGGGTTAGTGTTAGCGTACGGGTTAGGATTAGGGGACGGGTGAGGGTAAGGTTTCGGGTAAGGGTTAGGGTTAGGGTTAGGTGTAGGGTTAGGGGACGGGGACGGTTTAGGGTACAGGTTAGGGTATGACAACGGTTTAGGGTGAGCGTACGTGTTAGGGTACGGGTTAGTGTTAGCGTACGGGTTAGGATTAGGGGACGGGTGAGGGTAAGGCTTCAGGTAAGGTTTAGGGTTAGGGTTAGGGTTAGGGTTAGGGGACAGGGACGCTTTAGGGTACAGGTTAGGGTACGACAACGGTTTAGGGTGAGCGTACGTGTTAGGGTACGGGTTAGTGTTAGCGTACGGGTTAGGATTAGGGGACGGGTGAGAGTAACGCTTCGGGTAAGGGTTAGGGTTAGGATTAGGGTTAGGGTTAGTGTTAGGGTTAGGGGACGGGGATGGTTTAGTGTACAGGTTAGGGTACGACAACGGTTTAGGGGCGCGTACGTGTTAGGGTACGGGTTAGTGTTAGCGTACGGGTTACGATTAGGGGACGGGTGAGGGTAAGGCTTCGGGTAAGGGGTAGGGCTAGGGTTAGGGTTAGGGTTAGGGGACAGGGACGGTTTAGGGTACAGGTTAGGGTACGACAACGGTTTAGGGTGAGTGTACGTGTTAGGGTACGGGTTAGTGTTAGCGTACGGGTTAGGATTAGGGGACGGGTGAGGGTAAGGCTTCGGGTAAGTGTTAGGGTTAGGGTTAGGGGACGGGGACGGGGACGGTTTAGGGTACAGGTTAGTGTACGTCAACGGTTTAGGGTGAGCGTAAGTGTTAGGGTACGGGTTAGTGTTAGCGTACGGGTTAGGATTAGGGGACGGGTGAGGGTAAGGCTTCGGGTAAGGGTTAGGGTTAGGGTTAGGGATAGGGTTAGGGATAGGGGACGGGGACGGTTTAGGGTAAAGGTTAGGGTACGACAACGGTTTAGGGTGAGCGTACGTGTTAGGGTACGTGTTAGTGTTAGCGTATGGGTTAGGATAAGGGGACGGGTGAGGGTAAGGCTTCGGGTAAGGGTTAGGGTTAGGGTTAGGGTTAGGGTAAGGGACGGGGACGGTTTAGGGTACAGGTTAGGGTACGACAACGGTTTAGGGTGAGCGTACGTGTTAGGGTATGTGTTAGTGTTAGCGTACGGGTTAGGATTAGGGGACGGGTGAGGGTAAGGCTTCGGTTAAGGGTTAGGCTTAGGGTTAGGGTTAGGGTTAGGGGACGGGGACGGTTTAGGGTACAGGTTAGGGTACGACAACGGTTTAGGTGAGCGTACGTTTTAGGGTACGGGTTAGTGTTAGCGTACGGGTTAGGATTAGGGGACGGTTGAGGGTAAGGCTTCGGGTAAGGTTTAGGGTTAGGGTTAGGGTTAGGGTTAGGGTTAAGGGACGGGGACGGTTTAGGGTACAGGTTAGGGTACGACAACGGTTTAGGGTGAGAGTACGTTTTAGGGTACGAGTTAGTTTTAGCGTACGGGTTAGGATTAGGGGACGGGTGAGGGTAAGGCTTCGGGTAAGGGTTCGGGTTAGGGTTAGGGTTAGCGTTAGGGTTAGGTGACGGGGACGGTTTAGGGTACAGGTTAGGGTACGACAACGGTTTAGGGTGAGCGTACGTGTTAAGGTACGGGTTATTGTTAGCGTACGGGTTAGGATTAGGGGACGGGTGAGGGTAAGGCTTCGGGTAATGGTTAGGGTTAGGGTTAGGGTTAGGGTTAGGCTTAGGGGACGGGGACGGGGACGGTTTAGGTTACAGGTTAGGGTACGACAACGGTTTAGGGTGAACGTACGTGTTAGGGTACGTGTTAGTGTTAGCGTACAGGTTAGGATTAGGGGACGGGTGAGGTTAAGGCTTCGGGTAAGGGTTAGGGTTAGGGTTAGGGTTAGGGTTAGGGGACGGGGCCGGTTTAGGTTACAGGTTAGGGTACGACAACGGTTTAGAGTGAGCGTACGTGTTAGGGTATGGGTTAGTGTTAGCGTACGGGTTAGGATTAGGGGACGGGTGAGGGTAAGGCTTCGGGTAAGGGTTAGGGTTAGGGTTAGGGATAGGGTTAGGGATAGGGGACGGGGACGGTTTAGGGTACAGGTTAGGGTACGACAACGGTTTAGGGTGAGCGTACGTGTTAGGGTACGTGTTACTGTTAGCGTATGGGTTAGGATAAGGGGACGGGTGAGGGTAAGGCTTCGGGTAAGTGTTAGGGTTAGGGTTAGGGTTAGGGTAAGGGACGGGGACGTTTTAGGGTACAGGTTAGGGTACGACAACGGTTTAGGGTGAGCGTACGTGTTAGGGTATGTGTTAGTGTTAGCGTATGGGTTAGGATTAGGGGACGGTGAGGGTAAGGCTTCGGGTAAGGGTTAGGCTTAGGGTTAGGGTTATGTTTAGGGGACGGGGACGGTTTAGGGTACAGGTTAGGGTACGACAACGGTTTAGGGGAGCGTACGTTTTAGGGTACGGGTTAGTGTTAGCGTACGGGTTAGGATTAGGGGACGGGTGAGGGTAAGGCTTCGGGTAAGGGTTAGGGTTAGGGTTAGGGTTAGGGTTAGGGTTAAGGGACTGGGACGGTTTAGGGTACAGGTTAGGGTACGACAACGGTTTAGGGTGAGAGTACGTGTTAGGGTACGGGTTAGTTTTAGCGTACGGGTTAGGATTAGGAGACGGGTGAGGGTAAGGCTTCGGGTAAGGGTTCGGGTTAGGGTTAGGGTTAGCGTTAAGGTTAGGCGACGGGGACGGTTTAGGGTACAGGTTAGGGTACGACAACGGTTTAGGGTGAGCGTACGTGTTAAGGTACGGGTTATTGTTAGCGTACGGGTTAGGATTAGGGGACGGGTGAGGGTAAGGCTTCGGGTAATGGTTAGGGTTAGGGTTAGGGTTAGGGTACGGGGACGGTTTAGGGTACAGGTTAGGGTACGACAACTGTTTAGGGTGAGCGTACGTGTTAGGGTACGGGTTAGTGTTAGCGTACGGGTTAGGATTAGGGGACGGGTGAGGGTAAGGCTTCGGGTAAGGGTTAGGGTTAGGGTTAGGGTTAGGGTTAGGGGACGGGGACGGGGACGGTTTAGGGTACAGTTTAGTTTACGACAACGGTTTAGGGTGAGCGTACGTGTTAGAGTACGGTTTAGTGTTAGCGTACGGGTTAGGATTAGGGGACGGGTGTGTGTAAGGCTTCCGGTGAGGGTTAGGGTTAGGGTTAGGGTTAGGGTTAGGGGACGGGGACGGTTTAGGGTACAGGGTAGGGTATGACAACGGTTTAGGGTGAGCGTACGTGTTAGGGTATGTGTTAGTGTTAGCGTACGGGTTAGGATTAGGGGACGGGTGAGGGTAAGGATTCGGGTAAGGGTTAGTGTTAGGGTTAGGGTTAGGGTTAGGGGACGGGGACGGGAACGGTTTAGGGTACAGGTTAGGGTACGACAACGGTTTAGGGTGAGCGTACGTGTTAAGGTATGGGTTAGTGTGAGCGTACGGGTTAGGATTAGGGGACGGGTGAGGGTAAGGCTTCGGGTAAGGGTTAGGGTTAGGGTTAGGGTTAGGGTTAGGGGACGGGGACGGTTTAGGGTGCAGGTTAGGGTACGACAATGGTTTAGGGTGAGCATACGTGTTAGGGTACGGGTTAGTGTTAGCGTACGGGTTAGCATTAGGGGACGGGTGAGGGTAAGGCTTCGGGTAAGGGTTAGGGATACGGTTAGGGTTAGGGTTAGGGTTAGGGGACAGGGATGGTTTAGGTTACAGGTTAGGGTACGACAACGGTTTAGGGTGAGCGTACGTGTTAGGGTATGGGTTAGTGTTAGCGTACGGGTTAGGATTAGGGGACGGGTGAGGGTAAGGTTTCTGGTAAGGTTTAGGGTTAGGGTTAGGGTTAGGGTTAGGGGACGGGGACGGGGACGGTTTAGGGTACAGGTTAGGGTACGACAACAGTTTAGGGTGAGTGTATGTATTAGGGTACGGGTTAGTGTTAGCGTACGGGTTAGGAATAGGGGACGGGTGAGGGTAAGGCTTCGGGTAAGGGTTAGGGTTAGGGTTAGGGTTAGGGTTAGGGGACGGGGACGGATTAGGGTACAGGTTAGTGTACGACAACGGTTTAGGGTGAGCGTACATGTTAGGGTACGGATTAGTGTTAGCGTACGGTTTAGGATTAGGGGACGGGTGAGGGAAGCCTTCGGGTAAGGGTTAGGGTTAGGGTTAGGGGACGGGAACGGTTTAGGGTACAGGTTAGTGTACGAAAACTGTTTAGGGTGAGCGTACGTGTTAGGGTACGGGTTAGTGTTGGCGTACGGGTTAGGATTAGGGGACGGGTGAGGGTAAGGCTTTGGGTAAGGTTTAGGGTTAGGGTTAGGCTTAGGGTTAGGGTTAGGGGACGGGGACGGTTTAGGGTACAGGTTAGGGTACGACAACGGTTTAGGGTGAGCGTACGTGTTAGGGTACGGGTTAGTGTTAGCGTACGGGTTAGGATTAGGGGACGGGTGAGGGTAAGGCTTCGGGTAAGTGTTAGGGTTAGGCTTAGGGTTAGGGTTAGGGCACGGAGACGGTTTAGGGTACAGGCTAGGGTACGACAACGGTTTAGGGTGAGCGTACATGTTAGCGTACGGGTTAGTGTTAGCGTACGGGTTAGGATAAGGGGACACGTGAGGGTAAGGCTTCGGGTAAGTGTTAGGGTTAGTGTTAGGGTTAGGGTTAGGGTTAGGGGATGGGGACAGGGACGGTTTAGGGTACAGGTTAGGGTACGACAACGGTTTAGGGTGAGCGTACGTGTTAGGGTACGGGTTAGTGTTAGCGTACGGGTTAGGATTGGGGGATGGGTGAGGGTAAGGCTTCGGGTAAGGGTTAGGTTTAGGGTTAGGGTTAGGGTAAGGGTTAGTGGACGGGGACGGTTTAGGTTACAGGTTAGGGTACGACAACGGTTTAGGGTGAGCGTACGTGTTAGGGTACGTGTTAGTGTTAGCGTACGGGTTAGGAATAGGGGACGGGTGAGGGTAAGGCTTCGGGTAAGGGTTAGGTTTAGGGTTAGGGATAGGGTTAGGGTTAGGGGACGGGGACGGTTTAGGGTACAGGTTAGGGTACGACAACGGTTTAGGGTGAGCGTACGTGTTAGGGTACGGGTTAGTGTTAGCGTATGGGTTAGGATAAGGGGACGGGTGAGGGTAAGGCTTCGGGTAAGTGTTAGGGTTAGGGTTAGGGTTAGGGTTAGGTTCAGGGACGGGGACGGTTTAGGGTACAGGTTAGGGTACGACAACGGTTTAGGGTGAGCGTACGTGTTAGGGTACGGGTTAGTTTTAGCGTACGGGTTAGGATTAGGGGATGGGTGAGGGTAAGGCTTCGGGTAAGGGTTCGTGTTAGGGTTAGGGTTAGGGTTAGGGTTAGGCGACGGGGACGGTTTAGGGTACAGGTTAGGGTACGACAACTGTTTTGGGTGAGCGTACGGGTTAAGGTACGGGTTATTGTTAGCGTACGGGTTAGGATTAGGGGACGGGTGAGGGTAAGGCTTCGGGTAAGGGTTAGGGTTAGGGTTAGGGTTAGGGTTAGGGTTAGGGGACGGGGACGGTTTAGGGTACAGGTTAGGGTACGACAACTGTTTAGGGTGAGCGTACGTGTTAGGGTACGGGTTAGTGTTAGCGTACGGGTTAGGATTAGGGGACGGGTGAGGGTAAGGCTTCGGGTCAGGGTTAGGGTTAGGGTTAGGGTTAGGGTTAGGGGACGGGGACCGTTTAGCATACAGGTTAGGGTACGACAACGATTTAGGGTGAGCGTACGTGTTAGGGTACGGGTTAGTGTTAGCGTACGGGTTAGGATTAGGGGACGGGTGAGGATAAGGCTTCGGGTAAGGGTTAGGGTTAGGGTTAGGGTTAGGGTTAGGGTTTGGGGATGGGGACGGTTTACGGTACAGGTTAGTGTACGACAACGGTTTAGGGTGAGCGTACGTGTTAGGGTACGGGTTAGTGTTAGCGTACGGGTTAGGATTAGGGGACGGGTGAGTGTAAGGCTTCCGGTAAGGGTTAGGGTTAGGGTTAGGGTTAGGGTTAGGGGACGGGGACGGTTTAGGGTACAGGTTAGGGTACGACAACGGTTTAGGGTGAGCGTATGTGTTAGGGTATGTGTTAGTGTTAGCGTACGGGTTAGGATTAGGGGACGGGTGAGGGTCAGGCTTCGGGTAAGGGTTAGGGTTAGGGTTAGGGTTATGGGACGGGGACGGGGACAGTTTAGGGTAGAGGTTAGGGTACGACAACGGTTTAGGGTGAGCGTACGTCTTAAGGTATGGGTTAGTGTGAGCGTACGGGTTAGGATTAGGGGACGGGTGAGGGTAAGGCTTCTGGTAAGGGTTAGGGTTAGGGTTAGGGTTAGGTTTAGGGTTAGGGCACGGGGACGGTTTAGGGTACAGGTTAGGGTACGACAACGGTTTAGGGTGAGCGTACGTGTTAGGGTACGGGTTAGTGTTAGCGTACGGGTTAGGATTAGGGGATGGGTGAGGGTAAGGCTTCGGGTAAGGGTTAGGTTTAGGGTTAGGGTTAGGGTTAGTGGACGGGGACGGTTTAGGTTACAGGTTAGTGTACGACAACGGTTTAGGGTGAGCGTACGTGTTAGGGTACGGGTTAGTGTTAGCGTACGGGTTAGGATTAGGGGACGGGTGAGGGTAAGGCTTCGGGTAAGGGTTAGGGTTAGGGTTAGGGTTAGGGGACGGGGACGGGGACGGGGACGGTTTAGGGTACAGGTTAGTGTACGACAACGGTGTAGGGTGAACGTACGTGTTAGGGTACGGGTTAGTGTTAGCGTACGGGTTAGGATTAGGGGACGGGTGAGTGTAAGGCTTCGGGTAAGGATTAGGGTTAGGGTTAGTGTTAGGGTTAGGGTTAGGGGACGGGGACGGTTTTGGGTAGAGGTTAGGGTACGACAACGGTTTAGGGTGAGCGTACGTGTTAGGGTACGGGTTAGTGTTAGCGTACGGGTTAGGATTAGGGGACGGGTGAGGGTAAGGCTTCGGGTAAGGGTTAGGGTTAGGGTTAGGGTTAGGGGACGGGGAAGGTTTAGGGTACAGGTTAGGTTACGACAACGATTTAGGGTGAGCGTACGTCTTAGGGTACGGGGTAGTGTTAGCGTACGGGTTAGGATTATGGGACGGGTGAGGGTAAGGCTTCGGGTAAGGGTTAGGGTTAGGGTTAGAGTTAGGGTTAGGGGACGGGAACGGTTTAGGGTACAGGTTAGTGTACGAAAACATTTTAGGGTGAGCATACGTGTTACTGTAGGGGTTAGTGTTGGCGTTCGGTTTAGGATTAAGGGACGTGTGTGGGTAAGGCTTCGGGTAAGGGTTAGGGTTAGGGTTAGGCTTAGGGTTAGGGTTAGGGGATGGGGACGGGGACGGTTTAGGGTACAGGTTAGTGTACGACAACGGTTTAGGGTGAGCGTATGTGTTAACGTACGGGTTAGTGTTAGCGTACGGGTTAGGATTAGGGAACGCGTGAGGGTAAGGCTTCGGGTAAGGGTTAGGGTTAGTGTTAGGGTTAGGGTTAGGGTTAGGGGACGGGGACAGGGACGGTTTAGGGTACAGGTTAGGGTACGACAACGGTTTAGGGTGAGCGTACGTGTTAGGGTTAGGGTTAGTGTTAGCGTACGGGTTAGGATTAGGGGATGGGTGAGGGTAAGGCTTCGGGTAAGGGTTAGGTTTAGGGTTAGGGTTAGGCTTAGGGGACGGGGACGGGGACGGTTTAGGTTACAGGTTAGGGTACGACAACGGTTTAGGGTGAACGTACGTGTTAGGGTACGTGTTAGTGTTAGCGTACAGGTTAGGATTAGGGGACGGGTGAGGTTAAGGCTTCGGGTAAGGGTTAGGGTTAGGGTTAGGGGACGAGGCCGGTTTAGGTTACAGGTTAGGGTACGACAACGGTTTAGAGTGAGCGTACGTGTTAGGGTACGGGTTAGTGTTAGCGTACGGGTTAGGATTAGGGGACGGGTGAGGGTAAGGCTTCGGGTAAGGGTTAGGGTTAGGGTTAGGGATAGGGTTAGGGATAGGGGACGGGGACGGTTTAGGGTACAGGTTAGGGTACGACAACGGTTTAGGGTGAGCGTACGTGTTAGGGTACGTGTTAGTGTTAGCGTACGGGTTAGGAATAGGGGACGGTTGAGGGTAAGGCTTCGGGTAAGGGTTAGGGTTAGGGTTAGGGTTAGGGTTAGGGTTAGGGGACGGGGACGGTTTAGGGTACAGGTTAGGGTACGACAACGGTTTAGGGTGAGCGTACGTGTTACGGTATGTGTTAGTGTTAGCGTACGGGTTAGGATTAGGGGACGGGTGAGGGTAAGGCTTCGGGTAAGGGTTCGGCTTAGGTTTAGGGTTAGGGTTAGGGGACGGGGACGGTTTAGGGTACAGGTTAGGGTACGACAACGGTTTAGGGGAGCGTACGTGTTAGGGTACGGGTTAGTGTTAGCGTACGGGTTAGGATTAGGGGACGGGTGAGGGTAAGGCTTCGGGTAAGGGTTAGGGTTAGGGTTAGGGTTAGGGTTAGGGTTAAGGGACGGGGACGGTTTAGGGTACAGGTTAGGGTACGACAACGGTTTAGGGTGAGAGTACGTGTTAGGGTACGAGTTAGTTTTAGCGTACGGGTTAGGATTAGGGGACGGGTGAGGGTAAGGCTTCGGGTAAGGGTTCGGGTTAGGGTTAGGGTTAGCGTTAGGGTTAGGTGACGGGGACGGTTTAGGGTACAGGTTAGGGTACGACAACGGTTTAGGGTGAGCGTACGTGTTAAGGTACGGGTTATTGTTAGCGTACGGGTTAGGATTAGGGGACGGGTGAGTGTAAGGCTTCGGGTAATGGTTAGGGTTAGGGTTAGGGTTAGGGTTAGGCTTAGGGGACGGGGACGGGGACGGTTTAGGTTACAGGTTAGGGTACGACAACGGTTTAGGGTGAACGTACGTGTTAGGGTACGTGTTAGTGTTAGCGTACAGGTTAGGATTAGGGGACGGGTGAGGTTAAGGCTTCAGGTAAGGGTTAGGGTTAGGGTTAGGGTTAGGGTTAGGGGACGGGGCCGGTTTAGGTTACAGGTTAGGGTACGACAACGGTTTAGAGTGAGCGTACGTGTTAGGGTACGGGTTAGTGTTAGCGTACGGGTTAGGATTAGGGGACGGGTGAGGGTAAGGCTTCGGGTAAGGGTTAGGGTTAGGGTTAGGGATAGGGTTAGTGATAGGGGACGGGGACGGTTTAGGGTACAGGTTAGGGTACGACAACGGTTTAGGGTGAGCATACGTGTTAGGGTACGTGTTAGTGTTAGCGTATGGGTTAGGATAAGGGGACGGGTGAGGGTAAGGCTTCGGGTAAGGGTTAGGGTTGGGGTTAGGGTTAGGGTTAGGGTAAGGGACGGGGATGGTTTAGGGTACAGGTTAGGGTAAGACAATGGTTTAGGGTGAGCGTACGTGTTAGGGTATGTGTTAGTGTTATCGTACGGGTTAGGATTAGGGGACGGGTGAGGGTAAGGCTTCGGGTAAGGGTTAGGCTTAGGGTTAGGGTTATGTTTAGGGGACGGGGACGGTTTAGGGTACAGGTAAGGGTACGACAACGGTTTAGGGGAGCGTACGTTTTAGGGTACGGGTTAGTGTTAGCGTACGGGTTAGGATTAGGGGACGGGTGAGGGTAAGGCTTCGGGTAAGGGTTAGGGTTAGGGTTAGGATTAGGGTTAGGGTTAAGGGACGGGGACGGTTTAGGGTACAGGTTAGGGTACGACAACGGTTTAGGGTGAGAGTACGTGTTAGGGTACGAGTTAGTTTTAGCGTACGGGTTAGGATTAGGGGACGGGTGAGGGTAAGGCTTCGGGTAAGGGTTCGGGTTAGGGTTAGGGTTAGCGTTAGGGTTAGGCGACGGGGACGGTTTAGGGTACAGGTTAGGGTACGACAACGGTTTAGGGTGAGCGTACGTGTTAAGGTACGGGTTATTGTTAGCGTACGGGTTAGGATTAGGGGACGGGTGAGGGTAAGGCTTCGGGTAATGGTTAGGGTTAGGGTTAGGGTTAGGGGACAGGGACGGTTTAGGGTACAGGTTAGGGTACGACAACTGTTTAGGGTGAGCGTACGTGTTAGGGTACGGGTTAGTGTTAGCGTACGGGTTAGGATTAGGGGACGGGTGAGGGTAAGGCTTCGGGTAAGGTTTAGGGTTAGGGTTAGGGTTAGGGTTAGGGTTTGGGGACGGGGACGGTTTAGGGTACAGGTTAGTTTACGACAACGGTTTAGGGTGAGCGTACGTGTTAGGGTACGGTTTAGTGTTAGCGTACGGGTTAGGATTAGGGGACGGGTGTGTGTAAGGCTTCCGGTGAGGGTTAGGGTTAGGGTTAGGGTTAGGGGACGGGGACGGTTTAGGGTACAGGTTAGGGTACGACAACGGTTTAGGGTGAGCGTACGTGTTAGGGTATGTGTTAGTGTTAGCGTACGGGTTAGGATTAGGGGACGGGTGAGGGTAAGGATTCGGGTAAGATTTAGGGTTAGGGTTAGGGTTAGGGTTAGGGGACGGGGACGGGAACGGTTTAGGGTACAGGTTAGGGTACGACAACGGTTTAGGGTGAGCGTACGTGTTAAGGTATGGGTTAGTGTGAGCGTACGGGTTAGGATTAGGGGACGGGTGAGGGTAAGGTTTCTGGTAAGGGTTAGGGTTAGGGTTAGGGTTAGGGTTAGGGGACGGGGACGGGGACGGTTTAGGGTACAGGTTAGGGTACGACAACAGTTTAGGGTGAGTGTATGTATTAGGGTACGGGTTAGTGTTAGCGTACGGGTTAGGAATAGGGGACGGGTGAGGGTAAGGCATCGGGTAAGGGTTAGGGTTAGGGTTAGGGTTAGGGTTAGGGGACGGGGAAGGATTAGGGTACAGGTTAGGGTACGACAACGGTTTAGGGTGAGCGTACGTGTTAGGGTACGGATTAGTGTTAGCGTACGGTTTAGGATTAGGGGACGGGTGAGGGAAGCCTTCGGGTAAGGGTTAGGGTTAGGGTTAGGGGACGGGAATGGTTTAGGGTACAGGTTAGTGTACGAAAACTGTTTAGGGTGAGCGTACGTGTTAGGGTACGGGTTAGTGTTGGCGTACGGGTTAGGATTAGGGGACGGGTGAGGGTAAGGCTTCGGGTAAGGTTTAGGGTTAGGGTTAGGCTTAGGGTTAGGGTTAGGGGACGGGGACGGTTTAGGGTACAGGTTAGGGTACGACAACGGTTTAGGGTGAGTGTACGTGTTAGGGTACGGGTTAGTGTTAGCGTACGGGTTAGGATTAGGGGACGGGTGAGGGTAAGGCTTTGGGTAAGTGTTAGGGTTAGGGTTAGGGTTAGGGTTAGGGCACGCGGACAGTTTAGGGTACAGGTTAGGGTACGACAACGGTTTATGGTGAGCGTACGTGTTAGCGTACGGGTTAGTGTTAGCGTACGGGTTAGGATAAGGGGACACGTGAGGGTAAGGCTTCGGGTAAGTGTTAGGGTTAGTGTTAGGGTTAGGGTTAGGGTTAGGGGATGGGGACAGGGACGGTTTAGGGTACAGGTTAGGGTACGACAACGGTTTAGGGTGAGCGTACGTGTTAGGGTACGGGTTAGTGTTAGCGTACGGGTTAGGATTGGGGGATGGGTGAGGGTAAGGCTTCGGGTAAGGGTTAGGTTTAGGGTTAGGGTTAGGGTAAGGGTTAGTGGACGGGGACGGTTTAGGTTACAGGTTAGGTTACGACAACGGTTTAGGGTGAGCGTACGTGTTAGGGTACGTGTTAGTGTTAGCGTACGGGTTAGGATTAGGGGACGGGTGAGGTTAAGGCTTCGGGTAAGGTTTAGGGTTAGGGTTAGGGTTAGGGTTAGGGGACGGGGACGGTTTAGGGTACAGGTTAGGGTACGACAACGGTTTAGAGTGAGCGTACGTGTTAGGGTACGGGTTAGTGTTAGCGTACGGTTTAGGATTAGGAGACGGGTGAGGGTAAGGCTTCGGGTAAGGGTTAGGGTTAGGGTCAGGGTTAGGGTTAGGGGACGGGGACGGTTTAGGGTACAAGATAGGGTACGACAACGGTTTAGGGTGAGCGTACATGTTAGGGTACGGGTTAGTGTTAGCGTACGGGTTAGGATTGGGGACGGGTGAGGGTAAGGCTTCGGGTAAGGTTTAGGGTTAGGGTTAGGGTTAGGGTTAGGGTTAGGGGACGGGGACGGTTTAGGGTCCAGGTTAGGGTACGACAATGTTTTAAGGTGAGCGTATGTGTTAGGGTACGGGTTAGTGTTAGCGTACGGTTTAGAATTAGGGGACGGGTGAGCGTAAGGCTTCGGGTAAGGGTTAGGGTTAGGGTTAGGGTTAGGGGACGGGGACGGTTTAGGGTACAGGTTAGTGTACGACAACGGTTTAGGGTGAGCGTACGTGCTAGGGTACGGGTTAGTGTTGGCGTACGGGTTAGGATTAGGGGACGGGTGAGGGTAAGGCTTCGGGTAAGGGTTAGGGTTAGGGTTAGGGGACGGGGACGGGGACGGGAACGGTTTAGGGTACAGGTTAGGGTACTACAACGGTTTAGGGTGAGCTTACGTGTTAGGGTATGTGTTAGTGTTAGCGTACGGTTTAGGATTAGTGGACGGGTGAGGGTAAGGCTTCGGGTAAGGGTTAGGGTTAGGGTTAGGGTTAGGGTTAGTGTTAGGGTTAGGGGACGGGGATGGTTTAGTGTACAGGTTAGGGTACGACAACGGTTTAGGGGCGCGTACGTGTTAGGGTACGGGTTAGTGTTAGC